>NC_056536.1:12977290-13577290 GCF_910596095.1 Thunnus maccoyii
GCCATTATGTGTCTTTCAAATGATTCTGATGTCATAAGTTCTTGTTTGTAAAAAGGACTCCAGATTGGGGTTGCCAAAACGTTCAAATTCTATGCAGTGTGACTTTAAGTGTTTTCTATAGCAAAAAGTACATGTGCACATGTGTGTTTTATGTCATATTTAAGATGTATTAGAAGATTAAAAAAGGAGAGGGTAAGATTTGGATTTCCAAATTTAAGCATATAATGCATCTGAACAAGGATGGCTCACTGTTTCCTAAGTTCCCAAATAGTGGGGATATAAAATAAAAATTTCCCGAGCTCAAGCAAAGCAACTAAATCAATCAAATCTAATGCATCCATGCCAAGAATAATGTCAAATAATAATGAGGCAAGGAAGCTTGCATTCAACACTAACACAACTTGACCTCCACTCTATCGACTGACATCGGAAGTGAAACACAAAATGGGACAATTCCTGGAACTGTGCAAACACAAATAGGGAAGTGGTGCTCGGTACAAATTTGTAGAGCACGTAACACTATCAATTATTTATTAACACCCGAATAAAGGAATACTTCCTTCAACAACATTTGCTTTTATAATACAATGGAGAATGATGAAGGAAGAAAGAAGCATGAGAGACATAGAAACGCAGTGACAAGAACTATTCATTTGTAATCATATTTCTAGTGATCCAAACCAGACAACAGGGGTTTCCAATATGAAATGAAAGAGAATTTTTCCCTTTATATATCAGTTCCTGCTCAGTATCAAATCCATAACATTTATCCCATCGACTACCTCATTCCTTGAATCTCAAAGAAGGAGACTGACACAAAACAGAAAATGTCATGTCTGTCTCCAACCATCTTCTTTAAATTTCCTTTTTTTGGTGGAATATCATTTGGTCCCTGCATTGTAGAGCGTCCTTGTGTGTTATGAGATCAATGAGTTGGCAGCCAGCAGAGAGCTGAGACAAGATGAAACGTAAACTCTGCGAGGTGCACAGCATTTTTCTTAAACTAGAGCGAGCCAGCAAGAGAATGATACGCACTCACACATTCCTCTTTCTTTTTTGTCTTTTACTCTTTCTCTCTCCATCATCACCAGTACTCCACCCAGGTTTCAGCAGGAGGTTTGAATTTGAAAGCCCAAGTCGACAAAAATATGTTGTGAAGTAAATCGGTACCCAATCTTATCTTTAAATGTAGTACATTACTGTTAATTTGGGTTGATGAAATAGCTCAGATGAAAGATAACGGTATTTTGCAGTATTGATTGCTTGGAGGAAAGAAAACAGTACATACAGTATTTTGAATTGCATTTTGGGAACACATACCAGTAGAGAGTTGGCTGCCTGGACAGTGGAGTATGATTTTTCACCCATCTTCATCCAGCAAATCAATATGTGAATTCCTTTTTGCTTTGCTTGGCAGCACAGGCAAAAATACATTACATTTCCAATCAACTTGAATTATGCTAAATTCCCTTCCTTCTGTCATGATCCTGATTTGGTACCTTGCCATCTGATCACATCATCAAAACTAAATAAGCTATTTTACTAGTTAATTTTTTTTTTTTGTTAAGCTTGAGATCTGTTCTTTGAGATTCTTTCTGACTTATTAATCATTTTACTTTGTTTTATATGCTAACGTCTCCAAACAACTTAATTTCATTTACATAATGTTCCAATGCTGTCTGTGTAGTAGCGTGTACCACTTTTTATCTGGTGGAATTGTTTTCTTTCATGCCTACATACTAGTAGATTTAGTACTAGAGTGGCCTCTATGAAACACATCAGCAATTTACAGCAATACAGCAGTGTTGCATCCATCCAGGGATATATGTATATATAAATATATAAACTGTATTAATTATTATTATTATTATCTTAGTAAATAAAAAAACACCCTCTCTGAACAAACTTTTTTGTTTTTCAGGGGGTTCATGGGGATAAACTCACCCCAGCAGGATGAGAAAAAGTCCTTTCACAGAAGACAGAAGGAAAAAGTCACCCAGAAAAAGATGAAATAAGTTAATCCTTGTGTGTCAAGTCTTCTAAATAAACTAATGTAAATCAAAATCCAGATTAAAGAGGTAGATGACTTAGATATGAGAGTAAGTCTAAGAGAGTTAATGTAAGGTTCTTCTCCAAAAAGAGAAAGCATTTCAATGTTTTATTGATAATTGTTCATTGTACAAATCGATAGCAACAATTACTGCAGTTACATGGGAATTAAAAAAGACAGTATCATTGATTATTCATGTTGCACATTATTATTGTTAACAGAACAAGGTAGCTGCAGTCAGTTTTCCTCCCATTTCACCTTTAATGTACCCGAAATCCACCCCTGCTCTCTTTTTTTGTAAGAGAGAAAAGTAAAAATAAAAAAACATTCAAACTGTTGACTATTCTGTCTGTGTTATACCTGTAGGTAGAGGAGGTGTACTGCCCAGTAGGATTAGCTGTAGCCATAGAGGCATGCGTGATGCTATGAGACGTGTAACTCTCCTCCAACAGGATTAGATGAATATCTGGCAATTCTCATCTCTACCATAGGATAATTGTATGTGTGTGTTCTCTTCTGCGCTCTGTGTGTGGCTGCTGAACATAGATCTGCCTATCTGAGTTTCTCAGTCCGACATTAGCTCTTATGTCTGTCTACACACATGTAAGGCTGCCCTCCCCTACCTCTGCCCTACCAGGGGCTGAGACTAGCCAGGACAGGAGGGCCAATAAAGCTTTCTCTCCTTGAGTGTTGGGCCTGCTGGCGAGAAGCAGAGGAAAAGACCTATTTCACTGTTGTGTAAACCATTGTTTCATTTCCACACTTCTCTCTCCCTCTCTCCGCTCTGATATTTCACAGGGTTTTGGCCCCTGTTCAAGTGTGAACACAATACAGCTATTGAGATCATGGCTCGCACCTCATGGCCTGAGCCCGGCTCAGCGCTAGCTTTAGCGCCCTCAGCTAGAACCTTGTGCCCAAACTACTACTTCCTTTTTCTTACATCCTTAATTTTTGTTTTGACTCTTGATGCAGCACAGACAAGAGATGAGTGCCCCATCCCCCATCTCTTCATCTTAATCATCACCCTAACTCAGACTCTGGAGGGCCCCGATGTGCAGGTAATGGATCCTGCTTGACCACCTCCACCCAGAGGCCCATATATCCAACTTTTAATTAAGAACGCTCATCCCCTCTCCTGAGAGAGAAACGGTAGAACAGGCTGGGGGTAGGATTGTGTGTGTATGTGTATGTGTGTGTGTTGTAGAAGAGCCCTGCAGCCATCTGCTTTGTGTTAGACACAATATTAAGAGTGTGTCAGTGGCCGAGGCCTGGCTGATGGCTATCAATCTGCCCTTTAATGTATGACGGGATATATGGAGGGATGGATGGATATGGGCCTCCCTCAGAGAAGCTAATGGCTAAACAGCTGCATTAAAGTGATTGAGGCCCATGCTGGAGATAGGGCCCATGGTTGAGCTGCACAAGAAGGCTTCAGGGCCTTCCTATCTCCCACGGCCTTGAAGCTATTGGAAACTGCAGGACAGCTGCAGTGGGGATGGATGAGTGTAAAGGATGGAAGGAGGAAAAAACAGCAGAGTGGACATAGATGGGTGGAGTGTAGTGCTAAAACAACAGGAAAAATAGACAAGTTGTGCTGAATCAATCAGTCAATTAAATCATTTTATTGATTAATTGTTTATGTGATTTTATCAGGTAAAACAAGCAATTTGAAGATTTGCTCCTTTGGGCTTTGGGACAGTGTGAATGTGATTTTTTACCCTATTTTCTGACATTTTATAGATGAAATGATTAATTAAAAATAAACAATTTGATTGATAAATAATTAATAATTAATCAGCAATCATACACGACAGTAAGAAAACACTGAGCAAGCTTTTGATTTGTGAGAAAGAAAAAAAAAAAAGAGCCGGAGAAGGAGGAAGGACAGAGAGAGATAAATGAGGAGGAGCAGCTGTTGACACAAGCCTTCTCCTCTCTGTCAGATAAGAGATAACTGGGCTGCCAGTGTTTAGACACACCATTAGTAGTGTCATCAATCACACACATATACGCTCACATTCACAAACGCACACACACAGAATGAGGAGATGGAGGAGGATTACTGGGGGGCGACAAAACATATTGCTCTATTACTGCTTCAAGCATGTCAGACAGCATCCCTTTCTTTACAGCTCATCTCACACACACACACATACACGCACACACACACACACACCCTCTCTGTAGCTGCTGGTGAACACTCAGTCCCGTTCTGCTGCACTGAGAGCCGATACAGAGCCAAGCAGCATTACTGTCTTAATGCTTGCAGCATATCTAGGAACTCTCAATACCGCTGTGGCATAAGAACACAGGCAACAGTCAATCATCAAACTGAGCCAAATGCAGATTGACAAAGATGAATAGTTTGTTTTCTTCTTTTTACAGTCCAGCTCTCCTTGATGTGCTTTTGTGTTTCAGAGTTAAGTCATAGTTCTGAGATATGCCAACGCTGCAGAGGGCAGCCCCTCTTAATGAGCATACAGTGTTTGAGTGTATTTTATGTGTTTTATTTAAACTAAAATATGGTGTATAGTTACATAATATTCATTTTTATATATTATTCATTTCAGTAGAGGAGACATAAATGACATCAGAGCTGCAGCACACAGTCACAGTTAGGTACACAGACTCGGGCTGGGTATGTAGGGGTCATGAACGACAGAGAAAGGGCGCAGACCCAACTTTAACTCCCACCTGGAAACTTCTCATTAAAGCTCAAACAGCCCATGGCGTCAAAGTCGCCATTAAAGTCACACCAGCAAATAACAGTGACTTTCAAACTATCCTTTGACTAATACTGCTGTCATTACAAGTTACTTGTGGCTTTGCAAAGACCAAAAAACTTTTTGGAGTGGTCCTGTGCTCCCCATGGTCACATTAAAAGCTAAGGCATAATTTGGCCATTCACTAACAACTCTTGGAGAATGCTTCCCTCAAGGAACACAATCAGGCATAATTGGCCAATCAACATTGGCAACAAACACAACGATATACCTCACACAGTGAGGCTGTTGGGTACAGTCATGTGGACAAGACTTGAAACAAGGCACAACACAGTATTACTGTTATTCACTTGAGAATATACATTGTCCTCAGCTGGTTGGCTGATTGAAAGTATGATACACATAATGTATTTTGTTCTTAAGGTAGATGTGCAGGCATACAGTATGCACAGTAGAGGGATCATAGAAGGGAGCAATATATTTTAATTGGTGCATTCATTTTTCATTCTGCACTGAACTCCAAATATGATTTATTTTGCTTTAATCTTTTATCAGTAATATAATGGAAATTACAGGTATATTCATATAATGAATTGTCACTTGTAAATGAAAAGCCCTTTAGTTTGTTCTCTTTTGCTGCTGTATTTATAAATATGGATGTAAACAAACTTTAACAGCATCTGATAACATTCATAATATAACAGATGTATTAGTCTTATGTTAATCTGTGTGATTCAGACTGTCTACAGTTTAAAAGAAGATGGTAACATTTTCACTCAGCCAGAGGTTGTGAGAAAAACATAGAAGTACCTGGAAGATATCATTTTAAAAAAATGTCTTTATTGGGTGAAAAACTCCAATTTTACCAAATTTGATGATTTTCAAGTTTTCTTGCTGGTTGAGGTATCAGTCAAGCAGCTGCTTTAAAAAAAAACCTGTAAAATAAACTCAAAAATCCACTTTATGTTTTTTGTTTTGTTTTTTGGAAACCTTGAAAAGTTATACATTTGGAGATAAGAGACTTTTACCCAACAACTGGAAATTAATAAAACCGATGCGAGTGAATAGAAGCTGATCTAAGAAGCTGTTTGAGTATGATCAATAACACTGAGGACACGTGAGGTGCAGTAGGTCATCGCTCAGCACTTAGACATCATTATCTATTATTGACTGACTATGGATCAGTTCAACGAAGGAGCCATAACAAGCATAGCAGACTTAATTTAATAGACTCTGTAAAGTCAATAGAGAGTATTTTAATTTGATGACATGAAACCAGACTCATTGTGACTGTAGAAAAACCTTTCTTTCAGTCTCTACTACTATATTTGTCTCACTCTTTTGGATTTGTTTTAGCAGTATTTCAGTGCTCTTAGACATCATGACCATACATTTCTGCGTACATTTTATAAGCACAGTAATATGAACATAACGGAATTAAGTTTTTGTAAACAACCTCTGTACCTACAGTATGTATGTGTGTGTGTCTGAACAGTATATCTCTCTTAATGTGGGCTTGAGCTTGTTAGTTGTACTAATTACTCCAAACAGCACAATGAATCTTTTTAGCCTGAGGGGCATATTCACTATGACCTCCCCGTGTGCTGGAGCTCAGTGGTCCTGGGGGGTATTTAGAAGGTAAACATGTTGACTGCACCTCTACTCCACCATACCACCATCCATTTACTTCCCCATACGTGCAATTAATGAGCCACTAGCTAATTTGGGGTTGGTTCATATATGTAAATGAAAGGCAAACAAAAGGAATGGGTGATGGATGACAAGAAAGGGGGCTTGGGAAGGGTCCATGTGGGACACTTAGCACTGCGACACTAATTAAAAAGCCATAGCAGTGAGAGCACTGAGGTAACTCATTAGCTGCAACCTGCTCTCGGGCCACACAGTGCACTGAGTGCTAATTCTAGCTAGCTGTGAAAGAAGGAAAGCCACATAGAGAAAGAGAAAAAAAAAAACAGTAAGGGAGTGATGGACGTGGGCATTGTGCTAGACTGAGGTGTCCATGTGGGCATATATGTCCAGCCAAATTAGCTTGGCTGCATTAGCCCTCCTGTGCCATTACCCATTAGTTTAGTGCAGGGGGTAGCAAGCTGAAGAAAGGTTACAATAAGCATGGCAATTAGGGCTATAATAGGATAAACAACAACCTGGCTGATGGAGGGAGTGAAGCAGAACACAGTGTAGGGAATGATTACAGAGGCCGAGTGTGTGGAGGTGGGTGACTTTAGCTATATTGATCTGTGGCACTGCGGTGGAGCGATCTGAAAGTGGCACCCACTGAGCTTGCATGACTTCTCTACTCAGCAGAGACAATGCCAAGAGTGTCCACATGAAAACAGGCACAAACTGATGTGCACAGACTCTCTCATTCTCTCATACCTGCAACACACATGCACACCGTACAGTATATGTATGTGATTTGCGCGTGTACAGTATGTACTGCAACCTATGTGAGTGACCCCACTCCACAAGTGTTGGCGTCCGTGGTGTGTTTCTCCTCTAGCAATTCATTTCGTCTCAGTATGAATCGTCACGATCTTTCCCCCGCTGCTCTTCATAGAACACAGCCATCTCTTAACATTTACTTCATCGTTTAACAACAAAACCTCCAGAAATACCTTTGTCATAGAGGAGGACCGGGAGGAAGAGGAAAAACAGGAGGGAGAAACAAGCGCTGTGGGATCAATGGTGCAAAAAATTGTTTTTATCGAATGCTGCATGGCTCACATTTCCTGCAGACACAGATAAGAGAATGGGAGTGAGCAGGCCCTTCAGTGTGTTTGTGTGCGTGCGTGGTTGGTTGGTTGGGTGAGAGGAAGGGGGGGGGCAAGAAAATAAATGAGATTATTGATGTTACATGTCAAATATAATTGCTGAGATTTGAGCAAAGAGGAGGAGAGGGTACGCTGATGGGCTCGCTGATCCGTGGAATGCTTCATTTGGGAAAAAGGCCAACAAGTCACAGAATTTGGATTGTGACCTCGGGTGTGTGCTCATGTATTTGTGTGTGGTACTGTCGGGGGGGGGGGGAATGAGATCGCTTGGCCTCAAAACTGAGTTGTTAACTTTTAAACTTTGGTTCCTAAACACACACACACACACACATACACACACATCCCAAAACAAGGTGTCAGAATCACAGTCTGTCAGATGTAATATGTTCTGATGTTTGCCCGCGCATGTACTCTTGATTTTTCACCTTTCAGGTCAGACCCTCCATATAAAATTCACTGAAGCCTTAAAGCATGCATGCTTTAGTTCCCCTGTGAATCGAGCTTCAATCAGAGAGGAGTTGAATGATAACTTGGGTTTGCCTGTGCAGAGTATCAGAGCAGTACAGGATCTACATATGTGATAAAAAAAAAGAGTTTGTCAGAAGTTTGCTCATTACATCAGACACATAATCATACCTTTCCAGTTTGTGATTGGAAACTACTGAATTACATGATATGAATTGGCTACAGCAAAAGCTTAGATAAAGATAAAGATAGATAAATATATGGATGAATGGATGTGTGTGAGTGTTTATGTGAATATGTGTGTGTTTTGGATAGCATATAATGGGAAGCCCCTTAGCTGGTGGCTGTAGTCCCAAAGAGAAAGATGTTCAAAAATTGTATGAAATCAGAGATCATCTGCAAGGCCAAATTGACATCTGGCCCGTGTGTGTGTGTGTGTGTGTGTGTGTGTGTGTGTGTGTGTTCACTCACAAAGAAACATTCAGAGGCCTCATGGCTCCAGAGAGGTCTGGGCTTCACGATGGAGTCAGAAATCTCATCTCATTCACAAAGCAAACATTCCAACTTTGCAGCGCTTTTCAACACTTTCCACTAATTCCGCTCATTTCCAGTGTACATCGTCTTCATGAGTAAACAGTTGCTCTCTCCTGGAGGAAAATCTCAAATCCTGACTTATCCTTCTCAAAAGGTAACATTTTCCAGCTCAGTGGCCAAGATGGCCCTCTGGCTCTGTCGTTATTTAAATGTCAAATGTCAGCATCAACTTCAGGACAGTTTGTTCCTTTTAACAGAACGATGTGTTTGTGGCAACAGAAGAAAGTTATAAAGAGGAATCTGAGAGTGAGAGCTGGGCATAGAAATTTAGCCTGACATAAGCGGGCCTGAGCTGTCTGTACACACGCAAAAAGGAAAGATATTAGATGTTAAATGCGCTGTAAATGTCACAGTGTGATGTTGAAGCTGCACATTGAAGCCCATTTGGAAGAGCCAATTTTTTCAATTTTCAACTAAAAATACCAAGATATTTTTTTTACAAAGCAGGTCTTAAGTGATTTTCTCTTGACTTTTAAGTCCATATGCATCCAAAATTTGCTGTGTTTCCTGCTGCTGGAGGACACTTATCATCACAATATACCCTAAACAAGATTGCAACAAGCAAAGCTCAGGAAATTGTCCAATTCTTCAAAATGTAGAAATATAAATGAGTTGCTGATTGTGCAAGTACCCTAAGTATAAAACAAAATTGAATTTCCACACAAACATGTAGCACTGCTCTTCTCCAGTACACTGTGCCCTTTTTTTAAAAAAGCTATTTTGCCTTTATCCGTTTCCTTTATATACAGTTAATTGATTAATCATTTGTCCATTCATCCTTACAATGATACTAGGCTCCTTACTTCCTACACAATACTGCTACCTGTCTGAGCTTACGCGTGAATGTGTGTGTCTCTTTTCCCCTGTGTATCTCTCTTGGGAGCACATCCTGTCCATCCCCAGTTAAAGCAGGCCAATTTGCAATAGGATCCCAAAGGTAGGCAAGTCTCCCTGCCAAGTCTCTCATATTTTCAAGCTGACCGTTTTATGGTGAGATCTGTAAAATAAGCCCTCCACCTTGGCCTTGAGTTCACGCCACCTCCATAAATATTCAGCTTATGACAAAAGGGCGCAAGGGTCAAGCCAGATTGAAGGGAGCGCTAGTTCGGTAGGTAGAGAAAGGGTCATAGAACATCTTCAAGCCAAATGGTTTTATTAGATTTCTTTCATCTTTTATCACTGACTTTCCTATATTTTGCTTCCAATATTCATGGCGCACTTTCCAAAAGCACAAGACTATTACAGTTATGTTTATAGTGAGTTGTAGTTGTATGCCAGCAATCATTTGATTGAGTTAAGTGTTGCATTTTAAAACTTGGCAGATACGTATTCCCTCACACTGCCTCTCTTCTCACTCCCCACCCATCTCTTTCTGTCCACAAACACGCCACCACACTCTTCTGTATGTGTGTGTGTGTGTGTGTATTCAGATGCTGGTTGAGAAGGTATATAATGACTCCAGCGCTGCCCTATCAATCAGCGGCCTTGTGTGGACAGGGAAAATCAATGGTTCCACACAGAGCTACCTGAGGTCCCCCACACTTCATTTGTCATAACCGCTCGATATGTCAATGAGCAGAAACGACAACACATTTTAGTCAGGAGGCTATTGGCGAGCGTGGTGGGTGTAAATCTTTTTGGTGTTTTCCGATGATTGTGAACTTCTCCATTTCAAAGCGGCATTGTGCTGTGTCAAAGATCACCTATTCAAGTCTGCGGCTGTAGTCTTTCTTTCATTGATAATTCATTCGTCCGTTCTCTTTGTTCCAATCCGACTCTCTCAATTTTGTGTGCATGATCTTTTTTTTTTTTTTCCGATAGATTCAGTTTTCCTCCTTTTCCTGTCTACATTTCTCTCTCACTTTCTCTCCTTCCAGCTCCTAACTCTCTTCTCTCTGGGCGCTTATTGACATTTCCCCGCTAACCTTCTCCTTTACGCTCACCTTAATGTGTGCTGCCTTATCAGATGCGCAGGTGGTTTGGAGTTTCATTCGACCTCACTCCCTACTCTCCTTCTTTCCTCTGGGTTATTCATCCCTCCTTCCTGTGCTCTGAAAGTCAAGCTTCCCTTTACAAAACCCCTGTGGTCTTATCTGGGAGACCCCGCGACCCCACAGTCATTGCAGCAGCCAGCGGGAGAGAAAGGAGACCACAGCTCCCTCGGGAGGTGGACAAGAGGACCAAGGTGTGTGTGTGTGTGTGTGTGTGTGTGTGTGTGTGTGTGTGTGTGTGTGTTTGTGTGTGTTCACTGCTATTGGAGCAGTCTATTTACTGTCCAACTGTCTAAACACTTGTGATAACATTGGTGCAGAGGTAGACTACAGTACTCTGGGGACAGTGCTGATGCTGCTCAACAATGTGTGAAACAAAAACTAGGGCTGCAACTAACAATTATTTTTACTATTGATTAATCCATTCGTCATTTTTTGTTAACTCTCGGCTGAAAACTAAAGGTGATCGTGCCTCTGCAATTGTGGATCCAACACTATGGAACTCTCTTCCCGTACATATACGGTCAGCAGTCCCTACAGAAGCTTTTAAAAAACAACTGAAGACCCTTTTTAAATGGGCTTTTGTGTTATTTTGAGTTGTGTGTGATGTGTAATGATCATTTGTTCATGTGTTTCTTCTTGAGGTACCCTGCTGTCTGTGTTTTGTTTTTTATGTTAATTTTAACTTAACTTGTGTCATATGTTTTTTTATTATTAACTAATTTACTGGTTTGTCTACAAAGTGTCAAAATAGTGTCAATGGTGAAAAACATTACAAAACAGTCCAAAACTCGAAGAAATTTAATTTCGGCTACAATGACGCAAAACTCTTTTGGCCGCTATTTTGCTCACTATTAATAGTTTCAGTGCTAATAAACCTGTTGCTAGGTAATTTTGTTGTGGTCTCTGTTAGTGTTTTAGGCACACTAACAGACCCACAGGTCTCTTGCAACTCTTGACATTTCATGATTTAAGCAGCTGAGTAAATAGTTTTGCTTACTTAGCAACTGTAAATAATAGCATAAAAGAGAGAAAAATAGTGACCAGAGACCTCAACAAACACACGTATCTTAATAACTTCACTGGGGTTTTTTTTTTCTACCATTTGTCAAAGCGCCAATGAAACACAGTGATAATGTGCTGGAATCTATTTCCTCTCTCTCCTTTGTTTGTGTGTGTGCATACTTGTGTGTTTGTGTGTATGTGTTTGTGTGTGTACGTGTGTGTGTGTGTGGTCTTTGTCACAATCAGCAGGTGCACCACAGTGCACATATCCTATATTCATATCCTTATTCTATTCTAGCCAAGAGAGTTCCCCAAGGAGAGCACCTGCACATACACACACACACACACACACAAACACACACGAAAATGCACAAATTGTTTTTGAGCGGCTGCATTCTTGACCATTTCCTCATGTTTCCCCGGATCTTTTTCTCTCCTTAGTAGCTTCATTGACAGCTATAAGGTAACCCTCTCTGCCTCTCTCATTCATTGTTACAAACACACACACACACACAGATGCACGCACACACACACAGATGTTGATTAGTAGAGAGAACAATGAAGAAAACATGCATGGAAGAGCAGGAAAGAAACCGATACCAGAGGATTTATATATAGGAACTAGAATGATATGAATGGGTATTGAAAATACAATGAACCCCCAGGCTCAAGAATGAAAGCCTCTGAACAAATTAAGAAGTGATCAGCTGCTAAGCAAAGATTGAATGAATATTGTAGGAAATATTAGATTTAACAGCATAGCACTTGATTAGAACTGCTAACAAACAAGTAAAAGAGTGTTTTTACATTTTACATCATTTTTACATACAAATCTATGTTGTTCAAAACATATAAACTTTCAGACAATTTTGAACTAAAATGGTCTGTGCTAAAATGTCTTCATATATGACTATTTAAGGTAATACATTCCAAAATGGTGAGATGGGTAGAGATAGACAGACAGGGCCTGGCTGCTGCTGCTGCTGAGTGTATTTATAGGTATTATCATCCAGCCTGTAATGCTGGCGATCTACGCTGAAGGCATGTGATTAGGTTACAGCGAGAGAATGACATCACATCAAAACGAGAAGGACAGATGATCTAGACATTACACTTGCTCACAAAACTTTTCTTCATTTGCCCTTTTTGGAACAAAACATCCTTCGCTCAGGTCTGATGTCAGATCGTTTTGCCAACTGAATTTGGGAAACAATTATGAGCTCATTCCTTCACAGCTACCTACAGGGGTTACATTTTTTTGACAGGTTGTTTACCGAGTGTGTGCGCCTGCTGTTTTCACCCGGTCTCAGGCAAGTACACAATGAAAGATGAGAAAATGGAGTGGGGAATGACAGAAAAGAGTGAGGCTGCGTCCGTCTCTGCTCGAGGGGGGCAACAAAGTATTTGATCCTGCTAAAGGAAAAATAAGTTCAATGATATTGAGTTGTGGCCTGAAGTGCAGTATTGCTTCTGCTTCACTAACAACACAGCCTATAGAGAGCAACAGGACTTCATTTGGAAAATTTAGACTTATGTAGAAGATGTTCTCATTAAAATTGAATTGTTATTAATATGAATTGTGCTATAAGAGCTGGCGTGTTAAAGGCAGAAGGTGAGAACCTCGAGCAGCATGATGCAGGAAGTGACAATTTGGTTGTCACAGAGCGCGCTATAATGTACACCTCATTCTTCTCATCCATGCTCTGCCTACTACCCAAGTCTGTGTGTTGGTGCATTACATGCTTGTGTCTTGGTTGTAATTGGAGTTAGTGTTTCAGTGCATACACAACATAAGCTTGTTTCTGTGGAGGTGTTGGTATATTAAGGCAGTGTTGTTCTTGTAATTCACTCGCATTTTTCTCAATGTGTTTGTCTTTACCTTTGTATGTCTGTGTGTTGCACAGCTACCTGCCCGACACACGAAAAAGATTGTATATACATGCATGTGCAAACAAACAAGCACTGAACGCTGGTCTGTTAATATTATCCTTCCCATATTATTCCCTTCCAGCTGCCCTTCTTCTCTCATCTTTTCCTTTATCCTTCAAAACTGTGTCTTCATTTTGATGTGATCTGGTGGAATATATTTATGCTATTGTAGAATTCTTTATTGCTAAGGATAACCTAATGTTAAAATGTGTCAACAGAGCATGTGTGGTAGCTAAATGGGCATTTTCTGCACAGAGAAGTCATCTGCAATCCGTCTATCCACAGTCACATTAAAGTAATACCACTGTAATCCAGCTGTTGTGTTCATCACACAATGCAAATTCATCTGCTACAGTACATGCTGTTATTTCTATTCTCTAATGTTTGTACACTTCACTACCTCTTTGTTTGCACTGTAGACACCATACATGTGAATGGATGTTCATATTTAAATTTATGCAAACACAAAGCCCCTATGTATCAAATGAACACTAATAAGTAAGGCTCAGTGCATGACAACCGGCCATCTAACTGGACAGTTTGTTAGTGAGACCTGGGGATCTGTGAAACAGCCGAGACGCCAGCACAGACTGTGCTGACATGTTTGCAGAGGGGCACCAGGAGTCCACGTACACACACCCCTGCACACGCACACCAGTGACATCATAATCCAGACAGCCAAAAGTTTAGATTTGAGTACAGAAAATAAGTGTTACCAAGGTGAAAGGCAGCATATCAAGAGGAGTGTGTTTGAACTGAGGAAGTAGTTCTGAGTGTGTGTTTGTATTAACTGGATACATTACGCACACACACACACACACACACTCGCACTCTACACACTGAACATCCAGGTGAAGAATCCAGTTGAAGGATACAGTAGCTAAACTCCCAGACAGAAGACAAGTCTTGCCTTTCACCTAAACACTAAAGGTTCTCTGTCTTTTCAACTATTAGCCCAGGGGCCAAAAGATATGTCGTTAATGGCTAAAATAAATGGTTCTCCAATCACGGAGGGCGAGCGGTGGAGGTTATCATCCCTGGTGTAGGGAGAGAGAGGGAGAGACAGCTTAATTCCTTCCAGCTGTAAGGCTCTCGGTGTGTGTGTGTGTGTGTGTATGTGTGTGTGTGTGTGAGTGACTGAATGTTCAGAGGCTAAAATGACAGATTTACTTGGCCCCTTAAACGCACCAGACAGGCCAGGCTGCATATACTGTAAGAGAGGCCTTGTTAGAAGAACACGTGGCCCCTCAGACTAGACTGTGTGCATTTGTGTCCGTGTGTGTGTGTGTGTGTGTGTGTGTGTGTGTGTGTGTGTGTGCATGTTTAAGCGATCATTTTCATTTGATTCTAAAATAATGTAGCCTATTAATTCTCTTTATATCTCTCTGTTTGTGAAAGTCATGCAGCACTGAAATATTTTCTGTACGCTGTACTTTATGTTTTGTTTGTGTGTGTGTGTGTGTTAAATATAGCAGCCTCCTCGATACATACGCTGTCTACACGCACCTTTTCTCCCAAGTCCACTTAATTCATTTCCTCACTTATGTAGTTACAGTAGTGGGACCACCACAACCTCTCCTGCAAAGCTCACCTTGTGGCCAGAGGCACCTAGTTCACAGCCTCGCACAAACACATAAACACACACACACTAAGTGGGTTTCCCAGACCTATACTTTGCTCTTGGCCAATGCTCGGCCCAATGCATATACTGTATGAGTGAGTTTGGCAGCACTCACTGCAAGGAAGCCACACATTTGGAAAGGGAGAGGTGGGAAGAGTGGTGGAGAGAGGGAGGGAGGTTCTCGGCCTGTATTGCTTTGTCAGGCAGAACGATTGGGAAGAACAGGAAATAAGATTTTTCTTGAGCATTTTTATTTGGTGACAATTTGGTCTATTTTTCTCTCAGATTTTTTATTTTTGGGTTGATGAAGTTTCTGGAGGTGGCCCTCATTTCTTCCTCAAGGCAGCATCTTCATATTGATTTGTTTTTGTCCAAAATCCCAAAAACATTCAATTAATAATTATATAAAACAGGAAAAATCAGCAAATCCTGGGATTTGAGAAGCTCAAACCAGTGAATGTAAAGTGATTCACTGATTATTAAAAGTATTTGCAATTAATTTCACGCTGTTCTACATATCAATTAATCAATTAACACCACTAACACTAACTGTGACATTTCCATAACCCTACTATAATGTAACTATAGCCCTCATAAAGTTCACAAAGTTTCCATTTTCAAAATACTTTTACACACACACACACTTTTTTCAGGCCTTCGGTGTGAGGAGACTATGAGCTCATGACAACTGGGGTACGGTGGAATAATAGTGATCTCAATGAAAGCCCTCAGAACAGATGGGCACACACACACACACACATCTACTTTTCATATACAAAAGTACATGTACAGAATTTGATCAAGCACAAGCAGAACAGAGGCATGGTGCACTTGCACACACAAATTCATGCAGACACACATAGTCCATGTTAAGGCACATACTGTACATTTGGTCCCTTGACATGTATGTGCACATGCATATGTGCAGACACAAAGGAAAAGAAAAAAAAGACAGAGGGGGAGCACAGAAGAAAATGCAAAGGGTATAATTTTCCACAATCAGCCTCCGCTTGAAACAAGCAATTAGGGGGAATGTGCAGAGCATCCCCTCGTGCTGGGGGAGGCTCAGTGTGTGTGTGTGTGTGTGTCCATGTTTGTGTAGACCTTTCGTCTCCTCCTCTAGGTCTTTCTTGTGGTTGGGTAGGGTGGTTCAGGGGCAACGCACAGCAAATTCGATAATTCCACCACCAAATGGGCCAGAGCATGCCCTCGTGTCACGGCTATACAATCCATACAGCATCACAACACAGTTTATCTGTTATACTCAGTAAAATACAAACAGAGAAGAGAAGAGAAGAGAAGAGAAGAGAAGAGAAGAGAAGAGAAGAGAAGAGAAGAGAAGAGAAGAGAAGAGAAGAGAAGAGAAGAGAAGAGAAGAGAAATATATTGTCCGAGGCAGTGATGGCAGTAAATTGGAGAAACACAAGCCTTAATCCCAGAGGTGGAGTTTCCTCCTTCAGGAGGAAAAAGAACAGAGCACACTCTTTTATCTGTGTGGTCCAGCGGCTCAGCTTTCTTTCTCTCTGTCTGTCTCTGCCACTCTTTCCCTCCTGCTATGCCTCGTTCACAGCTCACAGATGCAGCTTGTTCTCCGTTCAGGTAGTGTGTGTGAGTGTGTGTGAGTGTGTGTAGATGTGAAGTCTGATCTCCTCCCTCGAGATGCCCCTTTACCCCTAAAGTCACCTGTGTGACCTGTCCTTCCTATTAGCACTATTTACATTCACACAAAACCATAAATTAACACTGAAGACCATTTTCCCCATCTGATTTACTCTATGTCCATCACCATTTATTTTATCCAGTGACCTTTAACCTTTCTTCCTACTAGTTTCAGAATCCACCTCATGCACTCGTAGAACATGTGAGGTAACAGGATATGTGGTGGATGCTATCAGCTTGCAGCCTTGTCTGTCTATAGAATAGACACCAGTGTTTGTCCTCCATTCGCTTCAATACGTTTTCCCATCCAAAGTACACAGTGGCAAGATTTTACTCTGCTTAAAACTCGCATTCTCTGCTGTGATTATTTTGCTAAAGGGCACTTCTGCCTAACACATGTGTATGTGTGAGGCTGTGTGTTTATCTTAGATTAATTACCAAGGCCCGCGTGTCTGAAGTAAGAAGTGAGCGTGCATACGTGTGTGTGTGTGTGTGTGTGTGTAGGTGTGAATGTGTGAGTGCAGTGTTCAGGGGCCAGGTTTATTGAAAGCCGCCATCCCTCAGATAAACATACAAGCACCGACAAGATTCTCCAAAAGAGGAACAAGGTGTCATGGGAGATACAGGGAAAATAATCGGCTGAGTTCAGAGGTGGAGAGAAGAAAAGTGCGGAAGAGCACAGCAAACAACATGAGAGAAAAATAAACGGCAGGTGTTTGAGAAGATTTAGTGTAGCACTTGCAAAAACGGGAAATGGGTTCACTTGGAGGAGGAGGAGGAGGAATTCCACATTCTTGGGAAAAGACTAGTGTCAGGGGTACTTTGGAGTAGCAAAGCAGGCGGGGAGACTAAACGTAAACCTTTCTCTATTGTTATGTTACACTCCCCCTTTTGCTTGGAAAAACACAAGGTAATTCAATAAACATTTACTGCTTGAACAAGAGGGGGCTCACTCCTACTGCAGTCTAGGAACTTGGGAAGAATTGCACACCCAAATGGCAGCTGGACCGAGGCTGGCCGGGTTTTGCTCTGAGGGCTTGTATTAAAATGAAGTGCTTGTGGCTGGTGTGTAGAGAGCGAGGCATCTGATATGGGGTCTGTAAATGGGTGCAGTAAAGGAGGGAGACTCATTCCACCTCCTCATTTGGGGGAATTACGGTGACAAAAAGCAGGCCTAGCAAGACCAATAGCATCCTATCCTGCTGTACACACTCACACACACACACACACACACACACACACACACACACACACACACACATAAACATAAACATAAACATGGATATGAAAACAGACACACACCACACAAAACAATTCTCTAGAATTTCTGTTTAAATGTGTCATTCATTGACTGCGTGCTCCACAGTGAGTGGAGGGGGAAAAAAAGTACCATGATTCAATAAAACTTTGTAGTCCGACACAGATTTAAATAGGAACACCTCACAAACCACAGACTTGCTTTGTTGGAAAGAAATTCCCAGAAACTCCCACAGGGGGAAAAAACAAGGCGACGTATGGAGAAGACAGAAAAAAAAAAGTTTTCTTGCTTAAGACGTTCTTCCCCGCCGCCATGGCAGCTAAACCCACAAAACGACGGCACTACCTGCTTCCCAGGGCTGGAAATACGAGCACTCCTAAAATAAACCTTTAACTCTTGCCACCAGGCAAAAAACGGGCACTAAATGGGGTTTTTAAAACAGCAACAGCTAAAAATACAATATTGGTGGAGTGTGAGGTCCAGCAGCTGTGCATGTGTGTGTGTGTGAGAGAGAGAGAGGAAGAGTTAGGGAGGGAGACATAGAGAGAGAGAGAGAGAGAGAGAGAGAGAGAGGCTGGCATTTCTGTGGCAGGCCATGAAGCGAGAGCCAAAGGACCCAAGGCAGGGTAGCCGCTGGAATGCCTGGGCCAACCACCGGCTTCCTCATAACAGTTACTGACAAGTCGCTGCTGGCACCTGCTAGGGACGCCCGTGGGACAGCAAGGACCCTCTCTCCTCGCTATCTCTCAGTTCTAGTAGCTGTATAACCAATGAACTTCACATTGAATCATTATATTTTCTGTATTACTAATTATGCATAGTTTATTATATAACACAGGAGAACAAAAACTATTTTTAACACAAGAGCACGGTTATATAAAAAGTTGCAATTGCTGCACGGTTCATCTGATGTGGATATGATCCACCTCAAATTAAAGCTGAGAGTCAGTATTTTGACCTCATAGACATCGTTTTTTTCCCTAAATGTGCTGGAGTACAGAACCAAAACTACAACAAAAATATTTACAGACTGCACTTTGTGGTTTCCATTTCACACCCCGTCTTTTATGTAGCTGGACTATAAACAGTAGTGCTAAAACAATTAGTTGATATATAAGAAAAACGTATCTGCAACAATTTTGATCATCAATAAATTATTTATCTATCAAGGAAAAAAATGCAGCCTCTACTGGACTGTTGGTTGGAAAAAAAAGAAATCCAAAGACATTATCTTGGGCTCTGGAAAATTGATTTTCTGGCATTTAAAATACTAAAAATAATCAGCAGGTTAATCAATAATAAAAGTAATTGTTAGTTTCAGTCTAACACATAGAAAACATTCCATGCAGAGATCATGCAAAGGTACAATTTGTGCTCCTAATTTCCACTTCAGTGAAACATTATTTAACATTAGTCAGAGGGAAATTTAATGGATATTTTTTCAGAGCTGTCACTTTTCCTCCTGATACAGCGTATAGCTATTGACAGGGAGAATGAAGCAGGGGAAGATTTGTGGAGCGTGCCAGGTAAAATATCAGCCATGTTTCTTTTGGCCAAATGAAGGCTAATGAGGGGGATTTGGAGTTTTAACGGGGGGCAATGGCCGGCGCATCTGCAAGCACTGTCAGCGTCTGGCATAACATCTTTCCTTGTTTTAGGAGGCCAGGAGAAACCACCGTGGGCCTTTGTGTATGTGTGTGTGTATGTGTGTGTGTGTGTGTGTGTGTGTGTGTATGTGTGTATGCGTGCGCGTGTGTGTGTGCGTGTGTTCTGGGCCCATCTCCAGAACAAATGTATTACAAGTGTTCCCGCTGTAAGATTATATTTGGATTCTCTAGGCCCACTTCCAATTATTACTGGCACTTAATACTTTTCACACCATTCACAGATCCCCTTACCCCACCACCCGTCATCCCCCTCACTCTCACTCTCTCTCTCTCTTTCTGTTTCTCTCTCTCTCTCTCTCTCCCCCATCTCGTCTGCAGCTTTTGGCTGGAATCAGCACTTTTTATCGGTTTAGGAAGGGGCGTATGGGGGCGGGAGAGTGAATAAGCAAAGGAGGAAGTGATTTAGCTCTTTTTAGGTTGAAACATAAATGTTACAGGAGACACATTAAGGAGAATTTAGGTATAGGAAACAGAATTTCCTCTAAGACAGACAACATCTTCTGAGATCATAGTCTGTTCATTCTACTATTTGATGGTTTCTCAGAATAGTGCGCACAGACGTACACAAACAGTGACATGAAGTAAAGCTGTGCCACTGACAGAAGAGGAAAACAGAGGAGGAGACTATCAAGTGAGAAAGTGAGACAGCGGGGGTGAAAGAATGAAAGAGAAGAGTTAAAGACTCCTCTGGATGAGAGTGAGCGACAGTCTGTAACAGAACAGGTATTGTTTCAGCACTGATCTGCTTTTTTACATAGGAAGTAAGTGTGTGTGTGTGTGTGTGTGTGTGTGTGGGTGGGTGTGTGGTATGGCTGGAAAATTCAAGAGTGAAGGCCATCAGGAGAACATTAGATGAACTCTCTTTCATGTTATCTTCCATAAGCGTGTGAACATGTGTCATTTGTGACATTTTTCTAACTAAAGATTTACAAATGTTCACATTAATAATTGAACGGTAAGTTCATAAGTGTGAAAAATTATGTTGTGAGTGTAAAACGCTTTTTCTGCACATACTATACCTTTGTGAATGTGTATGATCAAAGTATTACTGCTAATATCAGCTAAAAGTAATGATGATTCATTCTCTTCTACTCAGTGAAATGTTTTCAGACGTTGTGTCACCATTAGGAGAGCCCCGAGCTGGGAAAATACAAGAATCGTAATGATGTTATTTTACTTTCCTGGCATGAAAGTGGGGTCAACACACTGCCAAACTGTGCCAAATGCACAGTTTCTTTTAACAACCCTTTAAAGTATTACAAAGGATAAAAGCTGCCAACCAAAAGTAACCCAACTTATGTTTTATAACAAATGGAGAGCGTGCTTGTTTGGATTTTATTACCTCAATGACAGAACAGCATATATGCATATCACAAGGTGCAAATCAGTGGAAATTTAGTCTATTTCAAGAGAAACATCTGCTCAGTAAATCCATCACAGTTTGAAATATATATATAGATATGTCCGCGTGTGTGGTAACTATTGTTCAACATTTTGACTTAGCAAAGCTCCAGTCAGGATGAAAACATTTGACTGAATAAATTGATCTATGTATATGAATCATTTTATCTTCAAATGATTCTTCAAGGTACTTTACGGGCTACAATAATCCTACTTGTCTTTAATTAATGTCTTTCTACAATCATTTTAACATGCACCAGAGGGCCCTCATTTTTCTGGTCAATTCTAAGTTCGCAATGGATGTTTTCTCTTATTACATCAATAATATAACTGTGGTGATTGATATGATGTCATGCAAACAGAATCCATGCCTTGTTTCTTTCAGGCTGGTGACATTTTGTGAATAAATGTTTATCCAACTTTCAAAACCACAATTTACTGTAGAAAGATGGGTCTTTTATGCAGTTTGAGCACTAAAAGTTTCAGGCTTTGATTGAGTTCAGTAGCGGGACTGTAGAGTGGACACAGGGGCTTCCAACTCAAGCTTGATGGGCAGGCACATCATTGAAGCTCCGTGTTTGAAGTTCAACCAAGTCCTGTTTTATGGAGCAGTAAGACACGCTTTGACTTGGATTTCTACATGGTCTGCTTGGTATCCGGCAGTATGCCCGGTGTGTTCAAAGCTTTTTGTTCTCATCTTTGGATAGAGGGATTTTGTTTTGATTTATTCAATAAGCCAAATAGTAAATGCACAATCTAGCTACATGACATGTGCATTAAGGTGCTATTACAAAGAGGTATATGGTATATTTCAGCTCACAGATGCTTAAACACTCACATACCAGTCAATTGGCCATGCCCCTGGAGAGCACACCTTTCTTGGGGAAAAAAAGGAATTATAATAATTCAATAAATAAACAACTGTATTTCCCAAGTCAGCAAAAACAGTCTATTCCTTTGTGTGTGTGTGTGTGTGTGCAAGATTCCTTTTAGTTCACAAAGGTACAACATCCCCCCACACCAAACACACACTCACACACACCCCGACACACACAGACACACAGGCTGTGTCTCATCATCTGTGAAGAAATAATGGAATTATATATATTTTCTCCCCTGCGCGCGGCGAAGCATCAAAGTTCAGTGCTGTGATAAGTTGCCTGTGTGCTTTGCCCCTGGCCATAACGGTGTGTGGTGTTTTCCTATTACTGGCATGTCCTGTTTCATAGATGGATGGACCTCAGGCTGACGTCTGCCACTGCCTCTGCTCTGCTCTCTGTGTTATTACCGAAATCGATGTCCATGTCTGCCGCCATTTATTATCCCCCCACCACCTCAACAAACAACCACACACTCACACACACACACACACACACACACACACAACATAAACTGAAATGAGATGAAGGGGGGATATTGGGAAGTCCTATAGCATGGAAATTTTGCTGGGCTTGTGAATCTCAAAGTGTGTGTGTGTGTGTGTGTGTGTGTGTGTGTTTTAGAGTACACTTTTGCCCCAAGACAAGCAACAGTTTGCAGATTTATAAAAAAAAAAGTAATGTTATTTGTCTCGTGGCGCCTGTTTCTTTCTCCCACCCCAATTTGCTCTGAATGTGAAGTCCATAATTTACTTTTTGTTTTGTTTCTTATAACATGAGATCATCATAACAAGCCCCAAGGAACACATGTTAATGAGCAGAACTAATGAAAACCAAATTTATTGAATTAACATGAAGTTTTATGATACAAACACTGTCCATAATAGATGAGATGACATCTTCACTGATAATAAGGGTATTATGACTTGGACGACATTCACACAAAATGTTTTCTGGTGAAAACAGACAAGTAAATTTTTCTGTGTAAGCACAATTTTGCGATGCCAATTGTCATTTCAACAGTACTTATCATATTTATTATTCTACTAAAGCATTGTTTTATATGCATCTCCTATGAAAACCATGAAACAGCAACTATTTCATGCAAAGGCAATATGTTCAGCAGAGGTGTTCTTCACCAGGACTGCTAGCAGGAAAGTGATGCACTTTATCTAATTTCGACATATATCCCTACGTGGTGCTTCGGATCTCGATCCATATGCACAGTCAGACTCTTTCCTGTCACATTAACAGATATAAATCACTGCACCTCCTGGTGGCAGAAAAATCTGACATTCTGAGGTCACTTTGGAGCAGAAATGAGTCTGACAGAAACAGCAGGTCCAGTAAAAAAGTGAGATATTTTCAGCTCCATCTGTACATACGCGTGCATGAATGTGGTTGCTTATATGTGTGTGTGTGTGTGTGTATATGACCGTGTGTGTCAGTTTGAATGCACGTGTCCTTGTCCGTGTGTGTGTGTGTGTGTATGTGTGTGTGTGTGTGTGTGTTATGTGAAGGTAGCGTCTCAGCCGAGCCCCTGTGGTGCTCCGGGCCTTCTGTCCTCCCCTCATAACCTCACAAAGACGCTAATAAGCCCCCCGATGATGGACGCTTATGGATTTCTGCGCCGCTAATTTCCGTAACTATCACTGTTTGAAAGATAGCTGAGGGATTTAGCAGAGGGGGCCAAGAGAAGGCCCCCTTGTATTCTGTGGGAACACAAGAGCTGTATTATGTGATATAAAAAAATGAAACGTCCCCCCTTTTCTCTCCCTCAGGCTAGGTTCATGATATTTATCTACACACAGTCACATGAAACCATTATGTTTATGGAATATCAAATGTAGGCCTACACTGTGTTGTATTGAGTCGAAGCTTGGTAATTACCAGGGGGATGCACAGGTTTTCTGCCACAATCCACTCTTTCAGAGACGACATTTGAACTTTGGTTAATAGTCTGAGATAAATTTGTGTGGCCCACAAGGCGGCAAGTCCAATAGCTTACTAATGTTACAGTTTAATGTATCAGCAGTAAACAACTTGATGGCAACACCAATGCCCCGCTGATAAACACATACTTCACATACTGTGAATCTCAGTTCTTTCAAAGCATCAACCTGTAAGGTGGCTACAAAATGTATTAACTTTCTCAAATTGATTTGCTAATAGATTTCCTATCAAGCAAGAGGACTTTGTCATTCAGAGGCCGTAGGCCCTAAAAATCCCTTAATTACATTGTAAAGACAAATGTAGGCAAACTCCTGTAACCCTATCCCATGCAGCTGAACCAAACCTGGCCTGAGACTGCACTGCCTGATAAAAACAATGAGCCAGAGAGCCGTACTTTGTGTGCACCACATAACAAAATGTCTCAGCATACATGCGCTCCAGCGTTCCTTTTGCTATACCGAAAGCTCTGTAAATGCTTAACGGCTGTTTACATTTTCACTTACTCAAGGACGTTTAAATTTCGCTTATTTACAGTGCTTCCAATATCCAGTAATGTTACCATGTTCACTTTGTTTCCCCAGGCTTTCACACAGAAATTCACACATGCTGCGGTGTCTAAAAATGTGCAACAGGTTTGCCCCCACTTCCCTACTTACTGCTGAGTCCACCGCTAAACACCATCCATCACTGCCTGTCATATCAACATGCTACAGAGCTCACTGGATACACCAGCCAGTGTAAGTCAGAGCACTTGCACAGTAGCTACACACACCAAAATGTGTGTGTGTTTTCTCTTCCACTTGCATTAATTAATTTGTCATCACCGGTTATCCCCCCTTGCCTTCACCTCTACAGTGGATGGATCCTCCCTTTATTCCAGCCGTGCTATGGTGGGTTTTGCTACCTGGGCCTTTTGCGAGGGTGGTCGGGGGCCAACTTTCTGTCAGTGAGGAATGTAATTAGGGAGAATTAAGCGGCATGAGGCTACAGGGGAGGTCAGGAAGAGCTGGCAGGGTCGAGGCGGGTCACTACCAAGCATTCTCTCTCTTTCTCCCTTTCTCTCTCTCTCTCTTACTCTTCTCTTGTAAGACAGGGTCAGGGTGAAGAGGTGTCATATTTAGTCCTTTGCTGCTCTGTGGGAGGCTGACACAATAAGCTGTGGATATTTAATCTCTCTGCTCCTCTCTCTTCCTCCGGGTCTACTGTCTTTCCTGCTCACATGTTCCCCTGACTTTAAGTTTTTCCTCTTTCACAGACTCTTATTGTTTCAAGTTTGTCCTTCACTTAACTTCTTGTACTTGACTTTAATGCATCTACTGATTAAAAGTCACAGATGACACTTACAGTCATGTTCATCATTCATTTATATTTTAAAAAAAAAAATTCATCATTTTTATAGCCCAATATCACATACATGTCTTAATGACTTTAACAGACTCATCAAAAAACCTCAGCATATAAGGAAAAAAATGGAAGAAACCTCAGGAATTGTTAATCAAAGGTCTTCTCTCCACAGATGGACAGGTGTGCAATAGGTGGTGAAAAGATCAACACTTGACAAGATAGTGAGGTAAGTTATAAAATATAAATTCTGAAGACATCGCCAATACTATGTCCCTGCAGCATGACACATGAAAAAAGATCAATTTGGAAATGCCTTGAGATGATATTACTCTAACTGACTCTTAGAAAACTGACACTATCAAAGTGAAGGAGAAAACCCTCAGTTCTTTCTAGAAACATTGAAACTTTTTTCCCACGTTTCAAGTTGATGTAATAAGAAGATACTAAGGTTTAAAGAGGGGTGTATTTTTGGGGGGGGCGTGTCTGCTTGACTGCCAGGTATCTGAGCTTATCATTCTCAGCCATGAGTTAAGATGAACCGCTTCCACATCCCACCTCAGCTCCACTTCAGACGCACGTTCCAGCTGCCCGAGATTTGGCATTTCTTACTGCTGTAACTGACAAAATGGAGTGAGTAGTGAACCCAAAACAAAGACAAAATGTCCCTTCAGAGACCTATCAGTGATTTCACAGATGCTAGCTCCATACTTTTGTACAATCAATGTTCTTGGCGCATATACGGGAAAACCCCTTCAACAATTTCCTAACAGGAGACTATCAACAGAGGAAAACAAGAAGAGAAACTCTGAATGTGTTTTGGTGTCCAGTATAAAGTCATGTACAAAAGCACTGGTGTAAATTATTCCTCTGCGTTTATAAGAATATTACAGTGACTTCTGACAGCTGCAGTGCATTCCTATGAGGGTAGGTGTGTGTGTGTAAGGTTGCGTGCATGTTTTTGTGTGTGAGACATAGAAAGAAACGTGTGTGTTAAGGCCATCAGATACAGTGTGGAACAGCATTAAGACAAAATCAGGCAGGAAGCCCCAGCCAAAATACATCCAAACTAACAGAACTGCCCCCGGCCATCTGACAGAGTGGGAGGCCTATATGACTCTGAATATATTAGGTCCTATGTGTGTGTGCGTGTGTGTGTGTTCCAGCAGAAGGTCTGTATAAGTGCTTTTGGATGACATAATATAGACAGGGAGTCCTCAGGGTAGAATACACAGTATAAACTGAATACACCCCTCTGACTGTCTCAATTACAGTGTGCACACACACACACTGACACACACATAAACACACACACACATAGAGTACAGCTGGGTGACTTTATTGAATGTGTGCACAGAAGGGATTTCCCCACTCATCTCCGGTTCAATCTGTCTGTCACTGGGCTACTCATTCGCTAACTCACCCTACCCATCTCTCTCTCGGGACGTCTCTTCTTGCACTGCCTCTGCATCTCCTCGTCTCCTTCCTTCCTTTTTGGCTCGCGCTCTTTCTCTCTTTTGGCTCGGCCTGTGTTTTCCCTCCCTGTCTCTCTCTCTCTCTCTCTCTCTCTCTCTCTCTCTCTCGCCCGTCCTACATCTCTCACACTCTTCACATGTTGCTAACCCCTGCATTTTCTCTCACTGTTGTCTTTTCTGTCATCCTCGTGTCTCAGTTTCTCTCTGTTCACATGTTGCTTTTCTTGAGTAATTAAGGATGCTTTGCTGTTCTGTGAATACTTGTATCATTCGAAAGTCAGCTTTCCAGGAACTTGGAATAATGGGATTCACAGCTGGAAAAATGATGATAGAAAAATTCATACATGGCTTGTAAAAACTCTTTAATGAGCCTATTTCTTTGATCGACATGACAAATGTTAACATCTCCTAGCAACCGCAGCTTCTGTGTCAAATGAAAACGGCATCAACGGCATGAATATGTTAGTCATCACTGATTGGTCAGGGAAAAATAACCCCTCCTCCTCAACAGAAAATGGCTAACATGAACTCAGTGTCAGACCGAAGAATGAAATGGACTTCGCTGGTTTCGAATAGGATTCACAGCTTCATCTATGGCACACATGAACTGTCAACTCAAATAAAAGCATGTTAAATACATATTAAAAGTCTTTTCTGTGACAGGAGCGAGAATTCCTTTGTGATCTAACCAGGGCTTTACAACATTGCAGTGAAAACAAATACCTCTTTTCCTTCCTTTCTCCTCCCAACATCTCTTTTTCTCTCCCTCTCTAAAAACTGATGAGATTGACAGGCAGCGGTGTGTATTTTGCACTCCTCTCCTCCTTTCGCTTACGGCAACTGCCAAATCCTCTGAGGTAGAAGTGGAGGGAGGGGAGAGAAGGAAATCCTAGAGTTTGTGTTGTGTCTGCTGGATCCAATAAGAGCGTAGATGGAGAGAGACAAAGACTGGCTAGACAGAGCGCAAAAACGAGACAGAGGGATATTTCATGAAGGTTAAATCATGCCAAGTTCCATGTCCATGCAAAAGAAAATAGCCACTATTTTAAATGGAAAATGAAGAAAAATTACACTAAAAGATGAAGTTCAGGATATCCAAATTGGATATAGTCCAGTATTTTGGATATTTATATCAAATAGTATTCTTTTTTAATTTAATGAGACAACACTTGAGTGCAACAAGCTGTACAATGCAAAGTGAAAAACACTAAAAAACAACTTCAGTAACAGTATTCTGATCATATTTGTGTGGGCATAGATACAGTAAATATCTCTATATTGGTTGTGTTGGCTTCAAATGCCATCTATCCCCAACTCCTCCTGTCTCCATATGTTTTATGCAACAGCTGGATAGAATTACTGCTATTTAAGGTCTTGAAAGTGATCCAGAGGTTTTCAAGAGACAAGCCAGATTTAGGCCTAACATATAGTGTTTTAGACCATAATTACATATTTATAGTATAATGGACTGAAATAGAAAATGCCTCGTAAAAAGCATAATTAGGATGAAGTGCTGCTTCTTGTATCATAGCCTGAATTGGAGCTTGTGGTGCAAAGCAGAGATTTTTTTTTTTTTTTTTGGTGGTGGGGTAATTTATAAATTCACTTATATGAATATATAAATATGAAAGTAAATGTTAATTCATTATTTAGGTATTATTCATCACAATTTCTTATTATGTGAATTAAGCTCTGCATAGCATGAAAAATACTGTTGGAGCTTGAGAGTCATATCTGAATTTGAAATGCTTTTTTTTTTAATGGTTTTCAGTAAGATTAACGGGTATTATCTTCATATATTCATAATGAGTACAGATTTATCAACCGGGTCTTCAACTTTCAACTTCCTGTTTCTGTTGTAAAGCTTTAGATTCAATTTTTGCAACTCAATCTTACTGCTGGAGCTGAAGCAGTAACAAACACACACACACACACACACACACACACACACACACACACACACACACACACGGATAGAGACACACACGCTAACAAGTATCATTATGCGACGGATGGTTATATGGGATGGTGTTTCCGTAGAAACAGTGGGGGGATATTGGAGCCAGACGTGTGGAGCTGTCAGGGTCTACTGATAGGGATGGGTGTCAGTCACATCCCAGGGGTCCACACACACACACACACACACACACACACCCACAGACCCACACCACACACATACACATACACACACACACACACATACACACATACACACACACACAGATGAGTGTGATTTGATGTGCTCTAGCAGATGTAAGTGGACACCCTTATTCTCCTCAATGAAGATATATTCCTGGCCAGGGGTGGATGTGGGGCTCTGACTCTGCACCTTTACCATGCAGGGCTCAGTCCACATCTGCTTCCCATCAGCCACAAGGCTTACCTTTTTAAGGCAGAGGCGAGGGCGGGTGGGGAAACGAAGGAGGGGGGGGGGGGGGGGGGGGGGGGGTGGGCAGCGTTCGGTTTTGGCTTGATTCAATTACTAGCACCACCGTGAGAGAACATTCCCCCTCGGATGTCTGACTCTGTGTATGTGTGCGTGTGTATGCATGCGTTTGTGCTGCAAAGACTGACTTTGTATCAGACTCAGAGTTTGTGTGTGTGTGTGTATGCATATGGGTGTATGTGCAATAGCTGACAACTCGGGGTCACTGACATGTTGGCTGGTCACTCAGTTACCCACTAAGGGCCTTGAATAAGTTTTCCCATTATTTCTCACCTAGTAATAAGCCTGTTACATTTCCTCTCTTTTCCTTTTTCTGATTATTCCAGAGTGGGTGGTTCTTCAGTGGAGAATGTGTGGATTTAGTTATTGGAATTAATGGAGAAAAGACTTTTGCTATGTTTATGGAAGCAATATTTCATTTGGGTTGAAAAAAAGAACACCACTTCTCAGTATTTAATACCAGTTAAAACTGGCACAAGGTTTTAAGGCCACCAGTGGTTACCACAAATATTCACTCAGTGCCCATGATAACAGCCAGCAGCACATGGCCTGTGTGCTGGCAAAGAGGATAGCTGACAACCACTCATCAGGACCCTTTAAAATAAAGTGGATGAATACAGACCAGACAGAATTCTCCTTCTGGTTTGTGTTATTTTCATGTAACTGCTGGTTACAATTACAGAAAAGCTTGAGTTAGTTACGAGGGCTCATCTATGACTACCATCATTGCAACAGGAGCCATCTCATACTCTGGTATTTAACAGTTGTCAACAATCACAGATTTTGAATTTGTTTGTAATTCATCCATTATTTAGATTATTTAGGGGCAACTCTGTGCCATGAAGGGACGAGTTTATAAAAGTGTTCTTTCCAATCAAAGACGACGTCGGATAATTAGCCCAGCCACAACAGAACAAGAATAAGTTACATTATGAGCTGTCATATTTCATAGTGATCCATCACCTAAATGTATGAAAAAAAAGTGCTTATTTTCATCTTTGCTGTGATTGTGTAACACATACATTTACATGAAAGCTGCTGACATTATCATTTAGTGAGAGAGAAATTCCTGCTGTATAATTGGATTTTTCATCATGGTCCCCCTCCTCCTCATACTTTGTGACATTTTCATTTTAATAAATGTCATACTGATAAAGAGCGAGGGTCAGCAACGTTGGGATGGACCGAACTGCCTGTTGCACAATTTATTTTTGTATGCATGAAGACAGAGGTGCTGTCTGCTCATCGTCTGTGTCTATAACTTGAAGCATTGGATCACATTCCATACAAAATATAAATGCACCTTAGCTGAGTTATGATCTAATAGCGAAGCTTTACTGGGATCCAACCTGTGTCCGTTCAATTTGTTAGTAGAATATGATTCATGCTAACCAGCAAAACTAGTTGCATTTGTAACTAGTCTTGCTTGAATACTTGAAGACACACAGAATTGCAACAGAATGCAAAATTTTCACATGGCTTCTATTTTTGGTCCACATCAATCTTTGCATTTAAAAATTACTGAGCTTTATAAATTTGGAATATATCTAATCTATCAATTCTCTTGCACCTACTTATACATTCTCATGGGTAAGGGGGGAGTCCATCCAAATGTTCTTTGGGAAAATGTCCCAAGCATGTTCTCTCGCTCAGCAGAGCATCTCCTGTCTACCAAAGTGTATATAATAATTTAAAACTGCAGTATCTCAGTATGACATGCAGATCTATGAGTTTGATCAGAACTGAATCAGAAAAAAATGTGCATCTTCTGTCAAGATAACATAATAGTAAGATAGTACATCTTAGTAACATATAGTACAAGATAGTAACATCCTCGGTCGAAATCCAGCCAGGCATCTTTCTTGCTTGTCTATCTACCTCTCTCTCTCTCTCTCACACACACACACACACACACAAACACCTTTCTACAGCCCGTTCTCCCTCTGTGGCACGCTGTGAGTTTCAAGAGTGGCTGCCTGATGGGTTCACTTTTTCTTGTTTTTTTTTTTTTTTTTGAAAGGGGGTGTTGGTGTCTGAGACGGTGAACAATGGCCAAACTGTTGAGCAGCGACTCAACTCGGCCCAGAGGATTTCCTCCTCAACCTTGGACCACCTAATACTATATGACACGCTACATCAGGAGGAGAGGAGACACGCATTACAAAAAAAAAAAAAAAAAACAGGAAAGGAGAAAGTGAGATACATTCTTAGTTGTTTTATCTGGGCTCAAAAAATGAGAGTTTGCCACTTTTTTTGGGAATAAACTGGGGTTTTGTTTTCATCATGCTGACAGTAACTCGACCAGTTAAAGATGGACATTCAGATTATTTTATTCTCTTCAACAGAACTTGGAGTTACCAGGAGAGAAAGTGTGGGTGAATTTGAAGACGTATCAGGCAGACAGACAATTACATTTCTCACTACACACACCCCCTTACCTTCTCTGCACACATCATCATCAAATCGACTGTTTGACTCACACGGGTTCTCTTCTATCACCTTCCCAGTCGAAATGCTTTTACATCATAAATCAGTTGTAAAAACATCTCTGTGTGTAGCAGCTCCACTCGTCACATGACTAGCTTTGACCTTCTCCATCAAATATCTCCCACCTCGGCCTACTGTAGCCTTTAGCAGTGCTGCTAACCAGACACAGATGGACATTTACAACTGACAGCAGATGGAAAGAACTTCACACACTGTGCAGAGCCAAGCCTCTATGCTGTAGCTTCGTCTGTGGTGACGCTTTTGTAATAGTCCATGATTAAAACAATCCATGTGAACATATAATCATTTCAAAGATCTTACAGATCTGTCTTTTTAAAGCCATCACCTTAGGAAATGCACTCATCATTATTAACAACTTACTTAAATGTTTGATTGAATTGCTGGCATTATCAGTATTTTACATGCAGTTATCATGATCATAAAGCATTTAATGCATGAAAACTATCAAACATCTTCATGTCCACATTCTTACACCCACCCACCACCCACCCTAAACACACCCAGGGTTGTCCTGCAGTGGGCAGACGGGGCTTACCGGGGATAAGAGAAAGTGCTTGGTAGACGACGCAGGCTAATTTGTAAAAGATACAGCGGCTGCATGGCTTTCCAAGGCGCTGTGGGGGAACCAAAACATTCAGCAGTTGTCCAAACAGATTCATCGCTCCACTCCGCAGTGGACGACACGGCACTGCTATAATTTACACACACAAACACACAGGCTCTCTCTTTCCTCCGGCGCAGGAATTTATTTTGCTTGGGGTGATTGCTGTGTCTGCAAGTTTTGAAGCCTTGTTAATGAATTTGAAACGGGGTCACGCCGGGATTGATGGGTGAGAAATATGTGTGTGTGTGTGTGAGCGCGTGTGTGCGAGTGTGTGTTGCAGAAACGGAAGTGATGTGGGGAGCTATTATGAGATCACACAAGCTAAGCACATTTGTTTCAAGTATAAGTCTGACATTGTTTTGATAAAGATGATCCACTGTGGCAGATTTGATCAATGTATGATCTGAGATACGGTCATGATATCATGACTTCTGCGACGTGCATTTAGGTGAGCCCCTGTGTATGTGTTTTCACATGTGTAACTTTTCCCATGTTTGCTTTCTGCAGGGAAAAAAGTGAAAGGTAATAAGCAATAGGGGGCGCCTGCACACAGCTGGACATTCAAGTAATGTCACTGCATCCACACACACACACACACACACACACACACACACACACATACATACAGTGTCACAAGAGAAAGTTGTGTATATGAACCCTTTGTCTACCCTGTCATTCATTATCTTAGATCAAATATATATTCAAACATTAATAGTAAATATCCTGGTTGAGTAATCTTTTTCAGCACTAATAACTCCAACATAATGTTTCCTGGCTCTGCTCTCTGTGCATTGGCTGTGCCAAAGTGTGTGTGTGTGTTTCTATGTGTATGAGTGCGTGACCACCGCTGCCCTTCCCATATCTGTCTCCCATCGCTCTGTCTTATCACAGCACACACATACCTCAGCATTGCCTCCTGTGATTGTGTAAAAAACCCTGGTGCTTTTTTTCCACGACACAGAGACAAGGAGAGGAAAAGTGAGTCTAGTTGTTTGTGACAATACCAGGGTGAACGGGTGCTACGGTGCTCGAGAGATTCTGTTGTTATAGGGACAAAACAAATAAAGTGTCAGCTATTCAAAAGATGGCTCGGCTCAAGAGGGTCAGGCCAAGCTAATTCCTTTGGAAAACAATCAACTGCCATCTTGTTCTCTCCCTCCGCAGCTGTCTTGACTTTTTTTTTTTTTTTGCTTTGATAAAGTTGATGGACATTTTGAAAAACTCTCCAGTAGTGGCACCAAGGTCAAAGGCTAGATTACTGGCAGAAATATTCAATGTAACATGTTGAAGGGTTTTTTCAGCCAAAGAAAAAAATATATATGTATATTTTCTAAGTTACATAATGGCATCCAATTGGTTTGCAGATAGTTATGTTTTATTTGCCTGCGGGTTTTGAGGGAGATTTCTGTCATAAACATTTAATTTATGATGATTCCTCTTTCTTGGCACTGTGTATCTGTGGATCATCAATTTCGGTAAAAAGTTGGAAATATTTTTGTAACTTGGGCGAACTCAACCTTTAAAGACACAAGTTAATTAACAGTCTCTATCTTTCTATGACGTTTGTAAATTTTGTAAACTCTGTACGGTTATTATGGCGACTGTGCCTCTTTAAAATTTCTAACAACATTTGCTCAAACATTTGATGCCAGGTTAGGCAGGTTGCCAGCTCATTCCTGGCCTGCCATGGTGTGTAAAGCCAACAGTCTACTGGTTCTCTTTCCTTCTCAATGAGAGTCAGTGCTTTTAACTTGTGTTAGCACTGGGAATGGCTGCACTAGCAGGCTCAATACATAGGTCAGCCAGGATAACCCCCATATCCTGATTACTGACACAGAGTGCCCTCTGGAACAAAGGCCAGTAATAAAAAAAAAGGCTTCAATGAGCTGCTGCAAACCCGCCTGCATGGCTAATATGGCTGCTTGGGACAGAAGCTGTAACCATGAAGAAAGAGATATAACTAGTGCGTAGTGAATGTGATGCTGCGCTGTGTTTTCCCACTGTGTATATGATGCTACGTAGCTACTGAGAGAAAACTGACTTATAAAAAGAGTTAGCTATAGAAAATATATCTACAGTTAAAAAGCGACATGCATGCGTGCCGACATCAAAAGTATGTTGAGCCATAGAGAGAATAGTCACAATGGTTTCGTGGCAAGGACATCGGAGACCTCTTTGTTTCCCCCACTGCCTCACTTTGTCTAAACAGGCTGAAAGATTGATGGGGAGAAAAGAGAGAAACAGAGACAGAGACACATAGAAAGTGAAAAGCGATACAAAGAGTAAGAGAGACTTAGTAAGAGAGAGAGGGGAAAAAACAGGGCTTTTAAATCTTTAGCTGATATGGCAGAGTGAGAGCCCCCCCACATGTCTATGAATATCTCTTTTATTATTACTATTGACCCATACGCCATAAAGAACGGCAGGGGCTCTGCATTACTCAAGCCTAAGAATTATGCGGCTACTACTAAAGGGCAACGGGCTCATGGACACACAAACAAACAAGCCACATACACATTATTGTGCCCATTCAAATTCAGGGCATATGCACCTCTTGGAAAGATCTAATACCAGATTCCCCTCACAGCTAAAATAAACTTTCATGGCTTTTTTTTTCATTTGCATTATTTAATTATGATGATTCAAAAGAGTAATAATAATTTTACCAGAAATGTGAGCCATGCTCCCCACTGTCTCCTCATCAGTTCTAAGTACAATAGCTCTAGGGCTGGGCGATATGCTTGAAATCCATATCACAATATTAATAAGAGTAAAGACAAAATTCTTCACACATGTAAAACAAAAAAATAATTCATTTTCTTAGTTTCTGATCACAATTTGCTAACAAACATTAATTCAGACATGAAACAACACAATATTTTCAAATTAGTGGGATATAATTCCTCTGAAAAAAGATAAATGTTAATATGAATAAGCAACAACTCATCTCAGCTTCACGGTATACTGGTGGAGAAATTTGGAAAGATGCAAAGTTAGAGTACATATGCCTTATCGTATGAACAAATTAAAATTTTCTACTTACAAATAGCTTTTTTCCACCACTGAGACAATGCTTTGGGACTATTCCTTTTAATCTGTGTGTATGTGTGTGTGTGTGTGTGTCTGAGTAGTGCCTTTGTATGTGCGTGCACTGGGGGGACACTTTGATAAATGGCCAGTTTATGGTGCTGTCACACTGAGGATGTCTATGGGGAAATACTTCCCCACAAGCGCTAGTGTGTGTGTTTGTGTCTTTGTGTGGAGAGAGGTGCAATGCTCTGGTCATCTGATTGCAAACTTGTGGTCTGGCGCATGATTAATCAAACTGATTGGATGGGGCAAATATGGTTTGTGATAGCACAAAGCGGGAGAGGGTCAGAGAGAGAATTATTCTGTTGTATGTGAAGATGTGTGTGTGTGTGTGTGTGAGTGTGTGTGTGTGTGTGAAGGTGAAGAGGTGCGATGTGTGTATGAAGGGGGCTGAAGTGAAGCTTCTGTGTGTTTGAGGGTCAGGGGTCAAATAAATGGAACATGAAAGACTAAAAACACAGTGCAGCGCTGCTGACACAGCCACAACCCTGTTAATATCTCACAGGGGCTACACACTCACTGTGAGTACACACACTTCTTCTCCCACACACACACACACACACACTCACCTACAAACACATGTATCCCAATGCGGTACACAGCAACGTTTGAGTAATTGAGCTGTGCCATTGCAGCTTTGTAATCACTGACGTGCCTTTGTGCCTGAACAATAGAGTGCCGGGACTAAGTTGTCGTTGGTCACAAGAAAAGAAGGAGAGAGAGAGCGAGAGAGAGCGAGAGAGAGAGAGAGAGAGAGAGAGAGAGAAAGAGAAGGAGGGGGTATAAAAGCAAACAAGCAGCTCAGCCTGCATGTATGGGTGCCACCTGGTCTTAGATCAATGCACTGACACATAGGTCATTTTTAATATGCTTTGATCTGTCACCCCAGATGGGCTGTGTGTGTGTTTAAGGGGGTGTTTGGGTGTGCTCTATCAAGCACATCTTGTTTTAGGACGCTGGACACGGTGTGTGAACTATCAAATTGTCCCTTTAATAGCCCCATTCTTCTTCACTCATTATCTCTCTAACTGCCTCCCTGGAGATGTGGAGAAGGAGACAGAGATGGACTGACTATTCGAAGATGAAGAGTGACATGAGAATGATCACATGTAGTTATAAATTGGAAATTAATTCTGTTCATTTATGAACAATTTCTATGCATATAAAATGATTATTTTGTCAGCTGGGTTATGAAAGTTAATATTGTTTTTCAATTTCCAGAGAATATTTCTCTTCTTAAAAGACACATCAAGATCATGTTAGCTGAGCCAAAACACAGCACACATTACATTGTTCAGATAAGTGTCCTTTAAAAAATGTTCTGCTTTTCCATATTTATACAAACAAAACCATTAATCAAAGTCAATCTTCCTCCTTTGTAGCACACCGCCCTTGTCAATCATGTGCTGTATGTGAGAAAAACAACTCCTAATTGTGAGGAAGCGGTGGTGGCACATAAGAGCATCCCTGGGTTTACTGATTCATTGCACCCAATCAGCAAGAAATAAAGATAATAATACACAGTCGCCATCTTTCTCCACTCCTCACTCTCTTTCATTTTCTTGTCTCTTTCTCTCTGATCTCTTTCCTCCCTTTCTCTCATTAAATCTGTTCCACCCTTTAACCCTGTGGGCAGGTGCTACTGTAATTAGCCATTATTTGACTATCAAAAGTCAGGAGTTGATTAAATGGCCGCGAAGCGGCGCGCAGAGCACTTTCCCTCTGCACCCAGCCCCATAATTTCAAAAGCTTCTTGCAACCTGCTGAGGGCCTTTCAGGTCTGTGAGACGCCGCTTCCGACCGCTGGTAAGAGCCTGTTGCCGGCGGTAATCAAAACTGATAATCTTACAGGAGAGAAAGGGGGGAGTGTGGGGAGTACGGTGTGGGTGGAGGAAAGAAAAGAGAGAGAAAGAAAGAAATGGTTGGGGGCTTTCGGGAGGTTGGAGCTCAAGCAGAGAGCCTTCCATTAGAAATGTGTTGTGGCTCTGAGGGGGCCGGTGGCCAGCAAGCGGTGAAAAATGCTGCCTTCTTAAGGCAAGTGAATGGCATCTCTTTAGTGATTAGGAGCGGTAATAATGGGCACCCCTGCCTGTTACCCCTAAGTCCATTTTATTGCTAATTCATTTACCTGTTATTTCAGACATACTTGACAGGAGTCACCTGCTAAGAAGTCATGTTTGTCAGGCAGGTATGCCCATTAGCTGGGGATCTTAAATCAGCCTCACAATGGTGCCAGTAGGGGAGTAGAAAGGCCGGCCTTGTTGTTAGCAGATAACACCACATAGAGTTATCCTGACCAACATGGAAAATCTTTTCTGCTCCAAAAATAATTAGACTTCATCCCCGGAGCGATTCTTAATTAATGCATTTTTTTTTTTTTCATTGTTAGTGGATTTTAAGCCAAGCTGATCTGCTTTTGTGCTCTGCTGTGAAAATCCTGTACACTCAGGAAAAATATTACATCTGACCTGGTGCATTAAGGAAAAAACAGCTGATTGAAAATGAGTAAGATGTAATAATCTCTTTTTGTGTGAAATTAAATCTGGCGCTTTTGGAACCAAAGAACTGATTTTGGATTTGTTACAGTTTCATTTGCGGACTGACCTTTTGGCATTTTCATGGCAGAGTTTTCACTGAGCAAAGCCATTAATATCCAAATAAATATTTGACTAGATATAGTTTGTATTAGAATAAATCATGTCATATACATGCTGTTATATTCCCCAAGGAGAAGTGAGGCAAAATAATCACTTTGACTCCCTGGTTAATGTTCTGGATAATTCTCCCCAGGGAAACACTCTCTATGATAATATCCTCATATGAGCATCTCGATCTGAAATGTCACAGCTGAGATTAGAGCAGGGTTGACTTCCAGTATATAGTGTATTCCCATGGAGTGTGGAAAAACAAAATGGGTTTCAGCATTAATGTAGCGGAGTGAAGAAGCACAACAAAATATGTAAATATATACAAAAATTTGATTGGATTATTACATTTGGGTATTGGATTTTTCTGTGACAGTCTATTGCTTAAGTCAATAATCACCACTGAAAAAGAAAGGAGGTGTAATTGCATTTAAACTGAGCCGATGTCTAACATCTCCGTATTGTTGTCTGTCTATGAGGGTTTGCATCAGCAGAGCGCAGGTCACTCTCTGTTACTAGCTGAATAAAAGGATTACCCACTATGAATTAGTACTAAGACACAGAAAACCCCTCTCTCAGGGACGATGCTATGTGTGTGTGTGTGTGTGTGTGTGTGTGTGTGTGTGTGTGTGTGTGTGTTTGTGTGTGTGGGATCCCCTCTCATTGCTGGCCTCTCCTGGGATCCCCCACTCGGCCTAATCATTGTTTCTCTAACAGATAATTCTCCATGTCCTCACACGTGTCTATGCGTGTGTTTGTGTATGTGTTAATTAGCACTGTGCCGGCTGAGTGTGCTCTTCCTTGTAATCACTTAATTAGGGGTGACGGCCCCGATGCTTGTTTACTCAATTAGCCATCCTCTTTAATTATCTAATTCACAGCGAGTCAACTGTCCTTGTTAGCGAGCTCAGTGAAGAAGGGATTCGCTGATATAGCTGTGAATGTGTTTTTTTGTGTGTTTGTTTGTTTAAAAATGTACATGTCCTTCCACCTGAGAGGGAGAACATGAGTGTGAATGTACACATATGTGAGAGACATTTTGATGGGTATTAAATGAGACAGGAAGCCGTAGTTAAAAGCTGAAATGCAGAAAAGGGAAACTGCAGCCATGTAAAATAGTCTGTATGTCACTCACCTTTTAAGAGAACACACACACACACACACACACACACACACACATATGCATCATCAGACACTAAGCCATGCTCACGGGCTGCATATGAGTGCTGAGCCACATGCCTCAGATTACTGTCGGTCTGATTCCCTGAGATTTAGTCATTAATGATAAAATCTATGTCAAAAAAAGAAAGAAAGTGAAATCTCATGGTGAGCATGATTGATGGTTGCTTTAAATGGAGGCGTCCAGGGCCGGCTCTATTGTTTCTCCTGACCAGCCTTGCCACCTACTCCACCACCTCCACTCCCGCTCCTTCATGTGGATTAAGGCCTGCCGCTTATTTAACAGTTCATTTGAGCGAAGGGGCGACCAAGGTGAAGACGGTGGGGGGGTGAGGGGGGTTGGCAGGGTGTCTGTGCTGTGCCGTGGCGGGACGTCCCTTGCGGGACAGTGCCAGGCTGCGCTGTGGGGAGACGAGACAGGGCCTCCCCAGTGGACTAATGCCCTGTAATGAAGATTAAGACTCAGTCAAAGACCATACTGTTCGGCCGAAAAACGGAGGGAAGGAGGGAGGGATGGAAGGAGGGGGAGAGGGAAGGAAGTGAGGATAAAGCATAAAGCAGAGGTAAAGGACAGAAACGCTGGTTTGTAGAGTGTTTAAGGGTAGATTTTACTAATTTGCAGCAACAGATACAGATACTGAAAGATAAATACATAAAATGCTGTGAATAATTATTTGAAGAACTATATAAAGCTGCATTTTTGCCCTTCTGGTACTTTCTAAATCAAGATTTCTGGACCAGCTGGGAACAAAAACATATTTTGCTCAATAATGCACTGATTGCATTACAAGCCATTAAGAATGATCGCCTCTTAAACCATTATAGCAGCCACAGACCTTTATAGAGAAATTTGAGTGAAAAGAAAAAAAAAAAAACACTATAAAAAAATCACTATTCAGCATTCAAGCAGCCACAAAGAGCAAACTAGGAACAACAAAAAAAATCCATTAGGAAAAGATTTTGGTAAATTAATTTTGACCCTGTTTTAAAGAACATTTCCATGCCCCTTTCCTCTTACTGGCATCATAAAAATCTTTTGTATCCAGATGTATTTATGTATATAATATGTATGTATAAAGAAATGACACAGCTTTCACATCCTACTGTAAGCCAAACCACTCACATCAAGGCTAACTGATACAGACAACAATACAGCAAACAATTGTCTACCTATAAATCCAGCAGATTATCATCAGTATTCACTGGCCTTTTAGCTCTGGTTTGGTCTCCAAACCAAACCAGAAACATCTGGCTCTTAAACTTCTAGATGACGATGACTTTCTCCACCAGTTAGTTGCTAACTTCTGTTTAACGTTTTGGAGTTGGGCAGGAAGAGTACCATGGATAACACCTGCCTGCTGCTGCCTGAAAATTATTTTTACTTTCCTTGTAATGTTGTTTTTTTTCATTTTCAGGAGCACATCAGTATTCCTGGATCTCTTGCACTAGCACAGTTTTTTTTCTATCTCTTTCTAGTTCTAAACATCTGGTTGGCTGTGATATTATTGAAAGTTGTTGATGAATTCTGAAACTTTTCAGTTGCTAGCTGATAAATAAAAACAGCATATTTTCTGGTATTGTTTTCTATGCTCATATGTGTTGAAGTGTGTCTGAGGCTCTAATTCAAAGTATGAAGACAGTTAACCAGAGCAGCCTCGACATACGGCACGCTTCACTTACCACTCCGTGGCTAAAAGCTCCCCTAAGACCTGTTATGCGCAGACACACTTCCACTGTCTCCCGCCATCTCCTCATCCCTCACTTCTATCTCTCTCGGTCACCCCGAGTTCTTTCACTAACCCTCTATTCACTTTTTCAAATGTTTTGTTTACCTAAAATATTCTGGGGGTCACAATGATGTGTGGACAAAGAGACGGACGGACGGATGGATGGATGGGTAGGTGGGTGGATGGAGAAGGGGATCTTTTTTCACATGACCTTGTGTTGGCGGGGCCAGCCTCTCTCCCCCACTCTCTGTCTCTCTTCCCCAGACGGGCTGTGTCTGTAACTGGGCTGCCAGTTCTTGCCTCTCTTGGGCATTCTGGCATTCCTCCCTGTCATGCCCCCCAACCCCCTGCCTCCGGCTGTCTCTTGCCCTCTGAGGGTTTCCATCTCTCACTCACTCTCTTGCTTGAACTTCTTCTTTTGCCTGTCTATCTATAGATATTGTGTTGTGTCAACACCTCGCCATCTCTCACAAAGTCTCTGTTTCTCTGGAAGTTTTTGTCTTTCATCAAGTCTGCAACTCCATGGAGCTTTTTAGCCTAAAAGAGGCTCAGACGTGGTGAGTCAACCACCACCCCCTCCCTCTCTCCATTCCTCCATGCTATTATTTATTACATGCATAGCTATCCTAAAAGCATAAAATAAGATATTTTGGGAGATATTCCAAGCTGTGTGAAATGGTAAGATACGATTTTGTGCTAGATATTCTGAGCTGCAACCGCTGAAGATGAGTTAGACGCGTTTGTAGTACAGTGTTACAGAGAACTTCTCAAACACAAAAGAAATACTCCCTCTTGTGATACGGAGTTTCAAATGCACCCAGCCTTTCTCACGCGCAGATGAACCTTTATCTCCCTTGTCTGACAAGAAAATATTTTTGACGAGCAGGACCACACAACTCTCTGTTCCCCACCTCCCCCTGGCTTCTAGGTCTCCGTGGCAACGCCATGCGGGTCGTCATGTTATTATTACCGATGCTTGACCAGCCGGCCTTCTGCATTCACTCTGTCTGCCTTAATGGACTCGCTGCCTTCTTGACAGACAAGACAGAGTGTGTGTGTGTGTGTGTGTGTGTGTGTATGTGTGTGTGTGTGTACTTAGAAACGTATGAGCACCAAATGTCCTTAGAATGATGTAGATTATCCCCCATTGTGAGGATATTTTACCAATGAGCAGAAAGGCCAAATGATGTTAAGTGACAGCTGTTTCAAATTTCTTCACAGGTTCTTTTCTTTTTGTCGCACCAAATTCAAAGAATACTTAACCAGCCCATTTAACAATTTGATGTCCTTACTTTTATTGTAAAAATAAGGATTAAGTTGAAAATTGCATAAGAGTTCGAAAAAATTCCACATTCTGATATTCTTCACATCAGTTTGTGATGTTCAGTGTGTTCCAGGAAGGATGAAGTAATTTCTGGCTTGTTTGCAGTACATATTCAAGTTCAAGTTACAACAGAGGTCATTGAATTTTACATTCACACGCAGATTACAGATCTGTAAAGGTACAGTCTGTGACTGCATTGTATTGTGGTCTATTGAGGCTACTGTTTGTGCCTCTTCTGTAACGAATTTGATTACTGAGTGCAATCATAAAATAGTAGGTTGCAAAATATTCCAGTGTGAAGATACTTCATCTAGGCCTATGTTTGACAGGTTATCCATTGAATAAGGAAAAATATCACAGAAACAAAATTGCAAAATAACCTCAGAGGTTCAAGTGTGCCAGACAGTATTTTTGTGTCTTTAGACATATAGAGGAGAATCTTTTGAAATCTTTTAGACGGTAAAAGAAATATGTGCAAGTGAGTGTGTGAGTGTGAGGAAACTCATATGACATCCTCCGCAACTGTCAGACTGTCGCCCTCCTCCTTTTGTTGGGTGACCCCGGAGAATGTGGTGGGAATGGCCACTGGGAGAGAGATTATGGAGAGACAAAGACTGCAAGAGAAGGAATGAGAGAACGACAGAAAAGAGTGAAAGGCAGAAGAAAAGAAAGAGACGGAGAGAGAGGGAGAGTGAGGGGGTCAGGGAGCCAGCTGATGTGAAAGTGCCTCCGATCACCTCGTGCTTCTCCTCCGCCCCCTTGTTCTGTCTCTCTCTATCTGTTCCACTCTTTCTTTCCTTCGTTCCCACTTGAATTCCTCTCCCAGCGCTTCACTCCAATGTGACGTCGGGTTTTGATCGACGATAACAACAGAGATGCGTCAGTCCGAGGCCCACACACACACACACACACACACACAAGTTAAAAGTGCCATTGCAAGTTAAAAGTGGCACTCAGACACTCAGCGAGCACACACACACACACACACATACATACATGAACACAGGGACACACAGCAGTGGCCTTTGAGTGAACGCTCCTCACAAGGCATAATGACAGCATTCTGCAGTAACCATAGCTGGGACAGTTCCCACAGACAACACAGACAGAGAGAGAAAGACCATTTCTTTCTGTCTTCACCTCTCCTCCTACTCCCCACCTCCTCTCCAACAACCCTGACTTTGTCCAAATCATGTGACCCTCCACAAATCAACACTATTGGCCAACAAAATCCGGACATATGAATCTGGACATGTGCTTAAAGAAACAATAAAGGAATACGCCACTAAAAAAACTATCTTTTGAGTATCAAATATTCTTCGCTTAAAAGCTTGAAAGTTTAAAGCTTTTTTTGTGCAAAATATCAATAGAAACTACTCCAACCACTCCTGCAGCATGACCGATACATAATCAATAATCTATCAATAATCAATAATAATAATAATATCATTAATACTACAGCTACATATGATACATCTAGTGAAGCTTTAGAGCTATGGGGACACAAACGGAGTATATTTATTCATGGTGTACACAGATTTTGAGTGTTTGGAACATTGTGAACATTCAGATCAACAGAAGAGAAGTAGATTATGCTGCAGGAGTGGTTGGATAAGTTTTATGAATGTTTGACACATTTTTACACGCTTTTTTTTCCCCCCTTCAGGTCGTCACTTAAATCCATCCATCCTCTGCAAATAAACAAGCAACGCACTTTTCAGAGCCACCATTCAAACCTATATGAAGTGAGTGTTTGATAAATAAAAGATAGATTTTTTTTGGAGGAGTGTTCCTTGAGCTGAGTTAACCTTTTATCTTAATGCACAAGATGATGTCAGGAGGCAAAAGGTATGCTTTGAAAGATTATCCTGCCCCACGATCCAAACATTCTCCAACATACATGATTTTGACCATGTGAGCTCAGGCTCTGCATATTTGTCTGTCTGTCTGCACGGGACCACTCCCTGTCCCTCCGTAACCTTCCACACAAACATTGCGTGGAAGTTTCAAAACGCTTTTTTTCCTCGTCGGACCTGACATAGTGCAGGATTTGGTGGTGTATATTTTGAAGGGGGGGTGGAGATGAAGGTAGCGATGGTGGTGGTGCTGGGTCTTGGGGGGGGGGGGGGAAGCAGGTTATGGAGCCAAATGAAAACATGTCACTCAGGGCCCATTAAAATGTAACCCTGCCCAGCAGAAGAAGGAGAACCATATCATCATTAAGTCATCTCAGGGCGAAGCAAAAACCGCAAATATTATTTCTACAACCCCCCCCCCCCCCCACACACACACACACACACACACACACACCCAATACACGTTCACACACTCCTCCCCTTCTTTTCCTTTAGATGACAGAGAAGACAGGATGATTGGGGCTACAGTGTGTTTGCTCACTGCCTGAGAATGACAAGGGGATGTTTGGGAACTTCCTGATCATGCTACGGTTTGTATGTTTCAACTGCAGACATGAAGATTTAATTGTTTTTAATTTTTTGTGTATCCACCTATCTATCTATCTATCTGCTGACAGTTACTGATCCCTTCATTATTTTTTATAAAATGTCCATCACGATTTCCCACAGCCCAAAGAAACATCTTCATATTTTGTCCAAACATTCTAAAAACCAAGATTATTCAATTTACAATATACAAATCAGATAAATGCAGCACATTTTTACATTTGAGAAGCTGAAACCAGCAAATATTTGGCATTTTTCTTGATGAATGATTGAATGATTAAACAATTTATGAAACTGTTGATTCATTTTATGTTGATTGACGAATCAATTCATTGATAACTTTTTCCAGCACTACATCCGTACATCCCTGCATACACTGTTTATATATAAATACAAATTTGTGTCAACTTTCTGTGCCTGCACTATTTGTGTGTGTGTGTGTGTGTGTTCATGCCATTTCCTGCTCTTTGGGCTCTCACTCCACAGTCAAGTCATGGCCCTGGGGATCCCACTGCCAAGCCCTGGGCATTCACACCCCACACACACACACACACACACACACACACACACACGCACAGATCCATCCCTGTAACCAGGGGGCATTTGTGACGTTCAGCATTATGAAAAATGACTTGCCCCCGTGGCACACCGGGGTGGCAGTGATTATAATATCCAGATAATCATTTCAAACAAATTATCATAATTATCAATCAATCATGAGCCTATTTAAGCAGGGGGAGGAATGGGGGAGTGTGGTGCTGTTGGCAGGGGGTAAACTATAGCCCGGAGCGCTGGATCACTTCTGTGACCCATGAGCCTCCCTCTGTCCACATAATAGCCCTCATACATTTAGGGTCATTTAGCTAGCATATTTAGAAACTCAATTCCCTGGCTTGATATGGGGGGAAAAAACGATATTCACACACAAGTGCCTGCACGTACACACCCATAGAATCACAACTGCAGCTGACCCCCATTTGGCTCCCCAGTCTTTCAACACAGAGTGGGAAAAATCTACTTATAGGTCAGAGTTCATATCAACCCCTGTCATTTTCTCATTTGCAACCATTGCCACATTGAAAACACACATTTAATGCATACTTATAACAAAAATGAGTGCTAGAGTTTGACTAAAAGAGCATGAAAGAACATCTCATGCTTTCGAGAAAAATATGTTAGGCAAGCATGTCCAAGAAAGGAAGAGTGACACAGACGGAGTAACAGAGACTTGATCGTCTTAAAGAGATATTCCGCTGTATCTTTTCACAGTAAAGCCCCTGTGAAAAGCAGCGTGAATTGATTCAATCTCAGTGGTATTGAGAGGTGAATGAATGGGGCTTGGAGAGAGAAAGACAGAGAAATTGAGAGAGAAAGCGAGACAGAAAGAGAGCAAGAGAGAGAGTGAGAGAAAGATAGTAGCCTTCGGGGGGAGATGATCGTCTTGGGAAAAAAGCAATCAGTGCTCATTGATTTTCTCTGCTGGTTGAATGGAGGGTATCTATCTGGAAGTCATTATCTGCCATCTGATCTGCTGGAGTGTTTACACACGTCAGGATGGACAGCGGCGCTCTTCTGAAGATGAGGATTAACACACAGACACACACACACACATACAGAGCACAGACTGTCTTCTTTCCCCCTGTTCCCTATCTTGCTACCACTTTTAAATCCAAGGAATCCAAAAAAAACACAAGTCCTCCAATACCCTATTAACTTCCACACACACAGAGACTTATGTGTATGTGCAGCGTGTGAATGAGAATATATGTAAGCAGGGCCTAGACAGCTAAACAGACAGATAGTCCTGTTTTGTATGACCGAACCAGACCAAACCAAACAATCCCTGATCCTATCACCAATAGCCACTGATAGCAATCTATAGCTCAAACAACACCATCCTGTCTGCTGAGAGAGAGAGAAGGATGAAATGTGTGGAAGAGGATGGATGAAGTAAGCAGAGAGGGGATTCAGATAACAGATCTTTTTATTTTCTGTCTGTATGTGCATGGTGTGAGGATGCATGTGTTTTTATGCGTGCACGTGTGTAAGCCAATATGGCTCGATCCATGTCTAAGCAAGCTCAGGATATGACTCCAAGGCCTTAAACCTCACACACACACACACACACACAAACACACACACACACACATGTACAGCTGTAAGCTCAGGGCAGCTTTCAGTAAGTGGGCTGGAGAAGCTACAATAACATCTTTGCTTCTGTTTTATCCCTCGCCTTAACCCTGACTCTACCAGTACCCCCCACGCAGAGAGAGAGAGAGAGAATTGGGGGGGAAGGGAGGTAGAGAAAGGGTTGAGAAAAAAAGAGCAAGTGAAGGTTGCTTTAACACTAACTCAGTAATGTGGAATAAACCAGTTCTTGTGGTCAATTTGAATGTGTCAATGTGTGGTAAAAAGGAAAAAAAAACTGTATCACTATACAGTTTGGTAACCTTATAGTGATAAGATCACTATAAGGTTACTATAACCTTATAGTCCATACTGATGGTGACTTCTGGCACTGCCAATCAAATACTTCAGCATGAGTGTAGAGTTATATTACATAGTGTCTGGTATCATTCTGATAGTTTAGCAATGAGGTGCACGGAATTACAGTAGAGACCAAGGTCTTGTGTGAATGTCAGTGAGTGTCAAGTCTGTGATCAGTTTAGTATGAAGCGAGCCACTTACAGCTTCATGTATTCCATGTCAAACATGGAGTTTGTGGGTGAAAGTTGTATACAGTTAGTTATGTAGTCAAGATTAAACCAAGTGTGCCACCACTTATGAAATATGTGTCTGTGCCTCATGCATTAAATTAGATAGAGAGAAAAGCCAAAAGTGAGTCCTATTCACAGCATGTGTTCAGGTGCACCTCATCCATTCATGTAGTCCGTCTGTGTTCCAACAGGATCTGGTAGCATTTCTATATTAACATGTGACTGTAATGACTAAAATTTGTACAGTGGATGCATGTATTATAGGCATTAAGATGCACAGTAACACATACAATCTCTCTCTGTAAAGTATATGTATATACTTTTTTCTCTAAAAATGTTATATACAAAAACAACAGTTCAGTTTTACTGTAAAGCGGTGCAGCGAATACAAACTAATAACACACACCTTTCAGCAGTGAACTAGTTTATTCACAAGCTACAACTCAATTAACATTCTGCCTTAATCAAGCATAGCGATGGCAATGACATGGTGAAGGAAGGAGAAGTCAATGTTTATGTGTGTTTGTGTGCGTGTAAGTGTGTGACTGCACGATGTGGATGAATGAGTCATGTCATAAGGAATGGCTCATGCATAATTTCATTCATATTCATAACAGGCATGCGGTCTGCCACCGCCCGATGAGGGCCCACCGCAACTCACACTCTGCATAATGAGATGTGGCTCGTGTGTGTGTGTTTGGATTTTACATACTGAAGGTAAGGGTACCGTATATCTGTGTTCAGTACAAAACTGCGCTTACAAATTTAAGCTCCTATCGGTGCATGTTTTTGTGTATGCATGTCTATGTATCTGTGAATGTGTAAAAGTTTGTATGTGTGTGTGTAAGTGTGTATGTGTGTGTGTGTGTGTGTGTGCGCGCAGAGTGGAGAGGAGTGCACTCACATTGGAGGGTGGTTAGGTAGTTTATAAAACCGTCTAGGTTTTTCCACATTGTACGAACATGTGGGGAACAGGGAACAGCCCAAACCCTCTGCGGTCAACTCTTAAAATAAGCTCATTGACTAATGTAGGATTTCAAATCATCCAAGCAGTCAGTGATTTGCATGCCTGCCTGCGTATAGAGGCTACAGCAACAAGACCCTTGACCTGAAATTCAAATAGGGAAATTATGTGACTTTTTAGTAATAGCGAAATTACACCATGAGAGATTTTAAATGGAATACTTCTTGCTATGGTTGCTTATGAGGCGTCTCTGTAAACATGTTCTACTCTTGTGTCACACACTGCTTTTATTAAAGGAAGATGTACTTTGTATGGAAAAGTCCAGCATTAGTTCTGCTCCGGATGTTTTGACCGTCCTGTCATGTAACATAAGACAAACGGCACCTACATTTTTTGGAAACAAAGTCCACATCTCAGTTCTAATTTTTCTGATAACTAAATCTATAACATATGAAAACAAGTTGACAGCATCCACGGCACGACGCTCACTTGATTTAATCAAAGCCAAAATGCTGTTATCGAGTGTTTAAAATAGCAGTGCCATACCGCAAATATGGATTGCTCCTCTCAAGCTCAAATCTGGTAAAGATAAATAATATAAATGATAAAGATAAAACCCCACATAATTTACTGTTCTCCCATTTTCAACCATTGATTTAGGTTTCACCCGCCCTGCCATTGACTTGAACTGAGGCCATGGCTCCACGGCTACAGTCATTCTCAGAATGAGCGTCCACTCTGCTGCGGCCATTGTTCTTTCATGGACCATTAGATGGACATGAACTCTTGCGCTGTCCTGTCTTGACCCGGCGACACTGGCAGTAAAAGCAAACTGCCCAACCTCTTCAATAAATTTATCACCTCATAAAGTGGTCAGTGACTGGTCAATGGGACGTATCCGTCTGTGTGTCAGTGTTTTTGTCTGAGTGGAGACAAGGTTCCCTCTATTGCAGATGTTTGACTTATATTGATAAGCATGGCATGTAAGCTACTGTAACACTTATGAATCCAGTGTAAAAGAATAAGATGAAATTCATTAGACCAAGCTTCATTACTTACAGTAGTGACATGTATGCTCTGCTGAACCTTTTGTCAAAAGCTCAAAAAGTTTTAACACTAATAGAAAAATATGATATAATTTTAATATAACTGTTAATAAAAGCACATGATCTAAGCATGCACATGTTTTTTTGTTGTTGTTGTTGACAATTTTACATATTTGTTTACCAGGTAAATTGGTGAAAGAGCTGTAAGTGTAAGTATTCTCAAACAAAACTGCAACTGGGCATGTGTGTGTCTGTGAAGATATGTACTGTATATGTGCTCAAGCAGAGCCAGAACATTTAAGTGGCAACATTGTTCGTTTTACAAAGACTGACTTTCGAATGTAGCTAGAAAAGGAGTCCTTCTTGTGCTTGCTACTTTACAGACAGCTACTGTATTACTTCACATGACTTTAATGTGCAGGTAAACGCATTGGGATCACGACAAAGAAAGCAACACAGACGGGATTCTTGAACTAGTATAAACAGATAAATTTCCCTACCTTTTTGATGCAGCTGTCAGGGGAGGCCTCTTCATGGTCGTTCATCATCTGCTGAGAAAAAAACAAAACAAAAAGATACATATTTGTAAAGCTCTAAACGGTGCAAGCAACCATACATTGATTTGATTGAGAAGAAAATCTGTTTATTTAAGCATAAAAAGAGAATATTGATTCCTGTACTTCACAGGGCCTCGGCCACGGGTTGTGACTTTGGCCGTTTGACGACATGGGCACAGGGTGTTCACAGTTCATCACACAGACCCTCTGGGCAACAAATGTGACCAGAGGAATATAATAATGGACTGAGAGGTCACAAAAATACACACAAACACACACACAAGCAAACATAACACTACACACACACCCACCCTGATGAATGAATACCCCACAGATTTGACGTTAATTCTCCGCTTCAGCGTTGCAGGAAATTTCGCTGAGACTGTGTCTGTGAGTGTGTGTGTATGTGTGTGCGCGCGTGTGTGTGTGTGTGTGTGTATAATTAAGCCTTCAAGCAATATTTACTGGGGGCAGATGGGTGGTAGAATGCTCCCAGTGTCTGCCAAAGGAAATGAAGGAAGTGGGGGAATGATGAAGAGATGGGGCTGCTCTGCTGCAATGAGGGGGCATTTCACATATAATGGCAACCCAGAGTCTCTCTCCGTCTGTCTGTCTCTTTCTCTCCCTCTCTGAAGCCCATTGATGGCAACTGAGGATCAAAGAAGAGATGCAGACTGTTTTCAGAGCAGTTTTAGGTGGGGTGGGGGAACGGTGCAGTACTTTACCAAGTTTAAGTGAAATTAGGCCTATAAAACTTCCTCAAGCGCAGACACATGGCATATCTTAGCCTCCCTTTTCCTGCACCCTATCCTCCCCATCTGCCCTTTAACAGTAGGTATGTTGTTTGGCTGTTGTGACAGGACTGGCTGCCCTTATATTACAACTGACATATTAACGTTTATATTTCCTAAACCAATGTAGCCCACCGTGATTGGGAAAGAGACATTTATCTGCTGTGGAATCTGTCATGGAAACTGTGAGGTTATTCTTTGAATTCTGGCGTACAGCAACTTCTTTTATGCACCTTTCCACATAAATGGCCTCAAATCACAGGAAGTGATTATGAATCGTATATGTGGATGTTCAGTTACATGTGGCCTTAAAGACGTCTGACCTTAATACTATTTACTCCTCAGTGAAATAGGAAAACAGTTATCTGAAAACATAGTAGCTCGCAGAAGTTTACTCTCAATTCCTCTTTCCCTCTTCTCACTAAACAGTGAACCAGATGGGCCATATGTGCACCAATGTACGTACGCTGCGGTTCCATACATTAAGCTGTCAAGGGATCTGTTTCTCAACCTCACCAAATGGCAGCAATTACAGCACAGATACTTATAACAGTGTTCTCAGCCTACTTACACATCATTTAAATCTTTGCAGAAGCATCCTATTCCTGAAATCAGTTTCAGTCCCCCTCGTGGCCAATCAAATTCGTCACATTGTTTTGACTGGTAACTGTGGCTCGCCTGTTTTTTAAGTGTGCAAATAGAGTGAAGTGCTAAAGTGCAGTACACACGTTGATCAAATCTGATCAACAAGTGGCCATGGTATTGTCTGCTACATATTTTATTCTAAATTAACAACTTGCACATTTTATGTTTACAGCAAATCAGACCATAAAGGCTTATTGGCAGGTGCGTGTGATGACAAACCCCTGATTGCGAAGATACTAAAGTTGTTAATAAAGTGAGTACAAGTGTATCAACACTGTGCAGGATTCTCTGATTTCTTTGCATATTATGTTTAAAATTGCAGTGTAGTGGCTGCATAGAGTTTAATTTATCAATAGAGAAGAACTCCGGCCTGTATGCAGCGTCTTCTGAGGGTGTGTATGAGTTGTGTATCAGTTCGGACTTTGGTGGCCAAAGGCCAATGTTTATGCTCTTGCAGCCACAGATGCTGATGTGCCAATTTCAACACATAAAACTGACACATTACAAATTGACCAATGTGCAAATAAATAAACAAACAAATAAATATTTTTTTCAGTTTCATGGAATTTCTCTCTCATTCTTTATGTATTTAGTTTGTGGAGTAGATGGTATAGTTCTTCAGTGGAAAAACAGTGTCAGATAAAGTAAAGGGAGTTTGAGGACGACTATTTAGTAGGAAAAAAATTAGGTTAATTTGTCTGCTCTGAGAGTAAAAATGTGCTTGTGAACTTTAAACATGGTGATGGAGTAGATGGGGAAATAGAGAGAGAGAGAGAGACTAAAAGAGAGACAGAGAGAGAGAGAAAGGACTTCCCCTTTCTTGTAATGCACAAGACCAGCTGCAACAGTTTACAAAACCAACAGCTTGGCTGGGTTGTCTAAAATGCTACCAGGCGTTCAACAACTATAGGATAATTTCTGGACTTTCCCCCTGCTCTGTTCAGCTACATGCCAAGTGTAAATATGTGTGTGTATCAAATTGTGCAAGAGTAACCTAAAACTGTAGAAGACATGCAAGCAGACATGAGTGGTTTTACTGATGCCTTAATGTCTTTCAAATTCAGGTGGGGGGTCGGGACTGTGTGGGCCTTCTATCGTCCAAACCTCAGTTTTGGGCCCAGAAGCACTGAGCTGACTGTCAGGAAAATGCTAATTATAAAGCTTCCCTGCGTTGAATTCTGTGCAATTCTAAACCAAATTGTTTCTATGTTGAAAAGTGACCCAGTTAGGTTGGATTTTTTTTTTTTTTAAAGTAAAAATTTAATGATTGGTGGTTGACAGGGTTTTCAGTAGGGCTTTTGCAATAATGACAATAACTTGAACAAAAAGGCAGGTGGAGATGGTCTTTCAACACTGACATACTGTATATAGACACACACATACTCACGTATACACACTCACACACATGCCAGACAGACACACACAGAATAGCCAGGCCTTGCAGCCGGACCCTGCCAAGCAAATAAATAAGCTATTAATTAGAGAAGGAAAATGTGATTGGCCACTGACTGGTGGCTCTATGATTTATTGCATGTGTCACCATCATCTCAAAGTGACTTTTACTCTAGGTTAGTGAGACAGGTCCAAATAGAGACTGGCCTATGTTGAGAGGGATAGATTTTCCACTACACAGAGAGAGGTAAAATTGTCCATTTGTTCTGTATCTAGCCTGCTGAATGCTGACATGTCAATATGTCTTATGGAAAAGAGAAAACACTGAAGCGAGGGTAATTAGAAAGTGTGTGTGTCTGGGCACACAAACTTCTCTCTCTGGCCCATATGACCTCAAACATAAACAAATCCAGCCGTGGCTTGATGAAAGTGCAGCCACCTGCAGAATCCTTCCACCAAGAGCTGTCCAGACCCTCATTAGGGGTATGCATAAATGTGTGTTTGTATATGTGAGAGTGTATGTGTGTGTGTGTGTGTGTGTGTGTATCTCACCATGTCTGTGGTGTGTGCTTTCACACCAGGCAGGAGGGAAAACCCCGCCATTATTAGTGTTTCATAGCACAGCTTTTGTTATTGGACAGAGTCAGGAGTTTTTCAACACCACTTTAGCACCATTCGTATTGACATGCCATGATGACCAAGCATACAAAAGAAAACACAACGTGGGGAGAGACACTCAGTGAGTGGACTGCCTTTTTGTTTTTACAAGACCTGTCACAGTCTAAAACACATGATGGAGCAAAATCTTGCTCAGTTTATTTCCAGAACTCATTTAAGGTGAAAAACCAGCAGAAATGCCCCAAGGGGGTTGTCTGTATGGGGCTCATAAAGCATATGTGGTGGCTTGAATGAACACAGCTCAAGTAGTTGATAGAATGACCTACACACTGTAATCTTCCATTCATGCAACTTACCAATGAGAAGGCTGAGTAAGTAGCCATAGCAACCAGAGGAGGACCTTACAAAGCTTGCTCATCATCATCCTCAGGCGCGAGGAGAAGAAGAGGGCCCCACTTGGAGGTTTGTGCCGTAGGAAAATGTTAGCATTCTGTTGCCAAAAACAATTCTCCTCAACTCTGGATAATATGAGGCAATACAGCAACACGGCCCAATGGATGGCTGTGGATGTCACAAAGCCACAAGTTTCCAAAAAGAACCAGCAGCAAACAAACCTCAGGGCTTTTTGAACCAGGGCCCTGACTGACAACCCATTGGCTGCAACAGCCACACCAAGAAAGCCACAAATTGAAAGTTTTGCTATGCATTTATTGGGAACTTTTGCAGCTTCTTGGCACATTGACATGATTTCATTGTGGTGGCAATGGCCTGGACGGGTTATTGATCTTTTTGACGTATAGATGGGAGAGGAAGCGGTCCTTCACTGCGGGTCGTGTTGAATAATAAACTGCAGGGAAAGTGTATTTGTGTCAGAGCGCAAGAAAGAAAAAAAAGAGGGAAATATGAAAGGAGAGGCTCTGTTTCTCATTGCTGGAGCCTTTAAAATAGGAGCTAACCATCATGTCAAACATGATCTCAACAAATGGATCTGACTCCTCTGACTCCCAGATACTGGCAAATCTGATTGGAACACTTTACAATCAATGAAACGACGCGACAGACCCTAAAAAGGAAGAAAAAGAAGTGGAGGATATCAAGTCTCTAGTGTTTTTCTCTGAGGTCTCTCGCTATCATTTGAACTACCTGATAACAGACCTTTTTCACTTTCCTGCCAGAATGTGTTAGCGATTGTTTGACTAAGGATACATGTCTGATTCTGTCTGCTTTTTACCATCAAGTCAGATGGTGCCTGTTGTAGTTCCAAGTCCTTTCTCTGGCTTGTCCTTTAAAAGGGTGTAAAATGGGGCTATTTCGGGACTTCCCAGAGATAGGAGCCTTGACAGCTGACCCAAAACAAGATCAGAGCTATGACTTCTTAAAAACATGCCTCAACAATGAGGTTGCTCAAAGAGCCTGAGTAGGGAGGTGGGAAGACTGAGGCAGCAGAGGAGGAAACAGGGCAGAAATTCTCGCTGCTAAATACCAGGAAGCTGGGCGTCCATCAGATAGAATAAATGTATGATGACTTTAATAAGCGGAAGACTTGAGGTGATTTGGCTGGCCAAGGCAAACATCAAGGAGAGTGCTGATAGGAAACTTTCTCTCTCTTTCTCTGTCTTAGTTGATAGAGAACGTAATTGTGAATATAATCACTGTTTGATTCCTTATCACCATCTCCACTTTGCTGTGAAGCTTAATGTGAGAAAATCACACAGTTCTTTGGTAAAAGCAAAAGAAATGGATTCCAAAGGAGTGCATAAGATGCCATTGTCAGAGAGAAAGAGGAGGGATCAGATTAACTTGACACTTATCACACCACGCTAAAGCTAACACAGTTACCCAACCCTACATCCAGATGGGTCTATGCAGGGTGCGGCCTGTGACGGAACCGAGAACTGTTGGTGAGATAGAGCTTAGCGCACAAAGGTTAGATTTGGAAGGCAAACACTCCAAACTATTGTGCGACTCTGGAAAGTCACGGCCACTTGTCAAATACAAACAGCTTATATTTACAGAACGAGCATTGACCCTGCATGTCCTAAGAGTCTTTGTGTGATTTATGAAGAAAATGCCATAGTGAAATGTCCTGGCAAGGTTTACATTGACCCCGGACAGGCTTGTCTCATCATTTCAATGTCCTGTTTGATTCACAGGTCTTGCATAGACAAGTGCGGTCTCTTTGGCAAACATTAAACACTAAACACTAAACACTACAAATGAGCGTATCAAATATTTGTATTCAAACGTCTTGACAGTTGTGGCGTTTGAAATAATTTCCCTGGGAGAAAATGATGTTACAAGGTAAGGTTTGCACTTAGTCATCAAACAAACCTTAGGAACGAAGTCCACTTTCATGTAAAAGAGAGGGCGAGGAATGCAAAGGGAGGTGGGAGAGAGTAAGATTCTGCAAATTTATTAAAAGGGTCATATTTTCATGGGGACCTTGTACAACCATCCATCACCTGACGTCCAAGGCCCCTTATCCTTTTAAGGCCGTTGACTCTGAACTTGATATCGACAGAACCATACAGATAAATTATCTGCTTGGCCTCCGCTTTATTGATAAGTCATTTGGGCAGATGATCAGTAATAATCATAAGTGAATAAGGGTGTGCCGATAGATCTTCTGCTAGCAGATGTTGTGACAGCCGCAGGGTTAAGGCCCAATAAATAACCCTACCTTTTGGCCTAAGAGGATTGCCTACACAGCCTCAGTAGCTGCTGTGGCATGCCTTTCAGATAATGATATACCACATCCTCCCTCTTCATTTTGATAAAGGTTGCAGTTTATCGATACCTGGCAGCAGGAAGAAAAATAATATTGCCTTATTTCTAATGATCTCCTATTCTTCCCATGACACATATTGCCTCTCAGCAAGCAGGGGGTTATGGGAGCAAGATTTAGGGTCTCGACTTGGGGGCATATAGATCGAATCAAAGGTCATGCCACGGATACTTTTCATTTCACATACCTCAGCTGAGCGGGATGCCTACGCAGCCTATGCATATATGAATGTTTACATTTATGCACTACATAAATCTGATACTGGCTTTTCAGCTCAGCAGTCTCATATGTTTCATATCTCCATTTCCCCTTGCAAACTGAATTTGTGTATTTAGAAACATACACCAGACCACACTGTCTGTCCCTCTGTCTAGTGCCAATATGACTCCCTAATTCAAACCAGGAATCCCTTTTAGTAGGTAGAAAAAGACACGGAAACACAGAGAGGGGGATCTCTCATCGCATCAGGGGCTTTTCTGGACAGCAGCCACTGAGATATTGTCACGTGACGATGGATAACTGGCGAGTAAATTGCATATCGTTTATCGAGGTCCAGCTAAATATTTACGCCGTTTGCATATTTCAACATAAACAGAGGGATTTTGGTAGCTTTTCATTTCTCCTCTCTCTTTCTTTCTTCGAATCCAATATATGTACAACACGGGAAGAACAAGCTGGCTCAAACAAGGAGATTGGACATGGACAGAAGGGAGACAGAGTGCAAGAAGGGAACTGAGAAATGAGAAGAATGAAAAATGAAATGAGAAGAAAGACATTTTGAGAAGGTTGTACATCTAGTTTTTACTTGAGAGAGAGAGTATTTCTTTGTATCTGTACTTGTGTGTGTTAGTCGGTCAGGCATCCCCTTGCAAATCCAGCCTGTGGCTTTTCTGCAGTTTTGGATCACACACACACACACACACACACACTAACACACATATACAAGGAGCTTGGGCTCCGGCCCAAACATAGAAGTGAAAAGTCTCTAGTGACTTGGAGGCTAAGTGCATGTATATATGGGTCGGTGCCTGGGACAAACAGGGGCTTTCTTCACGACTCAGAGTTTATACAGAGGTCAAGCCCTACACACGATGATGATGATGATGATGATGATGATGAGGATGATGATGATGCTTGAGAAGGCCAAAGCCATGCCGAGTGACTCGCTGATGAAATTTCTCCAGCAGATAAATAAACAAGGCCTGACCATGGATTTCCTGCTAAGGGGTATGAGTGTGTTTTTGTTTGTGTGCAGCAGAGTAGTTTTGGATGTATGAGTTTGATCTGATGCACCAAACAGAGACAAGTTATACACATACTAGAACTACTACATGATTACAGTAGTGACAGTTATGCAGATCAATTATTCAACACATCCCACAGGTCCTCTGTCTTCTGTACACTCTAAGTATCCACTTAGTTCTTTAGCCTTTCTTCACTCTCTCAATGGCCTTTTTGTACTCGTATGGCCTCTGTGTTTACAGGGAAGACGTGGAGCTTAGATGTTAGGTCATCAGTAGGACAGAGGTGAATGGTGTGGCGTGTGTTGAGGAAAGAGTAAACAGCTCCAAGTGTTCATAAGACACTCTTTGTTAGATAGGTAGTCTGTGATTTTAAGTTGCTTTTATTGCACCAATACGCTTGAACACACGCTCTTTTTCATATGTTTCATTAACCACAACCAGCATGTCACTAAAATCACTGAGACATACTGAACACTGCATCTGTTCCTTTTACTGAAACAGATCCAATATAGGAATAAAGAGCCTACATTACATGATTGATTGAGTACTGCATAATGCCACCAGCAAGTAAAGTCAAAAACTTGAATAAAAAAAGGTTTAATTTAAGTACAATTACAGCTGACTGAAGCACGTACACGATAAAAATACCAACAATAATAACAGCAGCTTAATAGTTCTAATGGCTGCTATTAGAATGTGTATTATTTTGAGTATGATGTGGAGATAAAACACAAAAAGCGTTTGTGTATAGCAAATGGACTGTAACTAGTGCACTGTTTATCCTTGTGATTTCTTTTGGTGGCCAATCAGATTATTTGCACGGTGGAAACATATAAAGACCAGAGCAGTTAAGCCAGCTGCTACTGCCAAAAGATACTGTCTGGAGATACCGGCTACAAATGGTTTCTTTCACTATGGTGGCCAGTGAGGAACACATTTTGCATAAAGATTATGCAAGATTAAGGATATTCTGTTCTTCAGCTAATCATTAAGTACATGAACAATTAATATTTTCAGAATAACGGCACAAAAACGTGCACAGTCTTTCAGACTATAACAACTTAATGATGAACGATGCAACTGTAACTGTCCTTACAAGTTTTATCCATCAAAGAATTTTGTAAATGGCCACACAATACTCCACCTGAGACAAAAAAATACACACTCTAAAGTACTAAAAAAATACACTAATTCAAAGTGTAGCAACATTTCAAAACGTTAAGGTTATCATCATCACCCACCGTTCTGCGCTCATTGATTCACTCAGTCTAACACTTGTTGCTACACAGCAACCTCTTTGGGGCTCTCATGCTCTGTGACCAGGTTTTTTTGTTCTTTCCAACCCTCCCTCAGTCTTTCTGTACACACACTCTATTTATTCTTGCTCACAAGAGATAGCAACATTTATCACCACGAGAGCTGTCTCCAAGTCCACAGGATCAACCCATCACCTCCACAATAAATGTCAAGCTGTCATGATTTATGCAGCTAATGAAATTGATTAGATGGCTACAATGTCCCAGAACATTGTAATCACATGATTCACCACTGTCTTGTTTACTCAACTTCTTTGAGAGATCAGAGTCTGTGTTTCTGGGATGAAACCAGAATTGGGTGTTAAAAGAGGTTTTGAGACATCTCGTCAACGACCGCTTGACAATGATACAGTTACATCTTTGGAGCCTCTGTCATCGGTCTTTATGGTTTGGCCTTGAGGACTTTTCGAAGAAGATATAATTGAGTGGAGATAATGTAACAGTCCCACTCCCTTGTACAAAGGCCATTGTCTGATGTTTTTGCCATCAGAGCCCAAGATGAGTTGAAGTGTCACTGACTGATAATTTCAGGGATGGTCTCAGACTTCAAAAGACTGTGTGGTAATGATGTTGCAAAAGCGATGATATGATGCTACTGGCTATTCTAGGGAAAGAACTAAGTGGAAAAACTGTGCATAACAGTGGACTTTGTGGTGCAAGGCACTGCCAAGTAGTCCAAAGAATTTTAATATCAGACAGATACCTCACGTCATTCCAAAGTTCAATCTATCTTATGACATATAAAGCAAGAACTGTTACATTAATACCACAGCTCACCATTTTGTGCGTCCCATCATGGGTGTGTCAGACTGCCACATATTCTATTCTTTGTAAAAGACACCCCCCTCCCAATATGCAGGTAAATGTGAATATCCATTCAGTTGACCTTCGGGCTCATCACAAATGAGTTTATTAGCTGAGCCATATAAGGTGAAGGCCCTTTACAACCCTATTAGTGTGAAGCAGAGACTATCTCTGTCACTAAGATTGATGTTCCCCGACTTATCAAGTGCTTCCGCTATCAGCAAAAACCTTCAGCAAGGGATACTAAGTCCCATTTGCAAATATAAGACCTCAAACCTCACAGGTCTTTATTATCGGAAGCATCGACTGTTAAAACTCTTATCATTATTATCTTCATTGGTGTCACCGATACCAGTTTTATTTTTACCATAGAGTTATCATCATCTTCCTGGCTGTTGGAATAACAAAGTTATGATATGTACAGATAGGATGCGCTGGTGTGGTCTCTGAACCCTGGTTTATAACTGTCTGTCTGGCCAGTCCATGGGATGATGACAGATGACTTTATTGGGGGAGTTGCATGGTCACAACTTGGAGCCGGGACTTTCCATTAGTCATCTAACTAGAGCAATCAGAATGAAAAATGTTTGCGAACACCCTCTTGACCCTTTTTTTGTTGTTTTTATATCTGCAAAGCCAGGACGTACACTATTCTTCGCCCACGCCTCAGTCAATTTCAATAACAAAAAAAGAAAGAGAAAAAAAAGACCAAACAAACTAAGAGCAGGGAATAAACTGATTTTGGAACAGTTCACTCTTTAAAATTTTTCTCATTTTGGTCCTTGCGGTTGTAATGGATGACTTAGGAGAGAGTTATTGGACAAAGGAGAAGGGAGGGCGAGTGGCGAGCTTGGTGAGAGAAAACTTATCTGTCCTTGGGCTGTGGGACAGAACACAGTGCCGGCTTTATTCAGCGTCTCGGCCCTGTCGTTAAGGAACGATGACACACTCCTCCAGGCCCACATTAATCTTTAACAGTGTGATTTCTAAAATAACACCAGTGTTTTCCCTAAGGCACGTGGGGAGAGAAGGCCCCGTTCAGTCCTGCCGAGTTCAGTCAAGGTTTTTTTTTTTTTCTTTTTTCCCCACACTGTTAACATTGGAAAGCAGAGAACGGGGGAAGGGGTTAGAAAACTAAAAAAGATGGACAAGAGTTTGAAGAGAGAGAGAAGAGGAGACAGCACATATTGCATGGGAGTATAAGAAGCAAGAAGTGTTTGGTGCAACGTCAGATGTTAAAAGCCCTTGACCTTACTTACTCACCCTGACAGTGGCAGCTCCAGTGGCTCCCTAACGCAACACATTAGTGTTGTTAACAGTGTTATCACAGGGCTGCCCTGGGCAAGATAAAGACTGTGGCCGCTGATGGGCCTTAAGTGAATGAGGGCCTGGCTGCAGACACATAGACAGAGAGGGGAATGTCAGTCAGCCTGCCTCTGGTTAATGACAGTGGAGAGATAGAAGCTGAAACAACAACATTTTGTGGGGAACTGGGTGTGTTTAACAGCAGGCTGGGAAAAAGGAGTACGGGAGAAATAGGACAGTGCTGCTAATGTTGTTTGGGTTTTGGGAGCCAGACAGGAATCTCTCTCTCTCTCTCTCTCTCCCTATCAGGGCCAGGGGAGGTAGCTTGGCCGCTTGCGAGTGACCATTACACAGCATGATAGCGCTGCAGCTTTGAGGTTTCCCATCGGGACAAGCAGGGGGCCTCATAAGGCACAAAGAAAAAGATGGAAGATCTAGTGAGCTGATTCTGACAGATAACCAAAGCCAAAACCGCTAACTTATGAAACCAATGGATTCATGCAAACATCTTGTCTCACAAAATAGCATCTCTCTTCCTTTATCTCGCTCCTTCTCACCCCCCTGTCTAGATGCAGTATATCTTATTTCACAGCATTTTCAATTCAGTAGATGTAAGAGCGATAGGAGTGTTCTCCTCATAAGACTTTTTAAGACTTTTTTGAGGCTGTTAAGCTGTCGGGTAGGCTTATCCTTTCTGTAGCTTTCAATAACTTCCATGTGCGTTTCATTTCTCATCTCCTCCCCTCCTTCCTCTGTCTCCTTTCCGCTGAGTGCTCCACACAGTATACAGAAGGTCGGGCCAAGGCTAACATGTATCTATAATGTGTTCGTCTCAGGCAGCCCCCTGAGGAGTGGAGCGCTGCTCTGGCTCGTTGGCACAGTGGACAATGTGGGTGTTGTGTGGAGGAGCTGGCTGGCTGTCCACTCACAGACGAGTCAATCTGGGGCCATTGCTGAACTGCTGCCTGTCCTGCCGCTCTAGTGCCTCAATAAGACCCCTCTTCACATATATTTTTTTAAAGTGTGCTTCCCTTATTTGTCTTGAATTAATTTTTTTTTTTAAAAGTCTTAACTTTTTTATCTACTCCCCATACTGGATTTGATCTGTCCTCACTCGTTACACTCAGTGCTGCGTTCTTTCTTCATGGGTTTGTGTGCCTCTATAAGTGTGTGTGTGCCTACATGAGAGTAGTCCTTTTCACTGTGCTGACACCCGGCAGATTGAGACATCAGGCGCCTGCTCGCTGTGGTAAATTAGCCATTCTTCTCAGGGGCTAATTGGAAATCTAAATGTTTTGCATGGGGAGAGAAGAGCTGCGAAGGAATGCTGTCTGCCTGGGAGCAGAAAATCAGATTACAGATTTTTTTTCAATATTTTTATTTAATGATATTTGGTCTAAATTTACTCTGATCATCACTATGTTGAGGGAAATTGCAAAGAGCAAAACATATTTTGTGAAAATTATTACAGGAATGCAGTAAACACTGTTTATCAAGAACCCTTTGTGGAGATGTATTCCCATCCTGAAACCCCTGCCACTTTTAATGAGCAAACACTCAAAGCTCTGAATTAGAGGCAAATACATTTCCATGCATAATGACCCAACCACAAAAAAGAAAAAAAAACATTAATTAAAGTGCCTCGATCTACATAATTCAGAATAAAATATGAAACAAAAAATGCCACTAGCACTAATTGACTAATTCATCACAGGACCTTGTTGGTAAATGTTCTTTCTTGCTTGAGCAGTTTTGGAAAAATGAAAACATTTGCATAAAGTTAAGGTTTGAGGCCCGCCTAAAAAATGAGACAATTTATTGTTAAACAATGAAGCATTTCTATAATTATGAATAGCACTTTCTTAACCCTTCAGTAATGAGTGTGTGATAGGCTAAGAAAAAATAGATCACATCTAAACATATAAATAAATGATAAAAGTTTCATTCATTGTGTCTGTTCTGTCCTAAAACTGCAAAGCAAAAATTTTAGCATTGAAATTTCCTGAAACGCTTTAAACCTTCTTTGCATTGCTAAATGTCCTGGCAAGCATCATCTTCAAAGTCTCTTGACAAGTCAAAGCGGTGTGACTTTGTTCATTATAAGCAGACAGTTCTGTGAATGTGGCCAGAGGCTGGCCTGTGCACAGTTATGGGCGGTACTCCCCGTTGTTGGGGGCGAGTTGGAGGTGCTGGGAAAAAGCGTTGTGCATTCACAGTAAATGAAGCCTTGTGAGTAACCGTGGAGAGTGCTTCTTAACTGATGAGTCCAGAGACAACTTCCCAGATCTTCTCTGCCACATGGAGACACCCACAATGCTAAAGACCTACTGCCATCTTTAGAGCAAACCACAGAAAGCCACTGAATAGCTTAGTTTTAGCCTCAGCAGTGAAAACAAATCTAAACACTGTGAATTGAGTTTTGTCTCATTCTTCTTAATTGGCACCGGCACGTTTTTGCCTTTTTCTTCCCCGTTCAATATGAATAAATGCAACAAGTTTCTGATCCCAGCTTTTCAGCCTATGACTGTTTATTTATCTATTTCAACTACACCCAAGAGAACAAAAGGCATGCAGAATGGCCACTGACAGCCATGTCGAATATCTCTTTCTGCCAAATCTGGCTGTTTTCTCTCACTGCTGTCACTTGATGTCTTTATGCAAGGCTGAGAGTTCACCACTATGAAAAGGTTGGGGGGCGAGCTGAGTGAGTGACCCCCACAGGAGGGGAGTATTAAAAGTAAAAAAGAGAGCGAGAGCGAGGGATGGATGAACCAGAAGGCGGTAAAAAAGTAGAAGGGGGAGAGGGGGCACCCCTGCCGGGTCCCAGGCATCTCGGCTGGCAGTCCCCATCTTGGCTTCAGACGGCTTTTGTCAAAGAGGGGAAAAGAGGGTCTCTTCTTCACTTGGGCATGGGACAATAGACGTTTTGTCAGTCAGGAAGGGGGTGTCGGTGGGGGAGTATGGAGGGATGCTGAAAGAGGAATAAAGGCAAGGACCCATCTTCACAAGGGGTGGGGTGGCGGCGGTGGGCAGCCCTTTGGGACTGGGCAGATGTTGAAACGAGGATGATTTATTAGCCTTGGTGTCCTTGGTGGCACTTGGCCACCATCCCAGATTTAGGAGTGAGAGAGAGTGACTGAGAGTAAGAGACATGGGGAACAGGAGGAGGAGGGAGAGGGCAGCTATGTATAAGAGACATCTTAATACCTTCTATGGGCATGGGGCGCTTCTTGCTCTCCGACCGTCATGGTATTTTTGCCCGATTCTCTCGTAGAAAAATAACTTGGTTGGGAGTCATCTGCATCACTGAGCTGGACTTTGTCACCCAGAATTACCCTCTCCCTCCATCACAACCTCCCCCCAACAGACCCAAACACACAGACTGTGTGTGCTGCCCTCCCTGGACCATCACCACCATCCCTCCCCTGCTTATATAAAACAACAAATTACCAAATTAACATTCCCAACAGCCCTCACTCTTTCTTCACAGTTCTGGGCAGAGACGCTCTCAAACTTGGCAGAAAACAAATGTAGAAGAGGTGCATGTGGCTTTGAGTGTGTTTGTGTGTATTTTGCATGTTCTGCATGCGTGTGTGGTCAGGGAGATCTCTACTTGTTGCCTCTGTTGCTAAAAAAGAAAAAAAGGAGGGTGTGAAAACGTGGGTTTCTGTGTGTGTATATATGTGTGTGTCTGTGTGTCTCAGGCAGCCGCAGATCCTTGTGGCCTTTAGTCCAGCAGTGCAACAGGGGTGCCAACGCAGAGGGTTGCATTGACCTCGCAAATCATCGAAATGAATGATGCCAAGAATCGCCACCACGGTTAATTTTAGGAGCTGTAGAATCTCATCCAATAGTATTGTAAAACCACGGTGCAGTGTCTTGGAGTCTGAGAAGCCTTCAAATTCACAGATCTGTTACTCAAACTGGACTTCATGGATTGTATTTCATGTCTCAACACTACCTGAAGCAACATACCCCCACCGACGCAGCCTCTTCGCTTTGTTTTAACAAAGGGCTGATTTCGATCTGAGCTCTGCCTTCGCCCTGTGCTGTACTGTAATTGGGAGGTGTCACATGTTTTAAGTCACAGCATATCACTCTGTCGTGCCACCCATGAAGGCTCCTGAGTCTAGTTTTGTGTATGTGTGTCAGAGGCTACTGAACCTAAAGTGAGAAGAAATAGGACACATTCCTCGGTGCAAACCTTCCTTAACAGTTCTCCATTTGTTATATGAGTGCCCCTTTCCATCCACACAGCACATCCCTCCCTGATCTTTAATCCAAACCCAAACCCAGACTCCCTTTACACACACACACTCACACACACACACACACACATTTTCTCCTGAACTTCTCCCCCTACTTCGTGCGGTCCTTTCTGTCTTTTACTCTCCTTTCCTCTCTCCTCCCAGCAACATTTAATCTTGCGACTTGTTTGTCCACCCTATTTCTCAGCCCTCCACTGACAAACTGTAGGAGGGTTACTTAAAGTAGTGGGGGAAAGTTTGGACAGCTTTCATCACGGGTACCCAGGGGTAAGATTGATTGGCAAAGTAATTTACTGCCCAGTGTCCGTCCTGTACTCCTCGTTCTCTACCTCTCTCTCTGCCCTTCTCCTGATCCATCTATCCACCCATTCATTCATTTCCACCTCTTTACAAATCTATACCTGCTGCCTGGAGGTAAAGGTCTCAGTGGGAGTGATGTTGTGTGTGTGTGTGTGTCTGTATATGTGTGCCTATGACAAGGTCTGCAGGTCTGCATCTAAGGTTGAGAGGTTGGAGTCTTGGTAACCACTAGCACAGATGAAAAAGACTGATTGTCTTTAGGTTGATGAGGAGATTGACTAGACGACCGCGAAAGTGTGTGTGTATGCGGTGTGCGCATACATGCGTGTATACGCACATGTATAGACAACAAGCATGTGGCTTTGGGGGTCTGGGGGGCAAGAGCTTTTGACATGAATGCGAGGGAGGGTCATCTATCATCTAGAGAGAAAGGTTGAGGAGGGGTTGGAGGAAAAGGCAAATGAAAGGAGGAAAGAGGTTGGTCAAGTCTCCATCACTCTCGCTGTCTTCTGTTCTCTCACTGTCAACCTCATGGCGACTGACCACTCAGTGGAGTCCGTTTTTGCCTCGCCATGGCTGTTCTCCCTCGCAAACTGTTCCCCCCTTCCATAGGGCCCCCGGAAACTTTTGTTCCGTTCATTAGTACAACAAATACATACAGATGCTCGGAGAAGGAGGACTGGGAAAGAGAGAGGATTTCTAAGCACATGCCCCCCCCCCCCTCCAACCCCCCACAAATAACTGCTGATTTGGAGACAATCTGTTTCTTTGTAAACAAACGGCATGCCGAGGAGCTCATGCGAGAAGTGGTCTCATTATTCAATGTAAACGTGGACAGTTAAGTGTTTAAACAGGGTATTAGTGATAGAATGGTCTTTGATTTGCTTTACTTATTTTCAGGTTAATGGTGGGAATGCAGTATGGAAAAAAAGAGCAAATGCGGCATGTGACAATGAAAACGGACACCCATGAGTAATGAGAAACTGACAAGTGGCAGTGGGACATCTAGAAATGCTGGAGGTGCTGATTTTAAGGTGTGTGTATGTTCATGAGTGTCTTACATGTGTGAATTTCATGTGAACATGCGTGAGAATGTGTCCTTATGGCTAACGTCAGCATCACCTCACAATAATCAAGTTTAATTTCATCCAAGCAAAGCCCTGCCTCTCCCTTTCTCTGCTTTGATAGCTACGGTACATTCAGGTTAATGACTTTTGCCTCTGCGGTGTCCATCAAAATTTTCACATCAGCAAAAAGAAACATCTATTTCCCTGATTTGCCAAGACATGATGAAATGATTTCTGTCCCATGGAGACATGTCTTGATAGCAAGAGAGGCAGCCAGAGGTTAATGACGAACATGGGACAATGTCTGTGTGTGTGGGGAGTGGTGATGAATGGAGAGAAGCGGGGAAGATGGGTCCGGGGGCACAAAGACTGGCATACATATCCCTCCACCCCCCATGACTGCTCCATCCAAACTTTTTTTACTACTCAATGGCCTGTTTTCTCCTGAGTCTCCCATGAATTATGTAAACGACTATGGCATCCCTTTCTTCCCCCGGCCAGTGGAAGGCAGGAAAAGGGAGGAAGAAAAGACAGAAGTGAGAGAAATGCCTCCTCCACGCTTTTTTTTCTCTCTTCCTAACGCTGCCTCTGAACAACCTTTCATGTCGGCAGTGTGGGCCTGGGTTTCGGCTCTGCGGCCATGTGAAAGGATGATGGTGGCCGCTGAGTTGGTGGAGGGGGAGGGTCAGGGCACAATGACATATACGAGGAACCGAGGAGGCAGGCAGGGAAAGAATGCCGGCCTTGTTGTTGGACGGCTTGACATTGATTAATGAGACAGAGAAAGAGACAGAGAGAAAATAAGAGGAGAGGGGTGGCACTGGTATAGTACGCTAGACGGGGGGGAGCTGAAGTCTCATAGGGGTGAGAGACTCCGGAAGCGCCTCAGGCTGCAGTGCTGATCAGGAAGAGGGTAGCTGCAGTGTAATACCACCCAATCGAAAGTGTGTGTTTGTGTGTGTGTGTGTGTGTGTGTGTGTGTGGTGATACCCTGACTATTTAGCCGGAGGGATTGTCTGTCTTCTCTCATACACAAAAACCTATGTAGGCACACACAATTCAACGTGGGTCACATCAATCCTCATCCATCAAAGAGCTCCTAAAAGGCTGCTGCCATCATCATCATCATCATCATTAGGAGTTGCTTTGTTGTCAGTTTGCCACACACACTTAAGAAGCTCAGCTGCTCCATATTAAGGGAAAACAGCAGAAGTCACAACTCAACAGTGCGTGGGACTTGTTGCTAAAGTGTTTTGATTAGTTTGTCATCACTTTATATAATATACACATACCTGTATTTGTTGCACTTGCTATGTATTTACTATGGATAGCAGAATCAACTAAATGCTGAAAATGTAAATGTAATAAGAAGCAGAAAGTAAAATTGTAAAAAAATGAAAATTGATTGTGAATCATTTTAATCCTGAGTGAGCATGTTAGTTTTAAAGTAATGACCTGCGTTATGGCTTGAAGTTATATTTCTACAATTCTATCGTATAACTCTTACACTTAGATTTTAGACACAATTTAAAATAAGCAAATAAGCCTACAGAACATATAAGAGACCTTGATATCAACGGTATCAACAGTTTAGTGTATGCGTGGTCAACAAAAGTAAATTATGGTGATCTGAGAAGTTTCTATGGATGTATGGACTTTTTTTCCTCAGGCAAATTGTTACAGGAGAAAACTTTCACCAGCCATATTTCAAACCTAAAGTGAATGTTTGATACTAAAAAAATACTGTTATTTAAGACCGCTATAATACATGTTGAAAGTACCATATTTGTCGTAATGCTGATGAGTTTTAGACACTTTTATTTAAATGATTATTTTTTCATCCTTACACTCTCAAGTTTAAATCCCCTTCCATTCAGTGTCTATGCTGACCGAGCACTGTTGACCTTTTCTACACCAGGAGCTACTCCAGGCCACCTCCGTCTCCAGCCAAGAGGGATTTCAAAGCCTCTCCTGAATGTCCCAGGACCCTTTGTCTCGACTCTCATCTATAGGTAAGCACAGTGTGCAGCCCCCTCCCCGCCACCAGCCTCTTCAAAACTCTGCACAATAGACAGATTTCCTCCCAATTTGCTGGTAGAGAATAGGAGGCTCAGAAACTTCTTTCAGTAGCTTTGAATGGTGGACCTGATTCAGACTCAATCTTTGGGTTTGCCAGGCCTCACCCCAACCCTAGCTGGCCTTACTTAGGGGCTCCTGACTTTGGCTAATGCTGGGGCTATCCAACTGCTGAAGGGCTTAGCCTTGTGCACATTTGTGCCTCTTCTGCAAAACATGTCGGCTTGCTTTTATACTTTTGTGTATGCCAACTGATATTTTAAATCTTATTTGCCAAAAGGTAAGCCGACAAAGCATAGAGGCTCCTTTTCAGTGAGTGAAGCCATGCTTCACACACTTACACTCATTTCCATCTGGGAGCTTCCCACTACAAATCACAGGCCTCTACTGTTGGCCATCCCTGACTGTGGAATTGGCAACTTTTTCCATCACAGCCTCACTTCTCTAACCTCAAAGTGGCTAGTGCCCCTTAAACATACATATATGTGTGGTGAGTGTTTGTGTGTGTTTTTTATAGACTATGAGCTCACTCTGCTGACCATTTGTCCTATTTGACCTCGCTGCACTCCTCTCTGCCCCAATTATGCAAGTGCACACGTCCACTTTGCATATTTGTAACTTTTTTCTCTTGACACTCTTGAGGTCAGTTCTAATCAACCACCCTTCGGCTGCACACACTGCACACACATGCATACACACACCATTCTCACCAGAGTTCCTTAAAGACGCCCACCTTCTAGGTCCAAGGACTGCTATTAAAGCAATCAGGAGCTTTCTAAGCTAGGTCAAGAGCAAGGTGCTCACATGGGGATTCTGATTTGAATTATGCAAAGGGGGAATAGGAGAAGAAGGAAGAAAATAGAGAGAGGAGAGACACAGAGAAAAAGATGGGAAAGAAAACAACCAAAGCTTCTGTAGTCACACAGAGTTAAAGTCTTTCAAACAAAGGAAACAGTGGAAGAGAAAGCAATAAAGGTGGGCAAGCAACTTCTGATGAGACAAAACAGGGAGGAATTTAAAAGATTAGTCTTAAGTCCAAGACCCTGACCTTGGGACCTGATGAAGCATTAAAAAACATGGTGAGGACTGAAATGGTGGGACCACACGCAGTTTTGTGTTTTGTGAGAGTGTGTGTGTGTGTGTGTGTGTGTGTACGCATGTGTGTGTGTGTACGCATGTGTGCGTACGCATGTGTGTGAATATGTGTCTGCGAGATCAGCTTTCCCTGTGGTCCATTCAGTGTCTAGTGGCTCAGGATACTGAGACAAGAGGAGCAAGAGGAGAGAGAATTATCTGGAAATAAGATTGGATGCTCCGTGTGTGTGTGTGTGTGTGTGTGTCTGTGTGTGTGTGTGTGTGTTTATGTGTGTGTGTGAGCAAAAGACACAGTGAGAGAAAGAGTCAGTAAGTGAATAGAGATGGTAAACATGGTAATTGTAGAGCTGATAAAGTGATGGGGAGGAAAAGGCATGGACGGGAAGAGAATTGTAAGTGTGCCTATTTTGTTTGAACCAGACATGTTTGTGTGTACATGTAGGTAGTTAGTAGGTGTTATTGGTTTATACCTGTCCAGAAATTTTAATTAATGTTAGTGACACAGGTTGAGTGAATGAAATTTTAAAAATCCTGCAGATAGTTTTGAGTATTTTTGCTTGGTTTTGAGATTTCAATCTCTGAGATTAATGCCTCGTTCCCAACGTAATTTCTTTAGCTCACAGCATTAAAAAATGACATTAAAAGAATTAAACAGCAGCATCTATGTCCAGAAACAATGTCGTAAATCTTCAAACCTGTAGTGAACAGTTTACATTGGTACTACTCTCTATTGAAGAAACTGTCCATAATAGCATGTTGTGCAGATTATCCAAAGTAGCTCTTTCTGTTGAATGTTTAAATGTTATGTCTAAGCAATGAAATTTCAGTTTACCTGCAGTGAGAATGTGTGTTTATCATTTGATTTTTTATAATTTGGGTAAGCCAATCATTTAAAGAAACAAAGAATTGAATCTAAACTTCTAACTAATGAAAGTGCTTAAATCAACTCAACACTCATTCTCTGTCCATGATTGGAGAAAACAAGAAGCATCAAATGATACCTGACTGGAGCACAGTCTACGTAAAAGCATGACAACAAAAAATGAATCAAGTAACAGCTACAATTTCTCTCCACCAAGTAACTGAAACTGCTCAGAAAAATGACTGAAATTTTAACTTGTGGAAAATATAAGCCAATAATTGCACCGGTGTCCACATATGTCATTGTGTCCCTTTGTGTGTATAGCTGAGCGTCCTCTGGCCAAGCCTACCCTGCGGTGAACATAATCATGGCCCTGTCGTCCCCAGGTTAAAGGCTCACTGCTGGGTCTTCTGGCACTAATGCAGTGCCAAACTATAGGGGTCACATTAGCCCCGGCTACTTCAGCATGCATTACAGTAGAAAGAACTCTGTTCCCCATTAAAAGCCACCAGCAGGCTATGATGTGGACCTACCTGTGATGGCCTAAATGAGTCACTTAATGATAGCTGTGCTGCAAGGAAGGAGTGCTCAGACAAAGAAATACTGATTGGATACTGATTTAGTACGAGGGTCAAAAGAATATGAGTCAGTGTATCATATCAATTCTGTCACTTTTGTCACTTCAGGAATAGCAGGGGTCCAAGCTTTGAATGGATATTATTAGAGATCACATACTTTACATACCTTTTTTGTCACATTAACACACTGTGCAGCCTACTGTCCATGCTGCGAAACTGGATGTACTTTTAAACTTCCAGGGCGTAGCTTTATCAATTAAAACAAAGGTATCAATTAAGTTATCTGTCACAAAAAAAGACATAACTGCAGAAACTAACTTCTTATGCAACAATGATGAATGCTACAGTATCCATCTGTATGGATAGATACTGCCGCAGGTTCATAATACAGTTCCTTTCAACGAGAAAGAGTCCAAACTATTGACTGGTACTGCATGTGTTAGCTTTATCCCTTCCCTTTTTGTCTTCACACTAGGGCTGCAACTAACAATTGCTTTTTATCATCAGTTAATCTGGTGATTCTTTTTCGAGGTATCAATTCACTGTTTAGTCTATAAAATGTCAGAACATAGTTTGCATCACAATTTCCTAGCAGATTAATACATTATCAGAATTGTTGATTCGATTAATTGTCAAATTGTTTCAGCACTACTTGAAACTAATGGCAGTGCAAGGCTCAAACGCCAATATTGTTTCTCATCCTTCACCAGATGTCTACTGTGTATTGTGTTTCTTATTCATACTGTATGTTAGTTTGTGCTTTTTAAGTGAAAAACACAAACCACCTGTGGGTCACGGTAAGATTATGGGAACTCTGTTCATCTATCTATGAGTTCATCTATTTATCCAGCAGACTGGGAAAAAGGCCTACAACATCCTGGAGGACAGAACTCAACTCCTGCGTTCCCCTGGGTCCATCAGCAAGGTCAAGTGCACAGCAAATAGGTTCAGAGCCTCCTTGGAGTCTGGGGCCATATGGCTAGTAAGCAGCATGATTAATGAGAAATCTGGGCTGATATTAGGGTTAATTGACTGTGTTAGTCACCCCCTGGATATGGAGTTTCTTGTCCTTTGCACTACTAGTGTTGACAACAGAAGTTACTAAACAGACTTAACGCTATTTAGAAATTACACTATACGTATATGTATATATGACAGTGTTTGCATTTCCTTTTTCATTTGTAGTAGTCATTCAAACAAGATTTTTTTTTCAAATACACTTTTCTTGTGTCTGTATGGATCTCAAAATCTCCTTTACCTTGTTCCCTTTTTCTTCCTTTCACTGCCTTTTATTTCTTTCTGTGTTTTATTTCTACTGACTAATTCTAACATAAAGCGTTGTTATGCCTGTAAAGCAAATATCCCCATGGAAATTCATGAAGCTATAGAAATGAACTAAGTCAGGATTAAATACCTGATTCTAGTGTGGGTTTATTCCAAATACGCCTGGCAATTGCAACAAAACTCAGGAATTTTGCGTATGTCCTTGACTAGCTTTCATATGGATTTTAGTTCATCTCAGCGCACATTCAGGAAGAAATTGGGTGTAAATATCCACAAAAACTTTCTCAATGGATGTTTGTATCCAAGATGAGGGGTGTGGGAAGAGAGGGTGAGTGTATCCCAGCAGCGGAGATGAGAAGAGGGTAAGTGAGCCATGTGGAGGAAGCCAGAGGGTGAGTGGTGATCTGTAAGACGATACCCTGCTACCTTCCTTGACCCCCCTGTCGGGCCGCTCTGTTACCTGGACAAGATGGGAGGTATTAAGTGGCCCGCTGTCCCGCTAGGTTGAGTTGCTGATCCGCTAGCCAGAGAGGAAAGCCAACCCCTACTCCCATCTTCACTTCAGTGGGAGCGTTTGTTTTGATTTTTGTCCTCTCTTTCTCACAGACAAACCTGAGAGGCCCAATTTATCTGGGATAGAGTGAGGGGAAATAGGGCGCCTTGCCACTTGAACACTAGAACTTTAAGCCGGCAACGGTTCGCCGACTTTCTCTGCCAATGTCTTCCTTGACTGTAATGCAATGCTGACATACACAGAACAAAAGGGGGCTTTTGATAATACATTAATGACAGATAAATAAATAATACATCATGATATAATCATCTCTTTGTAGAAAATTGGAATCGATGACTGAATATTCTGGTTCTTTGATGTTTTTGGCATCCAAAGAAAAATAAGAGATGAAAATTGGAATCAAAAGCCATCAGTTCCACCATGATTTCCCCCTCTTTTTTTCAAACAAGAGGACATCTCTAGGTTTCCTGTGAGGAGTCAACAATGTGTGCTGGTGCCCACCCACATCTTTAGGCCGGGCAACACAGGGACTGCCGAGAGAACAGGAGGAACAATTTGCTCATTCTCAACCAAGACATGGGGGCTTTGGACGAAGGGAAAAAAAGACACCCAATATCCAAAATCCCTCTCTCAGGGCCATCATGTGAAGAATTCCCCCTCTTCTCCTCCTCCTGTGCCCTCCCTCCCTCTTCTCTTCTTTTCTTTTTTAATCAAGCCGTCTGGGGTTGTCAGGTCTTTTGAGATGAGGACTCCCAGCCATGTGAAAAGTTAATCCCTTGTGGGCCTTCTTCTCCGTAGCGCTCATCTCCCTGGGAACACTGGTGGTGGCTTGCAGGCAGGTGGTGGTGGGCGGGGGGAGGTGGAAAGGAAGAGGGATGGATGGAGGGATGAACACAGGGCCACCCTGATCAAGCAATAGAGTGGTGCAGATTCTCTCTAGTCCTTCATCCCTAACTCTGAAGTTCACATCTCAACTTAGGACCCTGGTATGCCCCCATCCCTCATCACCATTCACCCCCAAACACTCACCCACCACCACCCCAACTACACTAACAACACTACTTCTCTCCTCCACCATCCCTCCACCCACTCTGTCTCAATCCTCAACTCCAAGACCTTTTGATGAGGTTCCCTGCCTGACCAACAGACGGTTGGAATAGAGAGCAGAGGATTTTCGGCATGGAGAGCTAGTCGAGTGGCTTCTGAAGGATGACAGTTGTTCACAATGGAGAGGGTACTCCTGTTGCATTGTGCCCCAAACCTCCCCAACACAGCATCTACCCCCACGCCACTTGGCTTCAACCGTTCCCCTCTGGCCGTTTCACTGTGTGTCAAAGCAACAATCCCGACAGACTCCTCTTGGGCCCTTTGCCAAGGAATGAAGGACATGATAGATAACAATGGAGGTAAGACGAGGGGTTCAACGGTGCTTTTGTCAGGATTCTCTGAATGAGCCGTTTCGGGGACATCAACAGCAAGTACGAGGACCTAAGACACAAACTTACGTCAAAGAAATCATACAGTATTTCTGATTGAAGGCTGGAAGGCAGGAAGGTCAGACAATGTGGCTCACAAAAGCCTTCCCTAGCAGTCTGAAGGAGACAGGAAAATGCACACTTGAATGCTTTGCTTGCAGTGCACTTTTTCTTCCTCGGCCTCCCTCTTAGAGCGAAGTGCCATTGGAAATATAGACAGGCTCAGTCAGCCATCTTAATCCCTCTCCCCTGTCCATCTCACGCTCACTCAATCCATCCTGACCCCACACACTCTCACTCTTTCACATACATACACATGCACACACACTCATTCGCCTTCTCCCTCCCACTTGATGTGCCCCAAGCCCCCACCCCCCCACACCCCACCCTAAGAAAAGAGCTTGAGGCAGAGAGAATCTCTGTTGGAGGGGTGTACAGAGTGAGATTTGGGAGTTTGTAAAGGTCAGTGCGGACTTTGTTCAATCTGAGGGTTTATCTCGGCAACAGCAGGGCAGGACAATGGGGCCGCTCGCCGCGCGACAGAAACCCAAGCTGTGGCAGCTAAATTACTTCACTGATAAGGCCGAATTAGAAGCACCAGGACCCCGGAGGCCAGGAAAAGAGGAGGAGGGAGCAAAAAGAAAGGAAGGAAAGGAGGAATAGAGAGGGAGGCCACATAAGGTTGAGAAAGGGGGTTGAAAAATCAATGAATCACAAAAGAAAAGATCTGCGTCTGTGATCTGGGTATAATTAAAGCACACGTCCTGTATTTTGTCATGAAAGCACATGATGTCTATTTCACAGAGGTCAGCATTTGACAGCACTTTGGCGTCGAAAAAAAGAGGCCACAGGCTGCTATAAGAAAGTTTGTACCAGGACATAAACATGTTTGCGCATAAGTGAACCAAGACTCAGTGAAGGATGCTCAGGAGGCCACGTGATGATCCAATTGTAGAGAGGGCACTGTGCTCTGTGTGTGAGCATTTGTGAACATGTTCAAGTGTACAAGAACAGGGGCAAAGGGATAAAAAGAGTAAAATAGGAAATGGAAGGAGGTGTAAAGACAGAAGGTGATGGTGACTCATGTGTGTCGTGCACCCCCCACTCCTAAGGAGGGCTGGAAAAGAGCTGAGTTGTTCTGCTTGAGTAGCTTGGTAGGCACCATGTTTTGAGTGTGTGTGAGAGACTGTTTGAGCACTGTGTGTTTGCTAGTGTGCGCGACTGTACGCTTTCATGTTTTTATAAAGTTAGACTAGAGTGTCTGTCTTTTTCTCCCTCCCTGAAGAAACAATGTCGGCCACACAACATTAAGAGCACTTAGCACTTGTTCACAAAGTGGCATTGTGAGCTCTTGGCCAGCAGAGGGGAGCAGGCATTGTCACCAGAAACAGTTTGGCTCAATAAAATAACAGCAAACAAAGTAACATAGAGAGAGTTTCATAGTATTTAGTATTTCATATCTACTTTTAAATAATGCCCAATCATGGCACATAACTTCCAGAAGTGATAAGAAAAAAGAGGGCATACATGACATATGGATTTGACAGTTAATGGTAAGATTTTCTTGAAATGCTGCATAATCATCATGTGATCCAGCAAATAAAACTGTAACACCTCTATTGTTTGCAGGTAAGGGTGGGGGCCATTTCTCCCAGCATATATGCACATACAGTCACACTCTCACACAGTAAGAAAGTGCTTTTGTTCTGTTGTTTGGCATAGCTTCTGTATCACATGGCCCAAGCCTAAGAGTCTCAGAGAAGTAGAATATTTTTTTCCACACTCCTTTGGTGTTGGGTGGCATGCTGGGTACCGCTGCGTACCAGCTGCACCGACATCAGCTCACCTCTTCTCCAGAAAGAATGACATAGAGCAGAATCATATGGCATTTATAGAGGACAGAATGACTGAGAGGCTTGCAGTGCACTGTGCTGACCATTAAGAAGATTTGAAATTAAGTTAAGTTAAGAAATTAAGTTAGTCTTGGTCAGTTTCTATTTCTTTTATTAGAGTTAAAGTTAGTAAGTTATTAAAAGTAAAGTTAGTTAGTTCTCCATGATGGAAATAAACTGAAGAGAAGACTGATTTGTGTTTGTTTGCTTGCTCATTTGTCCACTCACTTGTTCATTTGTTTATTTCTTCATTTCTCCATCTGTCAGTGACATTTCTGAGCATTTGTGTCTTGTTGTATTTTGACAAAACTTAGTTTAAGTTTGACTTAGTTTCATTTTCAGGCAAAGTAAATGTCATTATAGAAGACCCTCATATTTCATACAATATTTAGGAGTACTTGAGCACACCTAAATTTCATCTCAGCACCCCCCCCCCCCCCCCAAAAGATAATAATAATAATAATAATAATAATAATAATAATAATAATAATAATAATAATAATAATAATAATAATAATAATGATAAGTATTATTATCATTATTTTCTGAAATAATTTTTAGCCCTTTAACATTACATTTTGCGAACTTCTCTGGGGCTTAAATGCTTGTAAATTTAAAATAAGCACTGTTCTTCACTTCTACCCATCCCAAATCTCAAACTGAGTGTGCGAGGTGTAGCTAGGTAGTGAATTTAGGATTTCATGGTGCAGAAAAACACAAGTAGGTTGAAACGTTAGCATATAAAATTGCTGAATGTTCTGACAGGGAACGTTTGGTCAGAATGGTCATTATTACTGTGTGTTATTAATGTATTTGGCGATGTGTCAATGTAATTTTAATGTAAGGCTTGGAGGTGAAGTTATCACTGTAGTTTTTTCAGAACAAGCCATAATGTTAACTGCTGGTAGTTTCAGACATTAACTTTATTAGTGAGCTCACAAGCTAGCTAGCTGATGGCTAACATTAGAAATATCTGAGCTAGCTTGCATGTAAATTTGCTACATTCAGATTTTATACATGGCAGTGCGTGAATGTCATTTGTGTGGGTAGGGCCTACTGTTAAAGTTGGTTAACGTTTTTTGTGCGGGTCACAGAGTTATATCAAAGTCTATTTAAATGTATTGTTATAGTTCCAAGGTGTGAATAGTGTCAAAGAACATTAGCTGACATTGTTCGCTTGCTAGCAAGTTAGCTAGCTAGCTCAGAGGTTACCGGCTAATGTTTGCTCACTAGGCTAGTCTGCTTGCGCACTTGCCAGCTAACGAGCTAACTGATACACATTTTAATTTCTTTTAGTCACAATATTTCTTATTCTGATAGAATTGGGCATTATGGTATATTTACAGTACATTTATGGACAGTGAATTGAAGCATTGGAACATAAAATGTGACTCATGCACTCTTTCTCTTATTGAAGCCACTCAAGTTCTTTTGGTCTCAAACTCTTATCTCTTACCAGTTTGCTTCTTTCTCAGGTGCACAGCCTAATTTGACAGCATATGTACTGTATATTGTCGGGGATAACACAATACAAAGTAACATGTTAGAGTACTTTTTTTCCCACCCACATTCAGCAAAGACCTGCCCAAACTCTGCCTCTGATTGGCTCTGACCTGATATTTTTACCCTAACCCTAACCATCTCACTCCTCATGCCTAAACCTAATCAATCTAACCAACAAAGGCTATGAGTATTAGCCAATCAGAGGTAGAGTAGGGTCGATCTTCGTGGACTCGGGAAAAAAAATAAGGCAGCTCAGCTAGCGAGATGGCAGACAGGACAGCCTGGAAGTATTCGCATTATTATGAATTTATGGGTGAAAAGGACAAGAACATGACAGTGAAATGCAAATTGTGCCTGGGGGACAAGTGTGTGTCAGCTTGCAAAGACCTCTACTTCAAATATGAAGAAGCACCTGCAAGCTAAGCACAGCTCCACAACCACAGCACTGGTGGCGAGGCCCTAAGAGGAGGAGAACAATGCCGGTGCTACAGCACCGCAACAGCAATGGCTAGCTTTTAGTTTGGCTAAAGCTGTCACTCCAAGGGAAATTAACAAGCTTGTAGCTGGTTACATGGTGAAGGAGATGCTCCCAATATAAACTGTAGAATCTCAATCTTTCCATAAGATCATCAATAAAATCCCTATTTTATGGGAATGACAACATCCTGGATCCATTCCTCTACTTTTCAGTGCATGAAAGCTGCCATTGCCTGCAGGCAAGAGAGAGGAAGGCACACTTAAGACACGGTTGCCAGTGAGATCAGGCAGATAAACATTATGGTGTTGTGTGTTAAAGTGACTGCCACCATCACCAACAATGGTTCTACTTTTGTCAAGGTGTTCCAGGCAGTAGGCGATTTGAGGGGGGATGCCATCCCTCTTGTTAGCAAAATGACCAAAATGCATCCCCCTTGTTAACCTGCCATTCCCTCCTCCATCCCCTAGTAGCAGAGAGAGTACTAGGACAGAGGGGTTATTTAGTTGAATATGTTAATCTAGTCTGTCTGACTCACTGATTCTTTATCTGTTGAGGTTTGTGCAAGTTAGAATCTATGGCCCCTTCCATGGCTCTGAAATATCAGTAGCCTAACTGTGCTGTGTATTGATAAATCCATGGCGCTGTCCGGGGTGCTGAAGTATCAGACGCATTTGTAATTGTGCCTTTTTCTCTCAGTCCCGCTCCTCTGTCAGTTTTGTCTTGGATCTATAATGTTGTCTACATTGCATTGTCATTAAATGCATTTTGAAACATAATGTACTGTAGGCTATACGAGCCCATGTTTTATTGCTTTCATAGAGGCTAGCGTAGGCTGTGCCTATGCCTCTGCCCAGATTGTTGTAAGATCATTAGCAGCCCAAAGGTTGCACAGGTGCCATCTGTTAGGTACCCTCAAGGTCTTCTATTTACTTTCATGTACTTTAAATAATTCTTATAATTCTTAAAAACTTTTTTCATTGCAGTTGAATTGCAAAAATTACATGTTGTACAAACTTGTCAGGCTATATGCATTGAGCCCCAGTACCATCTTGATTTTATATTTACTTGTAATCAAACATAATCATTAATAAAGTGCTGTATTTTGGATATTGCATCTGTCATTCCTGTTATTAGCCTACAGAGTTACAGATTATGGGCCATAGACTACTTTAGGCTATGCAATCATGGTAGAGTCAATACATTCAGAGGTAGGCATATAGCTGGACAATATAACCAACATGCGCAAGGAATCACAAAGGGGTTTTAATTTTTGGTGACACAAAGGTACTCTAACAAGTTACTTTTCTCAGCAGGTAACGCTGTAACATAAGTTATTTTTTTTACTCTTTCATTGCTTGATGATATGGTGGACTGTCCCCATATGGTTCAGAAACTGAAACAATGTTTTGTACACTTCTCATATCTGGTTTGCTATAACCTGACCTTGTACTTACTTTGGAAAGTTCAAAGTTCAATCATTTTGATTGAGTCTTTGCCTCAGGTTTCATTAGCTGACTGAGGGTCCTCTCTAAAACAGGTGTATTATATTGAAATCTGTGATTGTTCATTCTGAAGCATTATTATTATACACTACAATAGACCACCCAACTAATTAGGTTGCTTCTAAAGGTCACATTGTGTACCTAATTGAATTGAGGTTTGCTACAGTGAGGTAGCTGAATACTTTTGCAAACAGCATATTCTATTTTTCATTTTCTTAAAAACATCTTTTGTGGTGTAAAACTCATGTTACTTACTGGTAATACATTAAAAGTATTATTGTTGTAAATTAAAATAATAGAAATAGAATAGAATAGACAAATATTAATGTATGTATTAATGAGTGATTTAGCAGGGGGGTTTAACACTTTTGCAAGGCACTGTATGCATGTCACATTCTCATTAAGGTCTGAGCCCCCCTAAAGGTCTAATCCTAGAATTGCCCCTGCAGCTGTCTGCAGTAGTCTAGTAAACAGCCATTTTACTAGACTAGTAAGCAGTGATTTTTAATACGTAACATTTCTGGCTGTAAATATTTTTAGTCAACTACAGATTCTCTTTCACAACTACATGTAAGTAAAAGTGTTGGTGACAGCTGTATTGGCAAGGTAGAACATGCAGTATGGAGTCAGGACATCCACAGGCTGTCATCACTTGCCTAATATGTAATTCTTGAGATGTGATTAAATAATTGTTTAATAAGGTGTCTGGGGTCTCTCTACTTTCTAAAGACTGTCATGCTGTCATTTTGTTTCAGAGAAACTTAAGAGTCCTATCATAGCCATGTTTTAAATTTACCAGTAATACTTTCAAGCAGTTCTTATGCTAAATGTGTTACTATACCTCTGATGATGACGATAATTAAAATCCACTACATACCACTGCACTAATGCTTTACAGCAGCCATTAGAAATAAAAATTCACAGTCATGGTGACTAGTATGCAGAATGATGCAAACAAAATTGAATGAGGCAATGATATCTCATAAATGAAATGTCTGGGAAACATCTGTTTAAACTGTTATTTGTCATCTTGACACAAGCACTCGTACTAAATTAGGATATTACAACAAACTCCTAGTGAGATCCTGTTTTAGTTGGGGAAATCTGACAGATTTAGGATTATGTGGAGGGTGGACCAGTGCCCACGATGATTAATAGACAGAAATGTGGACATGTGTGTCTGTGTGCACACAGATATACACACAGGCACATACACACGCCTCTACAAATCTTGACTCTGTCAAAACCTCCTTGTTGTCTCATGCAGACAAGACTCCAGGTCTTGCGCCGAATGACAGTGGTGGAGAAAATGAGCGAAAATCACTCGAGCGATTCCGGAGACTTTCCAAAGTAAAGACATCCCGGCGTGTTTGACACTTCAACAATTCAACACTGTTTTTAGATCTAATGTCGTCATCGTGCTTAGCTTCTCACTCCGCACTGTTATTCTAAATGACCAAGTTGAGGAAAGAATAACATGGGAGAATGTCTTTTTCCTGCCCGCCTGTGTCTCCCTATGTTTGTGTGGACATTATGTGAGTGTGGTAATGTGTATGCCTGAACATGTTCGTGCGTTGCTGTACCACAATACAGCAAACATACTGAAACATGTAGTGCATACTGAATATACAGTATGATAAACTGTATAACTGGAGATTTGCAAAATAAATATAAACTTGAAATAATCAGAGGACCGGAGGGTTACTTCTCCTTACCTGAACTTTTCTGCTTATTATATGACGATTGGTTGGTGAGAGTCGTCACTCCCCCTTGAGAACCAATCATATGCTTGATCATATGAGGGTTCTTTCTACTCTGCTTGTACCGTGACTGTTTGACTTGGACTAAGATACACACTGTGCCAAAACGTTAGTCCTTGTACCTAATAAAAATTAATTAAAACACACAGCCGTGTGCTCCAGGTTGCTCCTGGGCTCAACTACTCATGGATTGAAGTCTACAGTGTAGCACAAGAAGTCTAAGGAGTTAACGAAAATAAGTATTTCCACAGCCAAGGCTTTTGGGCCGTGTTGTGTATCTGATTATGGAAAATGGCAATCACAACAGCCACGGGAACCTGATTAATAGGTCACCACCTCCTGCTTGAGTCACAGAAATGTTAAGCTGCACAAGAAATTGAGATTTAGAGCAAGGGAGAGAAGGAAAGTGAGTGAAAATTGAAGAAAGGGTAAATGATCTATGACTAACAGAGGTCTTGCATTGCACTGCTCACTCCTCTTCGCTTATAGACAAACAAATGTAACACTCTCATGCAGATATTTGACGTCAAGTATGACAAAAGCTGAGTCAAGATGAGCCTGACTAATTTATAAATATGAGTCTAGAGTGAGGAGGGCAGAAAAGGGTAACATATGGCCTCCACTTCTGTATTTTTACATGATTGCATAAATCTAATCACCAACACAAACAACATTTAACAAATGTCATCATCTTCCACTCTGGCAAAGAGCAGTGTCATTGTCTACTCCTGCCCTGAGGCCCTAACTGCTGGGACTATTCTCATGGCAATGATGAACGATGGGGTTTAACTAGATACATAGTGAAAGAGAGGGGGAGAGGGACTAGGACAGGAGTTACCTGTGCTTTGCCACAGAGGAATGATGGACCAATATGAGGGTTTTTAAATGAATGTTTAAAACACGTCTGCAAAGAGAAACCCCATGCAATAAAGGATAGCATTGTGGGGGAGATGCGTGAGGAGACTGTGGGGGGGTTATTCAGGCAAACAAGAGGTTCCATTGAGAATGCTTGGCTGGAGTGTCTGAGGTCTGAAACCAATGACCAAGTAATAACAGCCCAAATCCCAGGGACAATATTTGTCAAGTTCCACTCTCTTCAAAGATGGATGACTGTACTTCCTCGAGAGCCCGCGCACCTTTCATCTGAGCCCTGCAGATTAATTTATTAACTAATTAACAGATGTTGGTAACGAGTTATGAACAAATGATAAGGCATCAGGCTTCTAATCAAACCTGACATTTAATTTGCTGCCCTGCTTCCTCGTTATCAATTACCATGTTCATTGAAGATAATTGACAACGCTTTGCACTGGGACACAGGAGGCATGTCTTTAACAGCTTCTTAAAAAACCCAGTGCTGCTGTGGTGTTTCTAGGGGCAACGGCGACCATATGTTTAATATTAGATGGAATCTGTTCCACTGGAGTGCTCCGAAAGCTGGGAAAATTGGATTAAATTGGCTAATGGCATGTTTAAAACCTACATAAAATGAACGTGAATGGAAGATATTATAGCACCCAGGCCCGGGACTTGTGGTGTTACGCTCCCTCTCTGGTGTTTTTGCTCCATGTGTAAACTTGGGGTTTCTGTCAAAGTCAAATAATGATGACAGAAAACCGCACACTGTTGGTCAATACTGTTATTAGAAACCACAGGTTTGATATCCCTTTCATTACAATGTGGGACTACAGGCACATGTGCCAAAGTAACTCCCTACATTAACGCAGAATTTCATAGAACCAATCTTGAAAAATATGCAATTAGGTGTAAATACACATATATTCATAATTTTAACAGTCTCAAAATTTAAGTTTTAAAAGATTCCTTTTGTTGAAAGATTTCTTTTAGGAGATTTTTCTGAACCAACGCAGCATTAAATATTATGGATCTTGTCAGTTAAACATAAGATTAAAGCAAATCACAAAAATGTGTATCTACCACTAGGGATTAGTGGTAGATTACACATGCAGATAGTTTCAGTTTTATGAGCCCAGATTTTAATAATCTTGGTTTTCTCAAGACTTTTCAATGTTTTTTGCACCGTAAACAGAATTCTATTCACTATCTACCTCTGTTGTATGGAAGTGGCAGGAGAAGTCTCGGTAGTGGATATCACAAAACTAACTCCATGGCTAAATAGTACTAGGACTAAAAGGGAAAATATGTTTTTTTTTGTGTGAGTATGTGATTTAGCTGAACTGACCCTTTAATATAAAATTATCTTCCAGTTTCCAATGAAATTAGATCTGAGTAGGCAAAACCAAGATGGCCTGCTGTTTTTCCTGTTAAGTGGCTTTAAGGAGAAGTACTCTCAGCTCAAGGCCATGTTCATCAGAGCATGGTCCTGATTTGATTACTAAAAGACATGATAATGACCCCATTTATGTAAAGAGCTTCACTCATGCTATACAATAGTCTAAACGGTAGGGGTTCAAGTTAACTAGAAGTAATGTTAGGACTGAGTGTCTAAAAATGATGAACAAATGGATCCATGTAGGATTAGGGTTTCCTGTGTTGTGGTTAGTGAATGCTTACTTTCCAACACTCATAATTGGTGACAAGCAGCAGAACATGACTGTCACTGTGAGAACGTCAGAAAGCACATTAGTCAAGTCAAGCAGGAAACAGCTCTATGTCTCATTATCTCACTCCCTCTTTTTCTTTCTGTCTGATACTATCCACTCACTCGGTGTGACTACTGTCTACTGGCAGTCCCAGGGAGTTTCTGCCCTATCAGTTCGGTACCAGTCACCTTAAGGGCCAAATAATCAAGATAAAGAACACCTTTCTGTGAAAGGCAAACAGATCAGACAAGTTGCAAGCTGCACCTTGAATGCCCTATAGGGATATCTTGAAGCATAAGAACTTGGCCATCCGCCCTCCTCAGGCATAACACAAAAGGCGAGCAAACACTTTGGGAGGCGAGAGGTGGGTCAGACTCAGGACAGATAAGTGTCAGGGTGTGCCAGGACTTCTTCTCTCTAATGTTTGGAGACAAGGACGTTAGCTTAGCTCAGTGATTAGGTCGAGAACAAAAGAAGCATAATGTCAGCATGAAAAGCGAGCTGTCAAGTCTGAGATTTAGTGCCTGACAGGGTGAGGGAGATGCATGATGCCATGGACGGATGGGTATATGTCACGTAGGACCTTGGCGACATGAGAGTGCCCGCCAAACGTCTTAGCCTATCACTAAGTCAATAACAGGGTAAATAGAAGAGCTAGCCTACTTTTGCCTCTTTCCACACATCACTGGATGAATGATACTGATATGGAAAATCACCCCACGAAAAGTAAACAGAAAAAGAATGAGGGACAGAGAGAAAGAAGTTTGCCTGGCAACAAAGTCATCCCAAGGTCCACTGCTGCAAACAGACAAATATGGCTCTAGGGGTGACATGGACTCTATGATACATTTGCGTGTGAATGTATTTATGCTGACCTTGTCCAAAGGGTCTACATCAATGCACATCCCTAAAATCAAATGCACGATGTGTCCTTGTTATGTCCCCTGTATCAAGCCTCACAATGTGACACCCTGAAGGTATTGTGCTGTGTACCGTTTACATTCTATGAAATGACAATTGCAGAACACCAAGATTAGTAATTATAAGTTCAGGATCATCTAAAACTGACAAGTGACTCCATCTTCTCACAGTCTGTGAAATGTTGCTGCAACACCTGATGTGCGTTAACCTTCAGGCAAACACTCGAGCTAGAGAAACAAAAGATAGTGAGAAAAGACATAGCTGATAGGTGCCGGGGGAGTTTCAAAAGCCATGATTCAGAGGTGCAAGGACACACCCAGTGGTACGGGTAAGGAGAAGTGAGAGTAAACACCATTAATATTGCTTTGAGAGGGCTTGGTCATGCTTAACAAAAGGTCCTAAATACAGGCATAAGTAAGAGATCTGATTTTCTTTTATCTCTCATCTACAGATCAAAGTCAAAGTCGTTGCTGTTGTTTTTATGCACGCTTAACTCCTTTAGGAAGGATTTAATGTTAGTTATAGTTCCTAACCGTAAATTTTGCAGGTATTTTACCATGCACTGCTTCAGCCAAACATATCCACAGATGTGTTGTCCTCTCCCCTGCCATCTGAAAACCTGAGAGAATTTCATCGGTGAGTCCATTCAATGCCAGTCAGTGAAGAACACAATACCTCCAGCCATTGTATGGTGACATGTCTCTATCAATAGGCAAGTCAGGCCAATCTACCAGCCAGATAATAGCAGCAGTCACTCTGACAGTAGATCCCCACACTGGACTCTCTGAGGGCCTCGCCTCACTCTGCTTGCTCAGGCCTTCCTATCCTGAGGGGTTGGCAGCCCGACATACACACACTCATACACAAACACACACACACACATACAGTAGACCTGGGGCCCTGGCGTTCTATCATGTTGTGCTAAAGGGGGAGCGTAATGGTTTTTAAATGGATGACTCGGTGCAGGCCCAAAGAGGGAGTCTGCGACAGAAGAGAATGGCCATGGCCTGCAGCGAAGCAGCTCTTAGATTGAGCTGTCCGTCTCACTGAAATGAGTCTGAGTTAACACCTCTTCCAGTCCCTGATGCCCCAGGACAGACAATTGTAGGCTTCCTCTCTGCCCTCCTCTTTCTTCTCTCTCTTTCTCTCGCTCAACACTCTTTCACTCTCTCCAGTCCTCTCTCTGCTTCTCTCCATCTACACTTCCACTCAGATATCCAAAAGCGCTACAGCATCCGCCATGTGATTGTTGAGTTGTTTGGCCATGTTGGTAGACCGCGGTGCTCGCAAATCCAACATAATGAGTTATTGCCAGTCTTAGTAAAAAATCCACAAAAATGCAGTCAATGTAGTTAAATTGTTTTGGATTTTAGCGTACTAGTGCAGATGGCATATATCATTGTTGATGGGTGACAATCTTGTAACTGCAATTTTGGTGATTTTATGTTTTTTAAGGATTACAGGGCTAACTGCACATTCTACAACCTTTGATTTTAAGATAATTCAATCAACTTAAAAAGAGGTGGTCATCAAGATAAAAACAAGTTTGTTTTCTTAACTCTTAGAAGCATTTTGGGAAGAAAACCCAACATCATTAATTTACTGTAATTTATTATAAAAAGGGAAGCACGGTTACACTAATCACTGATAACTAAATTCAGCACTAATCCAATTTGGTCTTCCTACCAAGAATGACTAAGCAGTAATCAAATAGGTCTTGGTTAGATACGATCATATTTACACCACAGAGATCTCAGATGACATCACTTATATCTCTCATGACACATCCCCCTGTTTTGGCAGCGGACTGGAGTAAAACACATTCACGGATTTTCCATGAACAGTATTTAACTCCTCCTGCATTACTGATTCTGTGATAAATATGGTTTATTGCATCTTCTTTTCTTACTCTAGCCTTCCCCATTAATCCTTGTTTCTCTCTCATTTCTTTTAGCATATTTCTGAACATAGCCATACTTCTCTTGCTGCCTCGTCTGTCTATTTGTCTAAGACCAGAGGCAGTAGATGAGTAGAGGCGTAGATGGTGAAAGGGGGGAGTAAGGGGGTGTAGGGACTCCTAGGGGAGTCTGTTGATGACTATCAACAGGCTGACTGTTATGACTATCTGTGATAAGAGTCTGGGAGAGGAGAGCCCCTGAAGGCTTCCAGCCCCAAACCAGACAGGATATCTTAAAAAAATAATACAGCCTGAGCCTCCAACAACCATTCAGGAGGAGGAATGAAGGGAAGACAAATCAATCGTTCCTTTTTGACAGGTTGGGACACAAAGACCAAAGGTTTTACCTTGAAGAGAAACTAAATTGACCTCAGGCTTATAGCCTCATGCATTCTGATTAGAAAAAATTGCATTGCTCACAAATAAAACTTCCAAAATGTCAAAATTAAAAGACCAAAAAATGTGACAAATTCAAAGGTAAATTTTGGACAGGCTTATTAAACTAAAAATAATAAACTAAAAGAAAAACATATTTGTAATATATATATATACATATATACATATATACATATATATACATACATACATACATATATATATATATATATATATATATATATATATATATATATATATATATATATATATATATGTATAGTCCTTCAAAAGTGCTGAAATGTCTGTCCATCCATCATGAATTGACCAAAATAACTGGACACCTTAAAAGTGCGACAATATGCTAAGTCCCTCTCTTTTCGAGAAGGCCTATGTGTGTGTGTGTGTGTGTGTGTGTGTGTGTGTGTGTGTGTGTGTGTGTGTGTGTGTGTGTGTGTGTGTTTGTCTGTATGCCAGGGCATTTCTATGAGCATATGTGTGAATGTATCTCTTCAGAATGAAGTTGGCCTTTTTTCCTACAGGCCAAAGAGCTAAAGCTTGACTGATGAATATGCATTAGTCGGGTGTCTGGGGAGAAAAGAGGAAGGAGGAGGAAAACTGAGAGAAAACACGACAGCTACGGAGAGAGTGTAGTTTTTGGAGAGGTGCCCTTTGCACCCCGAATGGCTAGCCATAATATGAACTTTAAAAAGGAAAATGTTCAGCCTGGCACACTGCCACATAGTGTAGCGCCTGCATGCTCCTACAACTGTTAAGAATAAAACAGAGTGAAAAGAGAAATGAAGGATTTGGTGGAAACCACGAGGAGTTCTTCTGATTTAACATATTAAGAGAATTATTCAATATTTTTGTAATATTTTAAAATGTGAAAATATTGTGAGAATATATCTACTAATTTCAATTGTGCTCTCCACTATCTTCAAACTTCAAATGAGTTTATAGTTTACGCTTCCTGTTTAACTTATTGACAAGTGCAGGTTTATTCTTGCTCCTATGATGCTAATTTTATTCTGTCTGCCTAATTGTTAACTTCACAGAACAGAACAGTAGTAGCATTTTGAAAACCATATACAGTTATTGTCATTACTGCAAAATATGATAAGTTTAATAGATTCTTAGAAATGATTAAGTTAGTAAACATTAATTTTATTCTGTGTTTGTAGAGCATTCTCAGTGCTATACAAGTAAACTTTATTATTTTATCTCATTATCAATTCACAGCATTTGGAAAATTGTGCTAATATTTGACATGAAATATTTAATTTAATGTGCCAATTTGTGTGGTCTTCTAAAGGCTTAGTTACCAGTAACTACTATACAACAAGAGTTCTCTTCTTCAAAATGATTGCATGGCCTGTTTGTGCACATCTAAAATTTAAAAACTGTGACATCAGCTGGTGCCTGGTGGTGTCTAACTCAAGCACATCATGCCCTTTCCAACATAGTGTTCCAATGATTAACTTGTGCAAGTCTCTATTGCTTATTACATATGAATGTAATATGAGACTATGTGAATGACCGCTCCCCTAAAAATGAAGAGCCAAGGAGTCAGTGAAATGAAAAGCAGGCCAGTATATTTCATCTCTGATTAGACATATGAGAAAGAGAGAAAGAGAGACACGGAGAGAGAGACACACACGCAGAGATCAGTTCCTTTTTTTTTTCCTAATGAGCTTACTGAAGCAACTTCAATATCCTCTAATGTCATGTTGAAATGAAAATTAATAGTTCAATATGCCGCCATTGCACTGGGCCACGCTTCTTCCATTTCCATATCAGGTGGCGTGACCAAATGAGTGTGCTCGCTCAGACCGACGCCCAGAAAAGCTGATACCTCCACTAATCAGCCAGATTTTTCCATCTGACATTGCTGTGCTGCTGGATTTCAGGACCAGTGTGTTTAGTGTGTGTGTGTATGTGTATGTGTATGTGTATGTGTGTGTGTGTGTGTGTGTATGTGTATGTGTATGTGTGTATGTATGTGTGTGCGTGTGTGTGTGCAGGATCAAAGATGAGGTCCAATCACACAGGGGATGCAAATGCAAAGGGCATCTATACTGATGATGAGATAGATGACTGTGAATGAGGAGTGATTGCTGGAAATGCGAATGTGTGAATGAAGAGAGGCTCATTCATTCACTTACCTTCTTCAGTGTTGCTTCACTATCACTATTCCATTTCTTATCTTATTGTACATTTGTGTTTGAGCCACAAACAAAGTGATAGACAATCACAGAAGAATGAAAGAAGGAGAAAAAACAGTAAACAACTCAAAACAAAGCACAAAAAAGCCCGGCTGGTTCCTACCTCCCATCCAAAGGAGCTGTCTTTGCCTGTGACCCCGTGATGAAGTGTGTTGTGCAGACCGAACCTCTCGCCAGCACCAATGCGGGTCTTGGCCCATACGCCCAGGCCGGCACCGGGCACAGAGGACTCCCGCAGCTCCAGTTCACTGGGAATCGGAATGTCGTCAGGAATGTAGACAGGTGCCTCGTAGGGCGAGCCTTCCTTGGGCGTGGTGAAGTCCTGGTCATTGCTGCTGCTGTTGCTGTTGTTGTGGAGGTGGTGGTGGTGGTGGGTGGCATAGATGTGGGGGAGCAGCAGGTGGTGGTGGTTGTTGTTTGGATGGGAAGGAGTCGGTGAGGGCAGGGGAGACATGTTGATGACGCCGTCTTCTGCGTCGTCTTCTGGGCTGTCAGCACCACCTCCGCCGGACGCTAAACCCGGGAGGTCGGCCTCTGTGTCGTACATGCTGTCCACTGGCTCACTGTCATCTGAGAGACAAAACACAAATACAGAGACGATTGTTAATATTCAGGTTGACGAGGATACTGTAACATAACCTCACGTGAGAACATTTTAATATTTTTATTGTACACCACACTCAGATTTGCTTTTACAAGTGTTCCAAACCCCATTCAACAAACGTGTTGAATGCCGCCTGTTCAAGACTGTAAGATTTGATCATCTGCGTAATCAATGCCCCCAAATTGTTATGTAAGGGCACTACTCACATTATTCATTCACAAAATTGAGTAAAAAGAACTTCACACCTACAGTCAGAAATCAGTAGAAGAAAACATAACAAAATTAGCAGTCTCTCTTGTAGTATTAGGGGACTTGAAACCTTTAGAAAATATTCATACAGCTGCCAAAGACATGTCATCAGAGCAGCGGCGTACTGTGACATAAATCAAGAGAGAACGGTTAGACATGAATTAAGATGCTAAAAAAAGTCCTGCTACAGTAAAGCGGGCCGTGACTTACAGTACTGTTGAATGGAGGTGGACATAAAGATGGACGAGAGATTATTATACTTTGGGTAAGGTTTCACTATCAGGTGTTATAACTGAAGCTGTTCACCTGGACAATGACCAGCAGAAAGACCCTGAGGCGGCTGTAGGAGTGAAAGAAGTTTCCTACAAACTCAACTCAACTGTATATATTATGCTAATAATATCATAAAATTTAAAAAAAAAAAAAAAGAAAGAAAAAAAGCTTTTTGTGTTTTCCCACTGTGGAGAAAGTCAGACAATCTGTAAATGACTCATATGACAAGTCTGGATTTTTATTCCTACTACGAATCTGTCTGTATGAGCGACTCTTGCATGAGGCCCAATGTCTTATGCGATTACACCACAGAGGTAACGGATAACCTCAGAAACTGAAACTGAAATACTATAAGTCATATGTCCAACTTCAGTAGGACATTACGCATCCAATGACTTCTTGACCCTAAAACAACAACCCACTGCAATCTCTAAACCTCTAAACTGTTAGAAAACCACACTATTCAATGAGAGAATTTGGAGGTCCTCAGAAAAGAATACCCATCCATCTGGTGGGCTTCATCTACAAAATGCTCAGTTCACAGATTTTCCCAAGACTATCTGAGAAGCGCGAGACAGACCAAGAGAAGAAGCTTTAGATTAGCCAAATCCTTGATGGGAAAAGTTCTCAACTCCATCACAGCCACTGTTGTCTGCCAGGACTCATCTTACAAATAATGGCCACGTCTATCACTGACCTGGTTAGCCTCGTCACCTATCATTATCATCACGGTCGGGGATTGACAACATGATTGTGCTTGTGCTCCAAGATCCCACCATTCTAGCATGAGTGAGAAAGATGGTGAGTACTGCAAGTGTGTGTGGATGCACATAACATTTGGCTTGAAGCTTCATCCCATTTCTCCAAGTGTTATTATGTTATTAGGGAATTGTTTTGTGGGCAGTGAAGGTTTGTAAATGTGCATGTTCAAATGCATCTCTGTGAGTGACATGTGGAGTCTTTGTGGGGTATGTGGGAGTTTTAACAGTACATTATTTGTATTCCCTTCAACATATACCTCTCTGAACATCACCCGGCTGACAAAGGAGAGAGAAAGGGATCTCTGATAGGTGGACTACTCTTTATATGAGTCCATAAAAAACCTGCTATTGATACAATACCTTTGTTTTGGTGCTCATACTAACAGATTACTTTTTTCGACACCTTATTTTGAGAAATATAAACATGTTTTTCTACAAAGGTTTTTTTTTTAATTTAACAAAAGAAGCAAAATTTCTCAAATGTTGTCTAAACACAAGCAGCTGTACAAGAACTTTGCCTTTATAAAACAGTACAAAATTGCCAGAATTTGTATTTAAATCAGGAACTATCTGCATTTGATACTTGACAGTTTTCAGTGCAACCAACACATTTTGGGTAATACCAAAAGTGTTGAGGTTAAATATCCAGTCATAGTCCCATTTTTCTGTACATGCACATCTATGTGTGTCTCCTTTGCCTCTCAGGACAGATCCTGGTGTCTTTAGTCAAAGCACCACTGCAGTTTTATTGTCTAAACACAGGGACTGGCAATCAGCGGGCTAACTAGGCCCAAAATTACAGCAGGGGTGGTTCCAATCAAGTTCTCTCTCTCTGTTAGTCTGCATCTAGCCTGCTGCCAAGACTGCCACCATTTCCCAGGTTTAAGCTGGAGCTGCAACATGACATTTAAAGATTTTGCTTGTTAGTACACAGAGGTTTATTAGTCATGATGAATTCACTGTCTTTGTTGAATTTTAATAGTTTGATGTAAAAGATAGACGTCATTAATAAGTGTAATTCAAAGAACACTTTGTAAGTTATATTTCAGCATTAAGAGTATACTAATTTCTTTCTCTGTATATGCCTAAAAAGGTAGGGCAGGCAACACCAAGGTTTGTAAATTAGAGAAAGTCTAAAAGAACTAATCAAAAAACCAAAGTAAAAAAAAAAGTCATCACTAGAATTCGGAGCACATTCATAGTACAGAGCATCAGTTTCTGTTCTTTGATAAATATTTGGGTTCCAGCCCAGTGACAGATGTGGACTGTGAAAGTTGTTAAATTAACTGACATGTACGTTTTAAATGTGAAATGTGAAACTATGAAAGCATGCGACAGGGGCTTTTCAGCGCCTGGCAAACCTGCAGCCTGTCCACGCAGCTCCGGGAAACTTATCATATAAAGCTGCAGCAGTAAAATCCAGCCTTTTATGACTGATTTTGCGTCATCCAGTGATTTTGACTGGAAAAGAACCCATTTTTTAATGATCACTGTTTCATAGGGCCTCAGACCAGGCGTGCAATTAAGCATGGAACAAGTGAGCCAGCAGTAGCTTCCACTTTTCACAGATCAATTAAAGTTTTATAACTCAGCTCTATCTGCTGCTCCCTCCACACAATCAAGAGCGTTTTCAGGCTGTTAAACACTTTTTTTAACATTCACTCTCTCTCTTCATTCCCCCGCTCTCACTGGCACTTGACCCATTGAGAGCAATTTTGACGAGCAGAGAGACAGCCTCGGAAAATCTATTAAATACTATTTGGCTTTAAGAGCCTCTGTGCACAAAAAATGCACAGATCGCTACGTCAAATAATTGAGTAACAAGGAGAAAGAGAAAAAAAAAACAACCCTCCTTAATTTAAATGAACAAAACATCTTTTGTGAGACACTTGAAGCAGGAAAGCGAAGGAGAAATGGCAAACGCAGTGTGATATTAAACAAGTTCAACTCTCAGTCGTAACTTTGTTAATTCATAAAAAGTTGCCTGGAGAGAAAACTGGGAAATTTTTAGATTACATGCCACCAGAGACAGGCTCTCTCTCTCTCTCTCTCTCCTCCCCTCTGTAAGACAAGTTGACCATGTTCGACCAGCGCTGAAAAAAGTTGTAGATGAGAAAAGTAAGCAGGAAAATAATGAAAGGGGCCAGGAGGAGGACAAAGAGGAGGAGACGAAGAGTCTAAAATCTGACGACTGAGCTGTTTTAAACAGCTGTATGTTAGCTCTGGGTCTCAAAAGACCCAGAAAGAGATGTTAGGTTCGTCTCCCGGAGGGCTTCTTAAAAAACACCCGGGCCAGATAGTGCCTTCCTCTCCCTGGCTCCTTATGTTGTTCTTTCTCTCTCTGTTCCTCTCGCCATCTCTTTCTCTTTTACGGGGAGCTATTTATCCTGATTACATCAGGGGTCAATCATTAATTCGCACCTTGGGGGTCCCGGTGCTGGCTGTGGCTACAATGGGCTGCTTGTTCAGCGGCTGTTATTCCAGTGGAAAACTACGCTGCTCTGCCTGAGAGCCAGGCCCAGGCCACATGAAGGCATCCCATTTATTTGATAAATTGTAAATGCGTGCCATAAACAGAGCTCTTTGCTTTGTAGCATGGCTTGCAATAACAAAGATTTTAAGGCACGTATGAACACAGATGCCGGCTATCACACAAACACACATCTGTTTGCAACTGCAGGAGCTGTTACTGTTCTCTAAACACATGTGCAAGAGATCAGATGGTGTTGTAGGTAAAGATGATATCTCATAATTACTGCATGTCACAGTGAAATTACAAGATATGACATAGATATGGCATTTATAGACACTAGCCTCTAAATTATACATTTCACAATGTCAAATATTTCCAAAGACAAGCAGATGACAACAGCACAAGCCATTAAAGACAAATTAGAGTATACTTTCAAGAGTCGAGATTTAAAAAATTAAAATACTGAAAAAATATGACATGCTGATAACATTGTAATCAGCGTTGCCATGGCAAAATAACTTGACACAGTGCTGAAAATCAGTGGTTTGATCGGAGGGCCTTACAACGGCTAAATTGTTCTGTGGTTGTGTTTAATCAGAGCACTCTAGACTTAAATGCAGAAAGATAGAGATCTGGAGTCATTTTCTGCCGTCTGCCTGGACGCACACAAACACATGTGCCTTGTGGCGTATAGACTGAGTTGTATTGTCGACCGAGTCTGGGTAGAAAAAAAAAAAACAACACTGACTGCATGCAGGAATTCTGTTAAGGAATCTATAAATACTGCGTCAAATAAGGACCAACTCCCTTCTCGCAGCATAAGCATCCATGCTTTCATTGAGAAAAATCATGGATCTTTGTAAAATCGTAATTATACATTTTTATTTGTGTACGGAGATGCCACATTATAAAGTACTGCAGACCACAGGCTAGAATGGATGCCAACAATAGCTTGAGTATTAAGAGCCAGGTGTATGGTTTGCTAGAGAACAAGCAGCACAGTGGAGCCATGGCCGTGGCTATGATAACAATGAAAGAGAGCTGGAAATAGGACGTGTGTGCCAATGATGGCCATCATAAAGCACACACGTCCCATTTCCCTCACTGCCTTCCCTCTCCAACGCACACAGAGACTGTATCTTTGTCTGCTCGTAAATTGATCTGGTTCAATTCAAAAGGAAAGCCAGCCACTGATGAAAAGACAGTATCCAGGGAAAAGGCAAAACTATGCAAAATTCTGCACCGGCTCCAAATATGGGGAGAAAAGACTCATGGAGAAAAGTCTCATGGAAGAAAAAAAATGTAAGGGAGAGGGAGAATGTGTGGACCATGACAGATATGAAAAATGGGCAGCTGGTTGAGCAATAACTGACCAAACATTTTGATGTGGGTGCATTGCGCATACATGTGCATGTATGCATGTGTGTGTGTAAGTGTGTGAGGGTCACCATTCAAACCCAAACCTAATCTGCTGTTTTTACCGCTATACTGTGTCAATATGGTCCCACTTAGCTGCATTATTGGGCCACAGAGTGATATTGGTACCTGTTCCTCTGTAGTAAGCAGGCCTTTGATGATTCTGTCCCTACACAAAAGAACCTAAACACCCTCTGCTTTAAAAGCAGAGGGGCGGTGGAGAAAGGCAGCTGTAAAAATCAAACGAGTGCAAATTAAAGCTAAAGTGAGTGAGAGTGAAAGGTGAAAAATTGTACAATGGTGTATTTTTCCGCGGTGGCATGGGAGTACCATATATTCAAAATGACGTATAAATGGAAGCATGTGATGAGGCAGCCAAAGGAGGGTGTTCAGGGAAGAAGGTGTGTGTTTGGTGTGTGTGCACGCGTGTGTGTGTGGTTGGAAGTAGTGAGTGAGCAATGGGGGCACGGTCAGCTACAATACCAGCAAGACTCTCAGAGCGAAAACGCCACACTGTTTCCCCTTGTAAAAGCACCAGGGAACATTTCCAAGCAACACTTAAAGCTACAACACGGCTTGTTCAGAGCGGGTAAAGAAAGATCACAGTGCAAGGAAAGAAAAAGAGAAATAAAGAAAGTAACAAAAAAGATCATGAAAAAAGGACAACATGAATGAGATCAAAAGTGCGGCATCTGAATGTACATCAACATTCATATCTGCTGTTTTAATTCATGTTTTTCCCCACATGGTTGCACTTGTACTAATGTTCTACATAATAATTACACAGTAAACATTACATGTTTAACTATACAGTAGTTATTGCTGCATTAAAGTTTACACTATTGTAAGTCACAGTTTACACTACTTGTACTGAAAGTATTTATTAGCAATTTTCCTATTACTTTACACTCAGTGCTAACATGACAAGCACATACACTGCATCATCAACAGTGTATGTGCTTGTACAAAGGTTGAACTCCATTCATACTGTGCACAAACATAGCTTATGTGTGCTCTTCCCTTATTATCTGTGACCGGTATGGTTATCTATCTGTTGAACCTGCTAGGGGGAGCTGTCCTTGTCATCTTTCTCTATGATTTAGTTTGTTTCTCCCTTACTTCCTGTCTCTTACAGTTAGCGAACAGTAAAAAAGAAAACATATGTAATCACAGCACTTCATTTTATCATCTACAACAGACACCTGGACGGCATTTGGTCAATGCAGCTCAGTAGGGAGCAGAATGGTGCTTTTTTTGTCTGTGTTTTTATAGGCAAGTGTGCACTTTGTTATTTGTCTATGTGTTTGTGTGTAGCACCGATACAACACGGCTGATGTATTGATGTGTTATTTGTGCTGAGCAGCCTAGAGGCATTACGTCCTCCAATAGTGTGCGCGTATGTGTGTGTACGCTGAGACCCGATCAAGCCCCCCAGGCAAATAGAAGACAGCATGCAACCTCCTGCAGCTGAGAGCAGGTGTGTTTGTGTGTGTGTGTGTGTGTGTGTGTGTGTGTGTGTGTGTGTGTGTGTAGTGGCCCTATGATCCCAAGGGGCCCCGGGGCCCAGGCTGCGGCAGACATTTATTAACAGGGCAGATTAATAGCACTAGAGGAAAACATGTTCACAAACATGATAAATATTAATAATAATCAATATCGAGTTACATTTGCCAAATTGAGTTGCAAACATCACCCAGGGGGAGAGAAGGAGAGAGGAGGGAGGAGAGGGGGAGAAACCAAAGAGGATGGAAAGAGAAAGGAGCAGGATAAAACCGAATGAACGAAGAGGGAAAAAAAGGGATTGGAAGGTAAAAATGATAAATTAGGTGAGAAAGTGAAAACAAGGCAAGGGAGTGAAATAAAAAGAGACATGATTTAAGTAAATGGAGAAGTGATGATAAAGACTAAACCCTTCACAGCAGGAGCTCAGTTTCACATCTTTACAGTCACTACATCAATCAACCGTTTCTATGAGGGTCAGTCATGTTTACTGTGACAAACGTGTCCACATAGAACAAAACATATATCAACAAGATACCAGAGTGAATTAAAATATGCCAGAGCAGCTACAGAGATGAATATCACCCACTGTTCCAGATGAGCATAACTACTACATGTTTTATATATTTCCCTTCCTGCAAAGCTCCTGAATATAGGAAACATTTGTGGCACAGTGACACCAGATCAGTGACATCATCAACCCTTTAAAAACACTCAGAGCACATTCAAACAAACGAGGTGGTGCAGCCAAGTTTGAATGTCAGCCACCATAGCCAAATCTCATCTAGCATGTAAAACAATTCATAAATAAATCTTATAGTTTTGCTCCTCTTTCAGCAGAGTAAATTACAGCTTTAGGAAGTTGAAAGGAGCATGGGATCAAGGGAGGGAATAGGGAGAACTGAATGTCAAATTCCAAACACGGAAATAAATTCAAGCTTTTGGCTTTCTTTTAATTTTAAGACCGTTTTTCAACACCGTGAAGTCAAAGGCAGGGAGTATATTTACGATGAATGAAATATTAAAGAAACACGTCCTTTACGTATTTTACGTCCTAGTTAAAACATTAATGCTATATAAGGTGAACTAATGCAGTTGTCCCAGATAACAGGACAGAAGTGATGGTGAACAGAGAACACCTTACACAATGCAGGAACAAAACTATTGCACTACTTCTCAGCATCTCTTGTGCATGTGTGTGTGTGAGTGTGTGTGTTCCTCCACCCACTTCTGGTGCAGCTTCATTTAGCAAGCCACTCGGGAGGCCTGACAGCCAGCTAGGGGAGCACCAAGGCAGACAGCGTGCAGAACAAACCCATCCATTCTTATTAAACAGGGGAGAAGAGAGGGTTAGCTTGTGTGTCTATTGGTGTGCGCGCGTGTGTGTGCATATGTGTAAGGCGGCACCTTTTGTTTTAATGTTTTGGTCTGAAAAGTGTATTACTAGTAACATTTTGTTGTGTTATGTTTGATTCTGATAAATACAAATAAATCTGATGACATCTTATCTTCCATCCATCCCAGTTATGTACTGTAGATATTCTTGCTTATCCATCCTAAAATCAATAGGAATATTTAAGTTTTCAATGTTGCCAATCAAATGTGAGCACTACACAAAGACCAAACACTGTGTAGCATTTTAAGCAATTAGCAGTCCCTGCACATGAATTTGCAATCCCACAATAATAAGAATGAATATAAATTCAGCCTATTCCTCTAATATTTGTCCTCAAATTGTTGCAATTTTTTAAAATGTTTGCCAATTTTCCTCATAAAGATACTACTTTTACAAGTCAAAGCCAAACAAGAGATTCTTCAACTTAAATCTGATGGAAGATATAACACAATATGATTATCACTTTTTAAATACATTGTAAAGTATTGCAACATTCAAATTTTTAACACGTTTTAATTTTTGGAAAAGCTGCTACAAATTCAGTCACCTTGATCACAAAAAAATCCTGATCCTGGAGCAAATTTTTGATAATTTTATTAAATAGAATAACCAATTCCTACTTTTTTTTAATCAAGTTTTAGACACAAATCATAATATCTAATATGCATGTGTGTTAAGTGCCAAAAACTCACCTAAATGTAGGCATTGGCTGTCTGATAATGATATATATGTGTGCAACACTGTAGTTGTTTCTGTACTGTGTTTCTATACAGTAGCTGTATGTCTAAGGACGTATTAGTGTGTAGGGTGGGTGTTAGTGTTGGTGTGGGTGGAGGAGGGGAGGTGGTTGGGGGTGATGATATTCACCTCTGCCACAGCCTACACTCATACATCAGTCTATTACTCTCCAGTCTCCCTCCGCTCTGCTCTTCTCTTCTTCTCGCCTGCTCCCTCCAGTCATTAGCCAGTGAATTAACGACAATCCAGCATGCTATTAATCACCCTGACAAAAGTGTTAGCATTGCCTGGCTAGGCCGGCACGAGACTGAGGAGGAGGAGGAGGAGGAGGAGGAGGAGGAGGAGGAGGTGGAGGTGGAGGAGGAAGGGTGGGGGAAGAGGGTGTAGGAGAGAGTGAGAGAGTGAGGTGGCTGGAAGGGTCACAGAGGACTAGAGAGTCTGTGGTAGGAGAGGAGAAGTGAGAGCAGATGGAGAGGTAGCAAAGGAGAAGATGAGGTGTGAGAAAAACAAATGAGATGAAAGAGTAAGAGTATAAAGAGTGCTGAGAAAAGAAACAAGGAATATGTCTGTGTATGTATGGATGTGTTTAATTTCGGACTTCTCAAATAGTTATGGAAATTAAACTGTACTCAAGGTGAGAGGCTATCAGTGAACAATAGTAATAAAGCAGTTGACCAGCAGTGGTGTTGTGGAGTTCACTGGGCAGAGCTGTTAGCAACCATGTGTAAAATTATACAGCAAGCTATTTTTGAGCATACCACTCAGCATACAATTACATTTATTTTTAGTTCAGTGTCAAAAATTGAATGAAATTACTTCCAGTCAAGAAACAGTCTTATACTACATGTTGTAAAAAAACACACGGTGTATACTTTTTATATTAACAGCCATTGGTTGTGGTTTTGTGGTGTGTGTTTTACATGATTATTGCCCTTATCATACTGATTCCCGGTAATATTGGACAAGCCGTTAAAGCACACATAGTCTAGATATTCACCTGCATACACAAAGCATTTAATATACAATATAAAATCTGTATGAAAAGGATCACACAAGACAAACTAGACAAATATTGTATGCTTGTATACTAAACACAAATTTTATGACATTTATGATTCAAATGATTTTTCTCATAGGACAGCTGACATAAGCAATAATGTGCAAAGTGGAGGAGTAAAAGTGAAAAACTGCTAGGCTCAGAGACAAAAAGAGGCACAGAAAGGTATGTTTGCTGTCTGCCTAAACTCTTATAACTGCCCAGAACATGACTTTGGCTCCCATAAGCCCGTCTCTGACTCCCTCCCACCTCTCGCCTCGGTCTCTCACCCTTGCTCTCCCTTTCTCCCTACCGGAGCGAGACCACCTGCTTGGAGGCCTGAGCCGAGGACGTCAGGTGGGTCGCGTCCGTCACACAGTCCCATGTCATCAGGCTGTCACAGTGAATGGAGCTGACATGGGAGATATGCTAATCCACTTAGCTTCAAACTCAGCCAGGAGGCCAGTAGGCAGCACTGTCTCAAGCCCGCAATGAGCAGAACACACACACACACACACACACACACACACACACACACACACACACACACACACACACACACACATCCGAAGTGGACATGTTAAGTGATGTAACACTGAACTTTTCCGAATATGTATATTAGATTAGATCAGATGAAGCTTAAACGATCCCTGTGGGGATATTAAGCTGGTGTTCAATAGGACATATATTATGCGAGAAGAATAGGTTACACAAGGGGTGGACATATTAACACGAACACCTGTAAATATACTGCCAGTCAATACAATAGCCCGTCATTAAATGTTGGCTTTGTGAAACTTTTAATGTTCAAGTTTTGTTAAGATTGTATCAGAAGGGAGTCACTTCCATTCTATGATAATTCTGAGGATGATTTTAATGCAATCAAATAGTGCAGTAATGATTAGTCAAATGACAGATTATTTAACAACAACTGTTTTTCTAAACAATTAATCACTTAAGTCATTTATCAAGCAAAAACGCTTTTCATATGTGAGTTTTATAGTGTTGTAAACTGAGAATCACAGTTCTTGACTTGACGGTCAGACAAAACAAGTTATTTTAAGATGTGAACTTTGGCTTTACTGCATTTAATAGTGTTATAATTACCGGTGTAATTTCCCCCACTATCTAAATAAGAATGCAGGTTAAGTTCATATAAACATATTCAAATGACAGCTCTAACACTTCGATTTATTTATTAACTAATTGAGTAAAGCAGCAGTAAGCGGACAACTATACAGTACAGTACTGTATATTCCAATTTGCACGTATATACACACACATACACTCACACACTCTGCACCAATGTGATCAAAGTCAGCCAGCCAGCAGCTAGGTGTCAGAGTTCAAAACTATTGCACCACTCAGCCAGATGATATCTCAGACCGATCCATCGTATTTCCCGACCATGACTTCCCCTATTAGGAGTTGTGGCGGTGCTATTACTAATCTGTTCACTATCCCACAGAAACAGGAAGGAAGAGAGGGAAACAGATGGGAAGGCAGGAGAATGGCGAGCAAGGGACACAATGCTTACTACTCCCCTCCTCCTCCTCCTCATCCTCTCTCCCTCCTTCTCCCTCCACTGCTCCACTCGCTCTACTGCCGTCCGCGGAGCGAGAGAGAGCGGAGGCTCACAATCAGTCTGACAATACTGTATACAAGTGGTGGTGAACAATGGAGGCCAACCACAAAGAATTCTGGGAACGGGGGCACAGCCTTCTTCTCCTTCGGGCGGCTCCTGCATGCCGGACCCATCGATACACATCGGCCTGCTGAGACTGAACGGTGCCAGAGAGAGAGAGAAAGAAAGAAAGAGAGAGAGAGAGAGAGAGAAATGAAGCAGCTACAGTATATGAGAGCTGCATCATAATGTGTATTTCTGTGTATGTGCTTGTGTAAGTGTGAAAATGCCAACTATCAGACTGTTTCACACACACAGGTTCAGTGTCAATTCTTCCCATAATTAGGCCACTTAATTAACACTTATAGAACCACATAATGAACTGGGAATAAATATGAAGTGTGTGTCGCTGTGCATGTGTGCGCGTGTGTGTGTGTGTGTGTGTGTGGTGTGGTTGAGTGGGTGGTTGGCAGGACGACTGACTGCAAAGGCTGCAACAATACCGTACGTGCAAAAGTATTTCTTACTTGATAAAAAATGCTGAAACAAGAGAAGGAGAGAGAAAAAGAAAGACAGATAGTATAACTGGAAGGATGAATGAGTTGGACAGACAGACAGAGAGAGAGAGAGAGAGAGAGAGAGAAAGAGGCAATTTTGTTCCTCTCCTCTTTAAGTGTGCAGGGTGTGGGGTGAACGCCGTCCATTTGGAAATAATTGGCTGGTAATTAGGCGGGGGTCGACAGGTCGATTTGGGAACAAATGGCTGTCTTTAGCTCAGGTGGCCCTCCACACAAGATAATGGGACCTTTACGTCCCACACACCCCCTCTCCTCTCCACTTCCCTCTCCTCCTCTCCTCCTCTCTTCTCCCCTACCTTACCTTTTCTTCGACTTCCATACATACTATTGTATGTGAAACAAGACTAAGTCAACAGCCATGCTTGCGGCTCTGTAAGGCTGTACTTAGGCACAGCGGATGCTTTGAGCTAAATGCTAATGTCAGCATGCTAAAATGACAATGTTGACATGCTGGTGTTTAGCAGGTATATTGGTTACCATGTAGACCATCTTTATTTGTCATGTTAGCATGCTAACATTTGCCAATTGGTGCTAAATTCAAAGTATAGCTGTGGACAATGAGAATTTCATTAGCTTCGGTATTTGGTCATAAACCACAGTATTAGGCAATTTGACATTTTTAACTTCATGATGCATCAGATAAAAGTTAAGGGATTACAAAAATTATTACAATTCATCCCAAAGGGGACATGAACATCTGTACATAATTTCATGGCAATGCATCTAATTGTCAAGACATTTCACTAAAAAAACACAAATATCAAGCTCACAGTGGCACTAGATGAAAGGTCAGGGGATCTCAAAATTCAGCAGGATTCTCTGGGGACCTTTAATATCTGTACTAAATTTGCTGCATAACCAGCAAGTAGATGTTGAGATATTTCACTGGATAAGTGAAAACTTTGACTAAATGGTGGTGTTGCAGGAAAAGTCGGGGGACAACCAATGTAATTATGATTCATCCTCTGGAAAACATAGATGTGACTATCCACAAACAAAAGCAGAGATATTTCAGTTTGGACCAAAGTGGTGGACCAACCATCCCTGCCATCCCTGCCATCCCTAGAGCTGCCCACTAGTGTGGCTAAAAAACAAAGCGATGTTGACACATTACTGGCCGTGTCCAAATACCTAACAGTAGTACAAAGACTAACTTTTTTTCTATTATTTGGACAGGCAGCGTCACATTACACACATCTTGCAATGAGTATACTGACCTCCTGCTGGTCTAGTGGATGATGTAAATATTTTGAAAGCCAGAGGATCATTGGGTGCAAGGACAGTAACTCAAAAAAATGATAAATTCCCTGAGTTTATACATACCTGTAGACACATAACTCATCACTCTCAAAAACACACAACACATTCCACAATTAAACAAGTGTCGTTTCTGTATTGTACCTGCAGGGACATATAAGGAGCCGATGTGTGATAGCATAAACTGACTGACTGCTCTACTATGAGTATTTCTCAAAATTAAGATCATGTTTCCCTTAAATAAACCCCTTTGCTTCCTGGTGTTACTTACACCTTCTCTGGCATTGCTTTGTATGTATTTGCCTTCGATTTTACTCTACTGAAAAAGATGGTAAACATGTCGGAAATGGTTTCAATTGGTCTTTGCTAGAAGCTCCCTTCTCTTTGTATCCTAAAGCAATATCTGTTTGTGCCGCAAAGCAATCCAGCAAGTTTCCCATGAAATTCAAACCAGTGACACTTATTGTAGAATTCTGTCTGGTAAAGGCTGCTATCGTTGGCAATAATCTTGTTATTAATGGAAGTCACACTAAACTCGTACAAATTATGGTCCAAGTCATTATCATCAGTATTAGCTACATGTTTCACCTTTCATGTATGCTACATGCAACTCAGGATCCTTATTTCTCTTGTCTAAGAAATGGCAGCATGGAGTGCAAGTACTGCTTAATTGTGGAGTGGAAGTGCCTCACTTTATGGATCCTTGAGTTTTACGTACTTAACCTTTATTTAACGCTCAGAGAATATGCTGAGGGAGCAGTGCTCTCATTTACGATGCAGAGATATACAATAAAATGATAAGACAAAAGAGAATAAAGAAGAAGGAATAAATGAAGGTAACTTCGCTTCACACAAAACCAAACTGGGAATTACTGAAATGCTTCATTGTTATCACAGCATCAAGTTTGAACTGATATGCGTACAAGGAAATACTGAAAATACTGTTGCACACATGCAAATATACACAGATATGAAAGGGAACACAGAAAAACAATTGATCCACCACCTAAACGGTGTGTGTTGGCCAATGTGAGCCCCCCCACACCACAGGCTCTCTCACTTGCTCTCTCCCTCTCTTTCTTGTCTCTCTCTCTCTTTTTCCCGTCCTCCCATTCAGCAGTGCCGGGGTCTTGTTTGGCTTCCTGCTGTTTGTGTCCAGACAAGGTCTTGATTTGAATACTGATTCCCCATTGATAGGCCCGCACTTCCGATCTAATTAACTTGTTTTGTCTTTGGCTAAATGGAAACGTCCGAGGGAGGGTGAGAGAGAGAAAAGAGGAGCGACACCGAACAATGTCACAGATCTTTGCAGGAGACGCGCCGTAAATAACAACAAGTAAATACAAACAGGATGGGGGTTAAGGAAGGACATGTTAAGAAAAAAAGGATCATTATCAAATAAAGGATACACATTTAAAAAAAAGAGAAAGATATTATCCAAATTCAAAGCATCACTGAAAGAAAGTGAGCAAAATAAAGGCAAGGAGTTTAGTAGTCAGGATGTTAAGTGCACAGTTACTGAGCTGCGTGTTGACTGGAGCAATAACAACTCAATGCTTAAAAATGTGATTAAAATAATAAATTTTTTAATAGATTTTTCTTTTTTAATGTTACAACTGTTTGGCAATTTTTCACACGTTCCCCCTACAGTTGGGAAAGAAAACAAAGACTTTTTTTTTTACAGTCTTATTTAAGACAGATGTTGGCTGACTTCTTGGCCACAATATGAGCACACACACAATCACCTTTGATTTGATGTCCCAACATGTAATTCCAATCAACACCAGAGATTTTGATTCATTCATTTGGTTTCATTTAGGTCTAATTATATTATTTTTATGGTATCATTTATTGTCTGTATCGCATGTAATAGTCCTACATCATGAGCTGCAGATGAGGGTGAGTAAAACAAATGTGCATGTGGTTTCCCTTCTGAGTATTGTCCTCTGGTCCCCTGTGTGTGTGTCTATTTGTGTGTGTGTCCCTTGCAGCTATTTAGCCTCAGCTACTTCATAGAGGGACACATCGGCAAACAGGGCACCAGAGGAAAACATGGAAGACACACACATACGGTACAGTGAGGAGAGGCTGGGCACATAGAGACGTCAGTATGCATTGAGAGAGAGAGAGAGAGAGAGATAACAACGACGAGAGAGAGGCTACTGACAAGAAAAGGCAGGAAGGCTGAGGGGTGGAGGGGGGTGGTGGGGGTGGGGGCAGATAATGACATATGACCAAAAATAAACTGCATAAACAAAAGAAAGAGAGGCTGAGATGGGCTAAAGGAAGAGGAGAGGGGGAGATGGAGGGAGGATCAAAGGGGATGTCCGCTGCTGATACTGCACCTCAGATAATGTGTGGCGCAATTAGTGCGCTGTGATGATTTCCATTAGGGCTAATCAAATATTTATACTGCCTTCTGAGCATGTCACAATGCTGCCCTGGCCCTTCATATCAATGTGACAAATGCCTAATGAAAAGAGCGGGTGCACAGACAGTGAGAGGAGGTGGAAAGATAGACAGATAGAGAGGGAGACAAAGAAAGAAAGAAAGAAAGAAAGAAAGAAAGAAAGAAAGAAAGAAAGAAAGAAAGAAAGAAAGAAAGAAAGAAAGAAAGAGGGGGGTGGGAGGTAGAAAGGTGTTAAAGGCAGAGTTTGCTCTGTCTCCCTCTTCCACATTTGGCTTGCAAATGGTTAGCACTCTGTCATCAATTACAAGGCTGGTCTAGTGGCATTGAGTGGCTATGTGTGTGTGTGTGTGTGTGTATGTGTGTGTGTGTGTGCGTGCGTGATGAAACAAGGACGAGGCAGTGCTGATGCTACCTCACCTAGAGCCATTAATCAAACTGGGCCGGCTGTAGAACCAGTCCAAATTGGGCTCATCAGTCTAGGCATTAAGCAGGAATCAAGGTACAAGGACGGGGATAGAAAAGGAGAGATAGAAAGAAAAGGAGAGGAATGGGGATGGAGGAGAGGGTGGAAGAAATTTGAATATACTTTACACTGTTTTACTCTCATACGCCTCTGTAATGGTGTCATTGCCCCCAGGAGAACGATGTTCCTATGAATGATAATAAAAAGCTGGCTCTCAGGGTTTTTTACTCTTTACTCTAAAACTTGCTTAAGATGTGTTGAGCAGGACCGACTGGCATGTGAGCCTCCGCACATACAAAATAACAGTATGTCAGTCGACTTAGGACCACGTTGTAGCTGAGGTCCTGCTGCTGTGTTCAAAAGGGGAAAATCGAAATAACACTGTTATCTTTCTTTTAATTATTTTTTACACTCCTAATTGCTCATGTGTATCTGAGCTGATCCTATGTTCTACTACCACTGCCCTATCCAACCAAGTGCAAGTGATTTATTTCACATTCATAAAGGATACTTTCCTGTGTTTTGAAATACTGTGAGAACCTTGATTTTTGTTTTCACAATTTAAGGTGGCTTTCAAACATTTTCCATGAACAATGGGTCCTAGATTTTTCAGTTTCAAGGGAGAATCGAGGATAAAGACACATTATCCATTGCTGGTCAGTGAGACAATCAACTGAGGGTTAGGGGTAACAAGATGGGCGGGCCTGCAGAGGTGAGAGGTCAAGTCCTGGCCTGACAGACAGATGGAGGAGAGTGGTCAGGACTTGAAGGATGAGAAAGGGATGAAGGATGGACCTGCTTGGGTGCTGTGACAGTCTGGGATATGGATGACCCTCCACACCAGTGTGACACAGAAAAGGTCTCATGTTAACAAGGGACTTTTTCTTTTTCTTTTTTTTTAATTCAGTGGTGTTTAGGTCAGCTGCCAGATAAGATACCGTGGAAAGGAGGAAATAGGAGGAAAATAACATGAAATACAAAACAGATAACACAGAATAACACGTCTACAGAGCCGGGACCAAGAGTAAAACACAGAGACATAGAAAGGAGAAAATGTATTGATATTGTATATGATACATGTATTGTTCACAGCAGACAAAAATACGTGTGTGAGTGTTAGAATACAGAAGGAACAACAGAGCTGTTTTTTGAAACATCAAACAGACAAAGTAAAAAAAAAAAAGTAAAGAGATGATTTGTTCCACAGAGTGTAATAAGAAAAATTATTGTGAAAAACATCATAAAATTACTTAGAAATTACTTTATAAGATATAGAAGATGATGAGAGAGACTACATAGACAAAAAGTATTTTTGCAAATATGAAAAATCACATTTAAGGTTTAACAAAGAAAATTGTGCTCTGCAACTCTCTAAACATGATTTATTCAGTATGAGGCTGTTGGGCAAGTATAGCCTGGAAAGCTCTGAGATAGACCTCTCCTTCTAACCTACATAACTCAGGATAACAGAAAATGTCAGGATAAGATGCTACAACGGGCTAATCTCCAGCACAAGCGATAACATTCAGTGGGTGAAACCATGACAGATGAGTATTGATCTCCTAGTTGTTGAAGGAGGGTAAAATAGATAACTAGACCACTTTATTGATATTGACTGAAGAGTCAAAAGGGACAAAATAACCTCGCTCTAAAGAAAACCTTGTTGAATTATTGTGCAATAAATGTGGATTAGGTTCAGTGAAGGAAAAAAGTAAAGGATTATCGGTTATGTGAGGCAATTGTAAATGTTAGCATTTAGCTACAGGAGAAAGAGCTAGTGAGCTGCATGCAAATTAACATTCATTCCCACTCAGACGCTCACTAACACAGCAGCAGATATTTCGCGTTGTCCAAAGTCGTCCACATTTAAACAAAGGATGGTTTCTCAGCAAACACCGCCTTCAGACGAAAACTACACCATCACAATACAACCTTAACTTCAAAAACGCCACAAGCAACCACACTAATCTCACACAGCGCCACACTTCAAACATACTTCCCAAACACTCACATATGAGATCATAACTCACCAAAAGCCGACATATTATCTCATGCGTCTTCTCGCTACAGCGTGGTCGAACTATAAGTTTGCGGCTACTCATAAACTCTAGTTACCAATTAACCGTGTGTGTGTGTGTGTGTGTGTGTGTGTGTGTGTGTGAGTGTGTGTGTGACACAGATACTAGGAGAGCACAGGGGGTGTCTGGCAGGCCTATCTCCGGCGCTGCGATGCGCTAACGTGAAAGAATGCCAGTGTCAATGTGACAGAGATAGGGGAAGTGCAGGGCGCCGATGGGCTGGGTGAAGGTCGATGTCGAGGTCAAGTCCTAAAGTGGTGGACACTCCAACAACCGCCACACGTTTGAAAGGTGCTGAGAGCCTGAACGTCGTCATCTGTCTTGATACTTTTTAATGCTAAAACAGTGGAAACGTGACTTCTAAGACTTTAAGTGAAGTAGGGTTATTCAGCTCATGTGAAAGCCGTCGTGAGCTGAAGTGAGAGCAGCACTTCCAGGTGAAACCCACGTTCTGTCGACACTTTTTCACATTTTCTTTAAGACTTTTCAACACAGACTCCTCTGGATACTTTCTTCTAATCCTTCCTTTACCTGTCACTGATCCACCACTAATTTTCTTCACCCATCTTAACCTGACAAAATATCTTCTCCCTCCACCACCAAACGCTGCACCCACCCACATGTGGTAATCTTTGTTTTTTCTGGTGACAAGACAGGAGACAAGGCTGTTTTTAAGAATTTTTGGGGGCATTTGAGACGACTCCAAGTCCAGTCTTGAGTTTGTCAGAGTGAACGGAGAACAGCTGTCAAGGCGGTAGTGCACATTTCAAGCCATCCAAGACAACAATTCAAGTCCAAATGATGTCATCTTCAAATAGTTTTGAGAAGCTGGTTAATCAACAAATTAAATATTCAGAGTGTGTGCCCATGCAAGGCCTGCCTGGCTATATCTTGCTCACGTTAATGTTTTTTGCTTTCTCACAGTAGTCAAGTTCACGTCACAGCGTTCTTATTTTTATGACTTGAGTCAGCTCGATTGCAAGTCTCACGTCCACAGCTCTGGCAAGAGATGACCGAGGGGGAGTGAGGGAGGGTTAGAGGGGTGAATGGGTGCTTGGATGGGTAAAGCCATGGGACACTGGAGCTGGAACAGACCAGCATTCCTTGTGAAGGGATGATACCGGCCAGAGAGTGATGTGGGGTGGGGGTTTGAGGAATGGATGGCAGAGGGTGGGTACAGAGCGAGGGGGGGGGGGCGAGATGAGGGGTGAAGGGAGGGAGGGGGGGTCATTAGCACTAAATCTGTTCCATATGACACACACTCACATGGCGTCTGTCTGGACTCTCTCTTTCTGTCTGTCTGACTGTCCCCCCCAACCCTCTCTGTCTGTCTGTCTCTCTCTGGGCTGGCGTTGAGGGAAAGGAGGTGCTGGTGAGGGAGGGGTGGATATTTCTCAGCCACAACAGGAGCTCTGTGATGACAGAGGCCAGGCCATGTCACACACCAGGGACTCTGGTGGCTCTCCTTATCACACAGCGAGGGCTTCATTAAATACCCCTCTTCTTTCCCTCGCTCCTTCTCCCTCCCCTCTTTCTCTCTGTAGCGCCACAAAAAAAACAACACACTAACTGCTGTGGACAAATACACTCACAGTGTGTCCAAAACACACTCAGTATGGCTGCACATATACACACACGCATGCTCCGGTAGTGCTGAAATGATTAAATGATTAATCGATAGGTTGTGTAGTTGATCAATAAAAAGTAATCCACTAAGATTTTGATTTGATTTATGCTTATCAAGCAAAAATCCTGAACATTTACTGTTTGTAGCTTTTCAAACGTGAGAAATTGCTGCTTTTTACTGTTTTACGTCACTACATTTTAAATCTTTAGACTGTTGGTCAGACAGAAAAAATGCAGTTTGAAGAAGGCTGTGGGAACTTGTGACCACCATTTTTCAGTCTTTTGGACTTTTTTTTTAGATTAAACAAACAGTTAATTGGAAAAAAATCTGAACATTAATTGATTATGAAAATAGTCAGCTGTAGTCCTAGAGTTCAAGCCAAACATCAGCTTGGCATCTTAGTGTTTTAGGCTCAATAATTTAGATGTGTGCACTTACATTTAAGATAGTGGGTAGTTTTGAAAAATGTAGCTGGACATTTGAAAACATTTAGTTGCCCAAGATTACAAACAAACCATCATAACCAGCATCTGTTAAACGAAGGTCACTCATACAGATCATTCTGTTTAAAAATCCATGTTTGCTCATCATCTGTTCTCCAGATTTAATTTTCTGAGATGAATCATGTTTAGCATCTGTCCTGAAGGCCTTACAAGTCTGACCGACAAATAACCGCCTGCCTCGTGTTAACACCACACTCTTACTATGTTAGGACAGTTAGATTTTTAGCCAATGTAAGCTTTAACACAGGAACATAAGCAGCATATTTCATGTTTATTGTGATTTATAGACACTAATCAGAACAGGTATTCACCTTAACTGCATTTCTCTGAATTTGGTAAAGTTATACATGTGTATTTGGTAATGAAACTCTGTTTTTAAGAATGTAAATACAATACTCACTATAATCATGTGTCATTGTTTATTTGGATTATTCACAGAGATGTCACATCATCCTGTAAACAGCTTAATTGCACATACTGTAAAAATTTACTTTATTGTAATTAAGTTTACTCATATCTTTGTCTGTCCTATCTGTCTTACTCTCCGTCTATCTTCCACTGTCTCTTCTCTATTAACCATTTTTATCTCTTTCTGTATTTTGCAGCACTTGGGTGGAAAGTTGGGAAGCCTGTAATCTGACTGCTAATACCTGGTCTGATTGCTGCGCAGCCACCGCACACACACACACTGGCCCGGATCAGTCTTGTCCCCTCATCCTACACACCACAGGCCAGATGACTCCCCACCATCACACACACACACACACACACACACACACACACTAATCACACAGTGCTCCATGCCTCTGTCTGTGAAACAAAAGCAAGCCTTGTCTGACCAGGTCCAGCGCTTGTACAAGAGGCTTAGGGACATTTTTCTCATTTTTGAACAGCTAATATCTTGCAAAAGTTGTCTAATCTCTTTGCGTTTAAGTTGAGATTTGGGCGCCCCCACCCCGTAACGCCCCCACCTCCTCCACATGCCTAACACCTACCCCTGCTAGGCCCTGACGCATGGTGCTTAACCAGGCCATTTTAATTAGGTTAGATGTGTGTGTGTGTGTGTGTGTGTGTGTGTGTGTGTGTGTGTGTGTGTGTGTGGAGGGGTTTGGGTTGGAGTTTGGGGGGGTGGGGGGGTGCGTGTTGTGTCAGCATCGGGGCCTTATAGACATTCAAGCTGATATAATGAAACACAGCAGGTGATGAAAAGATCAGGACTGCTTTGAAATCAACTTACTCAGTTTGTATAAAGACTCAACAAATATGAACTAGTTCCAAGACAAAAACAATTAATGTAATATTATAATGTACTGTAGTAGATCTTCTCTATTAGGGTCTATTTACACTTTGCTTTAGGCTCTTTAACTTATCACACTTAACATTTACTAAATACTGTTTTACACTTCATCTTCTTAATATTGTACTTTTCTTTCTATTCTTTTTCTCCATATTGTGATTCTGCTACACCCACTTTTGTTGAGTATCTTTCGTTGTGTGTTTGAAGAGGAGAGATTCTTCCTCTGATGTTCTTTTTGAGGTGTCTTCCAGTTTTTTTCCTGTGTGGAGTGAGAATCTAAGGATAGACAGTGTCACGTTGTACAGATCGTATGAATAACACTGACTTGGCTTGACTTGATTTCTGTCTATCTAATTTTAAGTAAAGGTGAAGAAGAGGAAGAGAGCTGCAATAAAGCCAGTTTAGTCTCCTTCCCTGCCTACAGCATAAAAAAGGACCATGGACACTAGACACTAAAGCCAGACAATGCACCAGGAGCTGCAGTGCAGCTACAAACTAATTCTCTCAGTTAAAGGAATAAAGGCTACCAGGGTTACAGGAAGTAAAACCAAGTTGGAGAGTGACAAAGAGACACAGAAAGGAAGAGAGAGACAGAAAGAGAAAGAGAAGAAGAAGGGCTGCTTTTGAGAACTGAGGGACAGACGGGCTGTTTTCCGACAGCTTGCCTTGCCAGTTCCAAGTGTGCTGACGGTTGTGATTCCTAACAGGCTTTAAAGAGGGTCATTTTCTGGGCTCTGTCTGTCTACTTTACTATCTATCTCCCTCTATTTGTCATTCTTAATGCCATTCTGTCTGCTTTGCTATCTTGCTGTCTGTATGTGCACAAGATTGCATGTCTGTGTGCGTATCTATGAATATCTGTGCCAGCGTTGAGACAGAGGGAGAAAGAAAAGGCAAGGATAGAGAAAAGGCATTCTTATAAATGTTCCAAAAGTGTTTTTTCCCCCCTTTGTGTGTATGTGTTTGTGTGAGTGTGTGTGTGTTGCCAGTGTGAGCCATGTTCTGGTATTGGGGCACTGTGCAGCGCTCTACAAAGGCAGCTGATTGGAAACAGTAGGTGAGCTTTGCTAACAATTCCCAGTGAATATGCAAAAAAGACACAGGCGAAAGAAAGAGATGGAGATGAAAATAATGAGGACAGAGAATAAAGGAATCACAGGAAAAAAAAAAATGGCTGGGATAGAGATCTCAGCCAGATGAAAATGAGACAAGCTCATTCTCTTGGCTCCTCCACTGCAGCTTTTGATCTGAGACCTTATATGGCATCATTTCACAAAACAACTTGGACTCATACAAACACATGCATACAGGAAACGATGCTAGTCAGCATACATTGCATATGTGCGAGCAAAAGCAAACACACCCAACAAATGAAACCATTGTGCCACATGACTTGTGCTCACAACGTCACACTCTGGCACATACTGCTTATGTTGTTTTCCATCAGTAGCGTAGATACCTAAAAAAGGCATACACCGACTCTTACAGCTCTTAGTAAACTTTCTGTAGCTCAACAGGAAGACTGACAGATGTTTGACCTCCTCTAGCATGGAGCATTGTGTTTCAACATGACGATCAGCAAGCTGTTTAACTTTTTATACTTCACCACTTAAACATGCAGTGTGCCCAAGTGTTACAATACATGCATAACTGGATTAAATCAAATGCATATGGGAGAGAGCTGTGATTACTACTTGTTTTCTCGTCTTTGCCAAAAATTACATTTTCTTCTGTAATATTTCAGAGAAGTGGGAGGGTTGCTGATCTAGAGTCCTTTCCAGGCCCTGCTGAGAGTCTGATCCAAAAAGTCAAACTGATTCCAGAGCAGCACTTACACTCTCAAGAGCTTAACTTCCATCCCTATTACTAGAGTCAAGCACTGTAGCTGGCAGCCGTTCCCTTTCTTAGACAGCTGCTAAAAACACTGAAACTGAAATCAGGCAAACTAAGCTTTAAGACAAAAATAGTTCTTTATGTTCAGGGAATCATGCTAATAACTGACCTCTTTGTTACCTCTGTCTGTCGCTTGTCTCTTCTGCCTTTTCCCCTTTCACAGAAATGAACTTTTCTATGAGCTCTAAGTCAAACAGTCATCGTCCTCTCTTCATAATAAAAATACCAATTTTTCCCTCAGCTTGGGAAGTTGGCAAACTACTCCAGTAGACATTCTCTTCCTGTTGCTTCATGTTTTTGGATGGCGGCAGCGTGTACCCTTGACTCGCTGACTTAGAGATTCTAAATAAAAAGTGTTTGGACTATTTTGGGGCCAGATATGTTTTCAGCCCTCTTTAGTAGGGTCAGACAGGTCTAGGGTCAACAATAAAATAATAAATGAGTGAGGAAGCTGGGTAAGGAATGGGGGAATCTCGGAATTAACACATTTCCCCTCTCATTAAGCTCTTTTTTTTTTTTTTTTTGTATTTCAGCAGTCAGAGTGTGTGCATGTGCTTGTGTGCATCTGCATGTCTCAGCAGGGCACTTGTATTCAGGGTTGCAGGGGCTCTCGCCATCAGCTGCACTGATTAGAGCCATAATTAAAAGCTGTGTTAATTGGTGTTGAGGCCAACACCGGCCACCCAGTTCATTAAGGACCTCTATACAATTCTCCTTCTGCATTCCACTGAATGGTAAAAGAACTAGCATTATTAATCTGCTACACCCAGGGGACAAGTCAAGTGTGAAGGAGAGAGAGACGGAGAGAGAAACAGAGCCAAACAAAGAAGGAGAGAAAGAGGGAGCGCTTTCCATATTGATCGAGTTGATCCCTACTTGGTCAATGTTTAAAGGCTTCACGGTGATAGATTAGAGCAAACTGGAGAGAGATCAGAGGAGAGGTGAGAAGTTCACTCGCTAAATCTATTAAAAGTTATGTTACGGAAACCTGAAGGTGTCCATTGCAGAGAACGTAAGCCCAATAAACTCTGAGAAAAGTGGAAATGCAAAGAACACAGCTCTCTATTTTGCAGCTTTTACTACAATCTTTCAGTAAATAATAGTTTGAAGTTAAGCTGCTCACAAGTGACACAAATCTCTGCTATTATTTCACTATTTTTTATGTTCTATCTATCTTTTTATCTATCTACCATTACCAGGTGTGACACATTATTGGCTTCATGGGTAAACACACCAGTTTATTCAGCTACAGACATTACAGGAGAAGTCAGTCTATTCTATTGACTAACCGGCTGAGCACCTTGCTATGTCTATATTAGCCTCAATCTAATTCTGCTAATTGCATTCAAGTGCTGATTTACCGACAGTCTCATTATCACCCTTTTTCCCCAAATTACTAATCAAGATCCAAGAAACAATTACTTCTAACAGTTTAACTGCAATGACAGCTCCAGTAAAGCATGTGCTGTCGGTGGTTCTTGCCCAGACCTTACTCATTCTGACGTGTTTTTATGTGTCTTACTGTGTGTTGTAGGTCGGGTGGAGTTTCTCTCTATGCAGATGTCTATCTCACTGCCCTTCCTTCCAGGAACGAGCTCAAGAACAGCATTCATGTTTCAAGGAATGCTACTTTCTGACAAACAGAGACCAACAATGTTTAGCAAATGTACCAGCTGAAGTCTGTGATACCTGAACAGCTTCAACTCCTCAATGCCAATATTCACAGCGGCTAACATTAAGACCTTGTCTTCTACATCAATTTCCTGCTCTCCTAAACTCTTGGGGGAACAATGTGTTTTTTCATACCCGTCTCGTGAATGTGATACATCTGCACAGCGACATCACTGTAAGAAACCTAAGGGGAGGATCTCAGCACCCTTCCGTGACAAAAATGTTTCTTTTACTGATTAGTTAACCGGGTGCATGTAAAGGTGAACTGTACATTAAATAACTCCCTTGTACGCCGCTCCCTTTGTCAGTAAATAGTCTAGACTGTGCCCCCTTTTCCCTTACGGAGCTCACCAGCTAAGATGTTGACACAATGAATCCCTCGCAATAACACTTTTGTTTTTGCGCCCTCTCTGGTTGTGTTTACATTCACCCAGCTCACAGACAAGGAAGCTGTTCAGCGTCCAATGACCAAAGGTTCTGAATGTGCTTACAGTGGAGGTGGGAGGAGAAGAGGGAGGAGACACAGTAGGAGGGTCCTGGTACTTTCCACTTTTTTTTTTTTTTTTTTTTTTTCCCCCCCGACATCATGGAGGGTGGAACGACAGGTACAGAGGAGAGAAAGAGCGAACAAACAAACAGGAGGGTGCAGAGGGGAGGAGCTTTTTTTTCAGGTGCCCAACTTTTAGATGTGGTGGAGGCAACTCAGGTTTCAGCCACCCGTCCCAAGGTCAGACGCTGCTTTTCATGCAGGCTGGCCTGGAACAAACACCTGGCACGCTCCAGAGACAGGCCACTAGCCATGCCCCAGCGTTCGTTAGTCATTACTGGCTCGGCAGCATGGCCCCGCCATTCTCATGTAAATATCCACGCAGGTCGGCATTTTGCATGGAGGCCTGTGATTAATGATCTAAACCAAAGAAAATTGTGCTCCAGCATGTGCAATGTAAATGTATTGAAAATGACTCAAGAATGCAATAGTAACTACAAAAAGTAAAGATAAACAAGTTTATACTACCAAGCATAAAAAAATGGACTGTATTGTTGTGTTTAATGCATCCATGACATGTTTTGAGGAGAATGCAGCTGGGCTAAAGCAGCCATCATTTTTGAATCAAAAGTAAGCCGGAGCCCTTCCTCATACACTGAGCAAACACAAGCCAGCATTCCTCTGTGTCTGCCATTTTAGCTCCAGTCAAACCCCACGTCGACGCGAGGGCATTAAAGCATTAGTGGCTAATGTTTTTAAAAGTGTACGGTATCTTGGAGGGATTCGGGAGGTGGGCGCCGTGTGTGTGTGTGTAATGGTGGATGAGATGGGTCCGCACATGGCAACCATTACACACACAGCCCCTCTAATCGCTGCCGACCTGCCTCCTCGCCTGCAGCCATCCCACCTCTGACTGGTGTGTGTGTGTGTGTGTGTGTGTGTGTGTGTGTGTGTGTGAGTGTTTGTCAGGGGGCATCCCAGGTTCAGGAGGGCAGAATGTTCACATAGATGCATATTTTACCACATTAACACACCCTTTGACACACACACACACACAAGCACACACACACATAAGCACACATATGAGCTTTGAATATTTTAGACAAAACTTTCCTCAAATAAATAAATATGTAATAATATACATAAATAACACTGCTCCTTCACAGCTTGCTCTACTTTAGTCAATGAAGTACTGCCTGTGGTCAACTCATGTCGATGAAATTGGCTGCAACCAACTTTAGCAGATGGAAGTGTGGAAGGAGGGAAGAATGAAGAGATGGACAGAGGGAGAGGAAGAGATATATGAAAGAATTTGAAAGGTTGTAATAAACAGATGGTTGGCAGATAGATGGATGTATCAATGGATAGTTAAGACTGGGTATTGTTTAAAAAAATTTTTTGATACTGCTGCCAATACAACACTCGAGTTATGATACAAACACCAAAATATTTCTTTTTTCTATATTTTACTTTGAGGAAAATAAACATATTTTTCTACAGAACCCTAATTGTATTTACCTAACAAAATAAACCAAACCTCTCAAAATGTAAACTGTTGTCCAAACACAAGAAAACTTAAATAAAATTCAGTCTAAAATGTTTGAATTATGATTTAAAACAGAAACTCTCTGATCAAAGCATAAGTAAAGAAGATTGCAATGCCAACTTTAGCTAATTTTCAATACTCAATACTGTTAACACGTATTGGTCGGTATCAAATTGAGGTTCAATATCACATGGCCCCATGGATGGATGGATAGATTGAAGATTGGTTGTCTGACTGACTGATGAAGCACAAAAGCTGCTGAGATACTCGAACTCTTCAGTGTGTGTGAGACTGAAACAAAAACAGATATAAAACCAGACGGAAAGAAGCAAGAACAATGTGTCTTCGTGTGTGTATATACATGAGTTTCCACGTGTCTGGAGTTGTGTGTGTGTAGGGATATATCTAAATATTATGGAAGATTTTGTTGTTTGTTTATGTCTTGAATCTCTGTATATGTGGATGTGTTGTGTGCACACGAGTGTATACCGGACATTGGTGGGAAGAGCCGTGCACCCCGAAAAAATCATAAAGATGCGTCATGTGTTGAAGCTACACCTACTCGTCTCCATGAAGACATGCACACACACTTGGGCACAACAAACATACGTACACTGCCTCAGGTGAGCGTGTGTGTGTGATCTGGAGGGGGATAACTCTGTGGCGAGACCACACAGGAGACAGCTTTCAACTGAGTAAACACCACATCAAACACACACACGCTCTCATACACACACACACACATACACACACACACACACACATACACATATAACACTGGATACAGTTTGCTTGCCTCCCTCCTGCGTAATTGAGAAAAGCTGCCGTCCATTAAAACTTGCTGACATCACTTAGACAGCTAAATATGCAGGGAGCTAACGAGCTAGTGGGGCCTTTGATTGAGCTTCCAAACAGGTTCAAACTTTATGGCCAGCTACCCGCAGGACAGGACACAGGCCTGCCACACACTCGCAATTGAGCATCTCAAACAAACAATTCCAGACACCAGCAGTGGAGGTAAATATCTGCGGAGAGGGGAGCAGAGTTTCCCATCCTCAACACAAGCAACCTTGTCCGTCACACTGTGCCCACTCTAAACAGCAGGCGGCATCACAAATTCAACTTTTGTGTGGTTGTGTAGGTTTACTGCAGGCATCTGTGTAGACATGTTCATGCTTTACTTTGCATGTTTTATGTTTTTTTGTTTTTTTCGTTTTTTTTTTCCAGAGTGCAGCCAGCCAACACACAAGAGGCCCGACTGCAGTCCTCAATTCCTCCCCCACATCCCTCCATCTCTCTCGCTCGCTGCATCGCCTTCACCTCAGATAAGCAGAGAGAAAGATGTAAGGTTGGCTGGAGCCTGAACAAGCCTAATTAAGTCTGGTTAACTTAGCTCTGAGACTTCTATTACACGCGTGCACACACATACACACACACACACACACACAAGAAACACACACTCTTACTATGGCTCTCTCCCTTCTCTATTAACACCTGCTTCTTTTCCAATTAGCCCCCCAAATAGAGACAAATGGGCCAGAGGGGTCTGATTAATTCACTTCTGTCAAGGACTCTGCTGCACAATGCCATCAGGGCGCTAAGGCAGGCGTGAACGCGCGCACGTGTAGACACACACACACACACACACACATACACACAAATGCAGGCTACACCGAGCACATAGCAACAAAAACACAATATTGATAACACACAAAAAGATTTTAAATTTGTAGCAAAATAGTGCATGATTATACAGATACAAGTTTGAATTTTAAACATCCGGAAGTGAATAAAAAGAGGTGGGATGTGTTGAAAAATAGAGACAGGAACTTTTCCGTCTTTTCATCCTCTTGTACAAATCACCGCTCTACGACACTCCTCTTCCGGGGGACAAATTCCTCTCGTCTTTGCTCTAGAGAGTTTATGAGTGTATACCTGCATCTTTGTACGTGTGTGTGTGTCTATACATGTGTATGGAAGCTGTGTGGATCCCATCATTAGTCTTGCTCTCCTGTCCTCCCTTGTTTGTTTAAGCACAGATCTGTGTTTGCTTGGAGCTGCATGTCCTCCAAAGAGACTGCTACAACGCAACCACTTCAAAACCTAACCTGTTTCCTTAACGCACACACACACCTACACATAAACACAAGCAGGTACTGTAGCACAAAGACAGGCCGCAGCTTGTTTATCGGTGACTTTGACATTTTAAGGTATCTATCTTATTGATTTCATCTTTTTGTCTCAGGATAGGCTCATACAGTGTTAGGCAACCCCACCTACACCTTTTTTTACATGAGTTAAGAAGCGAAAAATGTATTGTTACCTGTTGAATTAGATTTATAATCTCGACTCGATAACCTCGACTTCGTGGGCACGGGAAGATTTCGATAAATGGTCGCGGAGGAGGATATGACAATTTCACCCTTGAAACTATGAATGATGAATACTGATCTTTTTATAAAGATTACCACTGTTTACTGAGTGGGTGGAGGCTTGCATTTCCTGAAAGTGACAGAAGGGTGCAAAGCATTCCACTTTTTCAAGAAAGGCAGGTGCCTATGTGCATGTTTTCCTCACCTACATTCTGCTTACGCCCACCTAAAAATAGAGGACCTGCTCTTGAACTGTTTTTGAAAGAAGATACAGATTTTGGGTTCAAAGTTAAAACAACTACCAATCCTGGAGGAAGAGTAAACCTATTCGAGGCAAAAATGCGTTGGGTTTGTCCTTTTTGCCATAACTTTATTGGTTCTCTGATTCAGTCAACCCCAGCTGTCAGCGGTCTTGAAATGGTATTAGCACCAACGTCTGCTGACCACCAGCTTATCCAAGCACACACAGCAACTCAAACACAATGCTAACATTGCTCCAAATCTCTGCACAATGGTGCGGCCACACATTAGTCCCACACCAAATAAATAGCTGCTGCTTCAGTTCATAAACTCTGGGTTCAGAGGTCGAGCTATGTCAAGTAGGGCGCTGAATGAGACGCCATGGGATAAAAGAAAGACAGAGAAAGGGATTTAGACGAGGAGGTGGGTGGGGGTGCTTATAGAATACCCCGGCATCTCCCTTTCTCCGGTCCACCCGTTGAGTCTCAAATGCCACTCTACCGTTGGCCCTATTGTGCATCCGTCTCAAAGAGCTTGTCTTCAATTAGCCTGATAAGAGGAGAGAGGACGAGGGTGGGGCAGAATTGGAGGAGGAGGAGGAGGAGGAGGAGGGGAGGGGGGGTACCTGCACAGCCAATAATCGCTTTGATGCCACTGGGCTCTTGGAGGCTTTTCTCATTTTTGCCCCCTGCGTTGATCCTAAATTTAAGTGTGCTATTTATCTCGTGACTGGGGCAAATGGCAGATTTACTTTTGTTGTTTTATGATATCAGTTGGGTCGTGTAAGAGAGACAACAAGCAATCAGACAAAAGTGTGTGGGTGAACAATCAGTCTTGTGTCTCATTAAATTTTCTCTGTGTATGTTGCACCTCTGTCGGATCTGAATCATAATTTTTGTCCAATAAGGCAACTCTATATTCTGCATTCGTCATCACGGCTTCCAGAAAAACTTGGAGAAGCAGGGGCCTCTTTCTCCTCCTACCCCTTCCTACTCCCCTTTTCTCCCCTTTTACAATCTGTTTGCTCAATGAAAGTTAATTTTGAGCATGCGGTTCATCGTGCCAGGGCGAGCAGCTGTTCATTCAGCCACCTTTGTCTGACGGGGTAGGTAGGTAGGATACAATCAGAGGAAAGAGAGGTAGGGGATGTGAAACAGAAAGAAAGAGGGAGGCAATGAGAGGAGATACAGAAGGAAAAAGTGTACGAGTGAAAGTTATTACCAGCGGTGTCTGCTGATTGCATTCGGCAGGGGATAGGGAACAGGCAGCCAATGAACCATCTAAACTCTTTACTCTGAGATCCTACTGATGCAGGAGGAGAAAAAAACAGTTAAAAGAGAGAAGACAAGGCATCAGGGAGACAGATTTAGAGACAGTTTATGTAAAAGAAAGGATCAAGACCAGCTCACTACAGTGAAACTAGAAACTATACCTCTATTGACCACAATGCAAATATTTAAAGCATAAATTAGACCATTTCACTTGTCAGATTGTCTGGAAAATTTTCAGTTTAGTTGCAACTACAGCTACTGTGGACAATCCTGATGAGGAGCCCGTTTTGTAGCCCTTCCTCCTCCCTAAGACTCTTCAAAATGTTCCTTTTTATTGAGATTGTCATGAGAGTTTTTATTTGTTGTTCAACGTTTTTATTTATTAATTTCATTTTTTTGTCTTACAGTATGAGACTTGTGTAGACCTTCGCTCCTGTGACTGTCATCGAGGGCTCCACAAATAAACAGGACTTCACACATTACTCTTGTTGCAGTCACTATAAATTGCTTGGTTGTTGATTCTTCAGAAGTCGTCTCCACTATATCTACACCCTGACACTGTGTTGTTCGGTCCCTAAATGTGTTTCACCTTGATCCTCTGCAGCTTTTTACCGGCTTTCGTTTTCACCTGTTGATGGAATAAGCTGTTGTGACAATCCAGCGGCACTGTCTGCCAGTATCTTGTCAATGTGTTATCAGTATGAGGCCCGATTTGGCAAGGCCACAGGCTGTGACAGCTGTAAACTCTCACACACACACACATGCACCAACGGACTCACACACTCTTCTGTATGCAAGTAAAACCCCTGACCCCAACCCCACATCACAATCTGAACCACCCTGCTCAACAAGTACACTCTCGTTATCTATCGTCTGAACATCAAAGTAAAAGAAATATGTTTATCTTATTGCATTAACATGTCAGAATACGTACTTAGAACTACAAAATAGAGCATACAATAAAAGTACTGGAGCGTAGTACACTCAACAAACTGGTGCTCTCATCTGTCACTCACACACCAAACAGTCAGTTCAACTGTGCTGCAATCCACCCACTGTGCTAGTACATCACAAAGAACGTGTACTGTACTGAACGCTAATAACGGAAAGCAATTAGCTTAGCTGTTTGCTAATACAGGTACGGAATGTGCTAAGCCAGGGAGCGTGGGTTGTCGGAGGGGTGTGTGTGTGTGTGTGTGTGTGTGTGCATGCGTCAGTGTGTATTTGTGTGTCTTGGCCCTCGTGTGTGTGTTAGATGGCAGAGTAGGGATCTAAAAGCATTATGTGCGTCCTGCCTAATCACTGTCATATGGAAGGGATTGAAGTGACCAATGCCACGCAATGGGCTGCACCACAACACATCTGTCACCGACTAAGTCCCCTGTGTGTGTGTGTGTGTGTGTGTGAATGAAATATTTCCATTACATATCAGACATTAACAGACCCTCATATCCAAACTGAATGACAGTGGGTGAACACGTAGAGGTTAAGTGTCTTGCCCAAGGACAGGGACCAGACATGTGGCTATTGATAGGAATGAGTATAATACAAATAATAATAATAATAATTATAATCATAATAATAGACATAATCCTCCAGTCTTATGACCATTGCTGTAACCTACATGTAAGAATGATGCAAGATGTGCGTGTGTATCCATGTGTGGGAGCTTTCCAGGGTGAGCTAAGTTCATCCTTTTGTCTACAGAAATACAAGAGGAGTGCAACAGTGTCCAAACTTCTGAAATGTAATGGGTCAAGTGTAGTAGCATGACAGAGCTAGTAGAGGCCCATCTGTAAGTGCTTATCGTGACGGATCCAGCCCTCTAACCGCACATCTAGCTGCTCAAGAGGGACAGAGATAGAGGGATGGAGAGTGGACTGAGGTCATGAGAAATGAGACAGATGACAGACGACAGCCCAGCCCAAGGAGGAGAGGCCGAGCAGAGCTGAGGCCTGTTCATTTTCATAAACCTCATTCTAAAGAAAGAACATATTATAAGAATTTGTAACAATCAAAAGTGAAAATGTGTAATCACATAACAGACTGCAGAGTAAATGATATTTGGTGGATGGATGATTATTTAGCCAGATGTGAGCTACTACATGAGGACTTACATAGCAAATCGTGGTGAATTTTGATGGTAATTTGATGCTTGAATCAACAGTGAAGTACTTTCTCTTCTGGTCTATTCAAATGTACCATCTTGTTCAGTCTTTTCAAATTTACTGTACGATTCAGCATTTTTACTGTAGTGAATCATATTGTTTGGTGACCCCTTAATGCCTTAACTCATGCCTACTTCTGACACTGATTTTGCCCTCTCAGATTTTTGCATGTGAATAATTTTTAGAGCTTTGAAGAAGTAAAACTATTCAGTGTTTCACAAGAAAAAAAGTAAAGATTAAAGATTCAAAAGTGAAAAGAGAAAAAGTGGAAGCTATAAAACAGGAACAACCGGCAGAGTTGCTGCGGTGCAGACGTATCCCCACAATAGCGGCTGTCACCTCTGACCCCGCACACCCAAACATTGTTCAGGAGACCATTTGTCCCTGTAACACACCAACCAACCGCCTCAGTCTCCCCGTCCCTTTGGCCAACGCTGTTTCCTCTGCTGGAAACAAGCCCTCACCCCCTCCCACACCCGCTACCACCCCCAGCATCCGGCAGAACATGAGGCCCAACACCAGCCACTGAGCGGCCCGTTCTTTATTGTGCCCTCTTCCTGCTGTACTTTTCTCCTGACCCCCTGTTGTTGTCCTCCCTCTGCCACCCCCTGCCTCTTCCTCCTCTTCGCCACCCACCCCCCCTCCAACCACCCACCCACCCCCCTCTACCAATCCCTGTTTCGTGCTAATTAATTTAATCCTGTAAGCAGGTGTAAGCCCCGTCATTAAGTGCAGCCAAGTCACAGTAAATGGGGGGTGAAGGGAAGGAGGGGTGCATTGTGAAAGCGAGGAAAGAGTGGGCATAAACAACAAATGGGGAAATTGGTGGCAAAGCGGAAAAATCCTGTTTTTTTTTTTATACAAGGGGCAACGGGAGGAGGGTGTTGAGAGCCAAAAGAGGAAAGGAGGGGAAAAAATCTTGTTTTCACTTATTCTAAGGAGAGGAGTGGTAAAGTGAAGGGGCATTCAGTGAATGTTATATCGATATATCTCTCTCTCACCATCAATTTCTCTCGCTTTCTCTCTTTTCTCTTTTTGTGTCTCTTCCTGGAGATAGCTCCAATGGGGGTAGAGTGAAAGAGTAGGGGAGAAAAGGGTGAAAAATGGGGACACAGGGCTTGTTTTTCTCCCCGGGCCAAACAGAGCAGGACTATGGGCTTGAGTCTGCACAAGTTCTTTTTTATTTGCCAACCATCCTTTCTCTGTCTCTGTCTATCCCTTTTTCGTGGGACCAGGGGGGTCTGAATTGAATCTGTGTGGAGGGTGTGTGTGTGTTGTGAAGCAGTGGGTCTTAGCAACTGGTGATGCCCCCTGGACTGGAGCTGCAGAGATGCTGCTGAAGCAATAGGGAGTAAAGGAAAAGGAAAGAAAAGGAAAGATGGGGTGAGTTTGTTAGGTGGCATCCAGACAGCATGCCAGGAGTTCCCAAGTGGTTTCTTCCGCTGCGGCTCCTCTGTCTGTTCTCCAATGGGGCAGCAGTTTACCATGCTGCTCGCAGCCCCGGAGAAAGCAGACTGAGCAGGCTGCTATTCTTCTCCGCTGGCCTCAATCCCCCGGCAGCAGTCAATCAATCCCGCTCTCCCGTCCCCTCTCCTTCTGTCAGCTTCTATCGGCACCTCAATCTGCCTCCCAGCGCACATCCTCTGGCAAAATAGAGGTCGCAATTCAGGCGCTCACTTTCTCTCACTCTCTCTTTTTACCCCCTAATTCCTTTTTAACTCAGTGAGCGGGTGTCAGGGATACAACTCGGTGCATTCCTGCCTGGCTTGTAGCGCAACAAGCTATTGAGTAGAAGATAAGCCTCTCTTTTAGGAGGGGTTGAGGAGAATTGAATTCAGGCCCTGAGTGACGGGAGGAGGAAGATTTATCCCCGTCGGTGGACAATGCCGCCTTTTCGGGGACTTTAATCTCCCCGGGACAATGGGCCTGGTTTTCCTCCTACCATCAAACTCCACCACCACCGCCGCCCCTGTCCCCCTGCGCTTTTCCCACGATAGTCGCTGATTAGCACCACGGGCCGATTGGACATAAGCCATTATCTCTATCTTGTTGGGGGTTTTTTTTTTGGTTTTTTTTTCAAGGGGACTCATCTGTGTTTTTGTCAAGACAGTAATAAGGGAGCTTGGAGGAAAGTGATAAAAAGACAGTGAGAGGGTAAAGGGTTTGTGAGGCGATGAAGAGAAACGAGTTAGAGGAGATAGACAGACAGGGAAGAGAAAGTGAAAGGAGGCCCGGGAGTGGTGAAAAACGGTGGCATGAGTGCCAAGTTCATTGAGTGTGCCCAGGACAGAGGGTGATTCCACTCAGCTGAGGAGACACTCACACAAACACACACACACACACACACACACACACACACACACACACACACACACACACACACACACACACACACACACACACACACACACACACACGCGCGCGCGCACAGTCTTTACTATGAATTGTAAACCCCAAATGGAAAGAGGAAGGGTTAGAAAACAGACACCTTCAGGACAGGCAGGATTCTGGGTGTGGTGAGGTTCAGATAAGGTAAATTACAGTAGGGTAGGTCAAAGACGCAGGGATGGAGCTTCATTATTAAACACAGCTTTAAGATACAAGTCCAACATGAACATCAGGCGGGTTTGAAAGTTCAGTTTTACCAGATTACCTAATCAAAGATGAACTTAAAACTCAAAACTTTATGTTAATGTCCACTGCATTGCTACCTGAAGGTGCATATTTTGACTTACTCTAATATTGTGATGCAATGGCAGAATATAAGGGGACAGACTGTTTTAAACCTGTCTGATTGGACTTGTCTTACAGTGACATCACAGCTTTTCCGGAAGAAACAATAGTGACTTATTGGAGTGATTAGAATTATTAGAACCGTAATGCCATCGGACAGAATATTCTTTGTTTATGACTCAGCTGGCGACAGTTGGATGAACTGTAAATCCAAGTCAAAAGGATAATGAAAATATGTAAATGTGTGATGCTGTAAAAGAAGATTATTGTCATAAACTTTAAACCTGCCGATTATTTTTTCAATTTATTTTAATCAAAAACAAAAGGCAAAAAGTTTAAACACAGGAAATGTGTGTGTGTTCTAGACTTCTACTTGAAATTCACATTGTTAATCAATTATATCTTTTCCCAGTTACGACTGGAAACCGACAGCTGGCCTTTGAATTATAATCTCAATAACATGAGACACCATCATCCTTCAGATTCACACCTAGTGCAAGGCAATTCATAAATACATTACACATGCAGAAGTTGCTATGAAGTCAGTCAGGCAGTATGGGTGTGTTAGAAGTGTTATGTAATGCAGTGAGATGTTATAATATCAAATCTCACTCTCTTGGCATTGGCGAGAGTCAATCTCTTGAGCGTTTACTCTGCTGTGAAAAGTCACTGCCTCGTTCTCTTCATCTTATACTTGCATTCACAGCTGTGCACAAACACTCATGGACACAAACACACGCTTCCTCAAAAAAAAAAAAAAAAAAAAAAGAAAAAAATATACAGCACACACTCACATTACATTAAATCTCTGAATTATGGGTTACCAATTTCTAGTCAATGTACTGTGCGCCTTTTTTTCTGCTAAGCTGGATGTCTTGAGCGGAGCGTGTTTCCACGTCCAAACCACACCACGGGACGCTCCTAACCCAGCGGGACGATCTGAAAAAATAAATACTGCCATAATTACAGAAGAGAGAGACATGGGCCATGTCTGACATGACAAACCCCAGATGGATATCTCAGGCTGATCCTGCATGTGTTTGTGTGTGTGTGAGTGTGTGGTGGGCATGTTTGTGTATATATTTGTACCCCCTTTTGTGTGAGTTAGTGTGTGTGTGTGCGCTTGAGTGGAAACATGACCGGTGTTCCACGTCTGCATGGGCCCCTGCTCTGCTGTGTGTTTGTGGCAGACCATGATGGAGAGAAGAAGAAAGAGTCAATGAAACAATGCATAGGTGAAGCTGAAGTTATTAGAGGAAGAAAAGAGAAGGATAGAATCGGGAAAAAAAGCAGAAGAAGAAAAAAAAAGGAGAGAAAAGGAAGGTAAGAGAAGAGACAGCAAGCGCAGAGAGAAATCTCTGGATGTGATTTGGGGAAGTAGAGTAAATATTTATTTCCCATCGCTGGGCCTGTCAGTGGTAACGTGATGGATTCACCGCCTGATGTCTTCCAACACACACTGCTGCTATTCAAAGACGCTTGTCCCACCTCATGTTTATGGTGGCATGACTTGCACTGCGGCAGGACTGCTACACAATGCAAACGCAGAATGAGATACTTACACTGTGGGCGTGCGAACACACAATCACAGCCACACACATTTACACACACATACGGGCTGCACACAAACAGACAAACACACAAGTCTCGTAAATGCATTCCTTTGTTGAAGGAGAAGATTACCAGCTCAGCTTATCCCTGCTTGTTTTGCACTCCTTCCCTTTCTGCGTGAATGTGTGTGTGTATGTGTGTGTGTGTATGTGTGTGTGTGTGTGTGTGTGTGTGTGTGTGTGTGTGTGTTTCGCATCCATTACTACCTGTCTTTGTGGCAACACAATATGTTGAATTCAATATCTCTCTCTGACTCTCTCTTGCACACACACGCACGCACACATATATATATAATTTGTGGTTGTGTGATGTCTCTATCTCTGCTCTAGGAAACAGTACAGTGAACTTGGACAGGACAGTGAAAGATGAATAATGTGACATATGAAAATAAAAAACTGATTGCACACGAGTGTTTTAAAACAAAAGAAGATAAATGAAGAAAAAAGAAAAGTGGTGTGAAGTGATTTTGACCGTTGCGTAAGGAGAAAATAATGAGAATAAATCATCTTTGATGTATTCTGTCTGATGATTTTCAGCCACCCATCTCGTCTTTCCATTTCTGTCGCTGTTCAAAATGCTTTCTCAGTCTTTCAGAGTTGTGAAATCCTGTCCAAGAAGCCTGCATGGACCTCAGTCTCAGGAGGCCATTTTCCCAAAGAATGCCAGATCTCTGGCTCATCTCTCGTGCAACACACCACTCTTGGACGGGCCAGTCTGTGAGCCTGTGGGCTTTCTGTCCCTATGCACACCCGCTTCTGGTCATCCTTCTCCCCTCAAGCCCTCCGTTTTTTTTTTTCCCTCCCATCTTCTGAAATAGTCTTCCTAACGAGTGTTGGCCCATCCCTGTTCCCAGCTATAAAAACAGGCTCCGGTGGCCGAAGATGCTTAGAGAATGTGGTTATTATTGCACATACACACACACATACGCAGGGGCCCCTCTCCAGTAGTTTGGTAAATGATGCCCCAAACTTAGCTCGGAGCAGGAATGAGTCCAAGGTTTCTTCTCATCATCATCATCATCATCATTCCTCGGCAGGCCCATGACTCAGCCCAAGTCACATTATTTGTTCCAGAGAAAACATAATTTTTTTCTGTCAAGCCTCTCTCCCTCCCTCTGTTTTCTCTCTTGCTAACTTGTGCTGTTATTCTTACTTTTCATATCTTCCTATGTCTATATCTCTTTTGCCCCCACTGTAAATTGCATCTCGTGTCTTTCTTTTTCCCTCCGCCTGTCTCTCGCTTTTTTTACTCGATACACGCTCTCTGCCCGTTTCTTTTTTCTTTTTTTTTTTCCATGGGCAGACTGTTCTTTAAGAAGCAGGCCGAAGTAATTCAAACAACATGGCTCTAATTTGCTATGACATGTTTCATTTCTGACCTCACTTCAGATAACCATCTTGCTCTCTCCGTTTTTTTTTTTTGTTGTTTTTTTTTTGTTTTTTTTTCTGCATGTCTCTTTCTCTCTCTCACATTTGAGGATATGCTTTGGATGAGCCCGGCCTATTCATGGAGGATTCCTCTAACCATGCTCTCATGCTAACAGTTTTGTGGGTACTCAAAAAGACCAAACTGTTTGCTTTTGCTTTGTAGGTCATTTAAACAAATGTATTCCTCAGGAGCCAAAAATTGCTGGAGGCCACATGAGCCGTCCATCAGTTTCTTATCTGGATTCAAGAGGTTTTCGGTGATCATGTTTTTGGAGGGTCACTTTCTTCATACAGTCAGTAGTGAGCGCAGAGGAAAAGACGCACTACAGGACATGATGTTTCGCCTGGGCGGATTCAACAATGAAATTTTACATTATTGGCAAATATGGGACGGGGAGGTGGTTGAGGGGGGATGACAGGAAATGACTGAACAGTTCAATTTGGGTGCTGGGGTAAGTCGGAGTGAAAAAACTTGACAGGCACAGCACACTCTGCTGCCAACCCCGAAAGCCACAAATATGAGCGTGTTCCCTGAGAAGTCGGCCATGTGAAAACAAAAGTGCCTGGCAGTGGGCAGCGGAGAGAGGTTGAGGGAGGAGAGGAGAGGGAGAGAACTGTGGAGGTTTAATTTGGGTGAGAGGTCAACATGAAGCCAAAGCCAGAGGAAGCTCACTGAAGATGACATGTCTTTCTGCTGCCCTTTGCCAACGCACACACACATATAAAACATGTTGAATGTGTCCATCACTCCCTCCTACACACACACACACAAACACACACACACACACAAACACACACATCCCTTCAGGGCCTTCATCATAATGCCGTGTCTCTCTCCTGTGTGTTTGCAACCCTAAGGGGAAGAGCCACAGAAGGGCAAGCCAGTTCGTACCAATTGTGGAAAGGTCAAACAATCTGTCACACACACCATCATCGGAGCCGCAGGGAGGAAAAAACATCTATAATAAACATTCTTGTTTTTATGACAAATAAATTGTTAATTGAATAATGTTTTCCTCTTCTCCATTGCAAAAAAAGATAATAAAAACAGACAAAACTGGTGATTTGTGAGATGTGAATGACCGGTTCAACAATATGCCGTAAAAATTATTACGCTCTGGCCTGTGAATGTTGCTTTTTGGAACTCTACAAACTGGCGAACTTTACGACTGAGCTGTGGAAGGGAACAATTCAAGAATTTACAGCAATCACAACACGGATCATAAATATGTCAATAGCTGTGTATGTGACACAGCTATTGTAGATCAGGCTGTTGAAGGCTGCCACACAAAGGCTCCATCCAGGACACTGATGTGAATCATGTTCATCTCTAACAGAAGCTTTATTATTGTGGAATGGAGACATCATACAGTAGATGTCACTGTATGTTATATGTTAAAAAGTTAAAATGTGGCATCAGGGTGACCTCGTGCTTATGGAAAGTATCCCATAACTTAAAAGTCACCCTTGACTGCTGCAAGAACTAAAGCTGATCATCATACATGTTTCCTGTTGAGCTGAGCTTCAACACACTGATTCATTGTCAGCAGTTCACTGTAGGTCACTCTGTATAAAAGTTTCAGCTAAACAGTCAAATGTATGTGAAACAACATCTGAGAGAGCTGCACATCATAACTCATTTGTCATTTGACACTGATTTTTTCTTTACAATGTCTAGCAAAAGCTCAGGCCAGGGATTGTTCCTCAGCATGTAATCTATCCCCAACAGAAATGCACATCCAAACTGCTTCTAAATAATTTAAAAACAATGTGATTCCCATCCAGTACTGAGGAATAGGACAGATGCTCGATATCTATCACATACCCTGTAGTCCCCATGGAAATCCAAGACCACCGCAAATGGCTAGCAACCCTAAAAACAAGGCCACCCCCCCCCCTCACACCTGCATGCTGGGCCGATGCAAAGCTGCTGAACTGTACCAGCTAATGCCTTTGGCTGCTTCAACAGCTGTGTTGCCCCGTCCCTCATGCGCCTGATGTGTGTGTGTAAATGTGTGTTTTTCTGAGGTAGGAGGAGTCCAGTGCATGTGCGCACTTACGTTTAACTGCCTTTTGCATAGCGCAGGCCATAAGAAAGACTTCATTCACAGCTCCTGTGAAGTTAGCCAGAGGCTCGCCTCAAGATGTTCACACTCCAGACCTGCTGATTGTAAACAGCCTCAACTCTGTCTCTCTGAATTTACTCTCTACCTCACTCACGCTCCCTTTTTTGATGGGATGCCTCAGAGTTAGCTCAATGACTCAGTAGTTTCAGGAAGTTTGAGAGGGAATTTCTGAAATTTCGACAAAATGAGATGTAAATCAGTGCATGTTTTCATTACCTACCTCTATGCAAATATATTTCAAAGGACGAGACAAGATAACATAATAAACTATGCACCAGTAACTCTGATACATCACAGAATTTAAATGCTGCTTGCGATAGGATGTAAGAGAGATGACATGCAAAATGGGTTGCTGCCTGGATTTGAACTGGGAATGTTGTGGTTTCATACACCCCAAAGAGCCCTTTTTTATTCTGTTTATTTCTTGGGATTTCTGATGGAGTGCAGGCATGTAATTGTGAGTGGCATCAAAGAATGCTTTGTCTATAGAAGAAGCAGAGCTACCACAACAGTGAGGTATATGCAAACTTGTCTCCCTCAACTTGTATCACCTCTTCTTGTTCTTGATATGCTAAGTTTTCCATCTCAGCCAAATGTAATTTTTTTTTTTTTTTGTGATAATTTTGGCTTTTTCCTGGCATTTCTGCACATAAAAACAGGTGGCTGGAAATGTACCTATTGGCACAAGTTGACTAGTGCAGGCTTATCTTCCTAACAACATGATAGGTTGCCTGGACTTGCAGAGACTACCATTGGTTTTATCATTGGAAATTGTTTCAGAGAAGTTTTTTTTCACTTCATAACATTTTTCTGAAGCCTAGTGTTGAACCAGTGACCCCTAAATGGCCGGCACTTCCTCTGATGGTAGAAAACCTGCAGAGTCAATTTGATTAGCCGCCACTTTTTCTTCCAATGCAGCCTCAGGTAATATGCAATGTCTGGAAGTAGGTGGAGGGGAGCAAGATAAGATGGAGGTATAGGCATTGGGGGGGTTGTCTGAGGTGGGCGTGTGGAGGGGCAAGGGACCGTTCAAACTTCAAAGCCTTCATATTGGACACGAAACACACGTTATGAGGATGGGGAGGAGGAGGGACCACACAAATCTAATTTTCCTATAAAGGGGAAATGCAGACAATGAGGAGTTGGAGGTAAACTACTTGTGACCCCACTTTTACCTGGTTACCCCCACCTCTCCACTCCTCACTTCTTCCTCCCTCCCTCCCTCCCTCCTTTCCAGATCTGATTAAGCCGCAGTGGAAGGGAGCCTCCACTCGTTAAGGAACCCTGTCATGACAAAGAGAAACACAAAGCATGACCTGCCTTCAATTGGAAACGGATCCACAGTAGAGGGGCAAATGGGGAGGGAGCCAGAGGAAGAGAGACAGAGAGAGATGGAGATAATTGAATCAAGGCTGCGGGGGAAGACAGATAAATCTTATTATTGATACTTCAGTTGAGAAGAGAGACAGAGAGAGAGAGAGAGAGATCAGTCTCACTTCATTAAAAGACAGCTAATATATCTGGATCATTTAGTTGTCTGCTGTAGTTTAGAGAGTGCGTCGATGGGGCAGGGCATGAGTGTGCATGTGTGTTTCTCTGTTGTAATACGTGTGTTTTTGTCTTAGTCAAGCCCATATTTCTTCTATATTGTGCTAAGCATTTTTGCCAACAAGTCCTCCAAATTAAACTGCAAAATACGACATTGTTCCGCACACTCCAGAACAACACGTTTTCTGATCTGACGCCCCTATCGACTAGCCTGAGAACCAGACGCATCTGCCAAGTTCATGTTTTATTTGTTCTGGCAAATACGTCTGGCCCCCCTCCCATTCAGACAGACTTCCAACTCGTACTGACCCGTCTAGGCCAATTACAACCGTTTATCTACATGCGTGGGGACGTACCGGAGGGTGCCCACGTGGGGATACCTTGCTGTGATTGGTTGATGTCGCTAAACTCGATTAGAGCACCCGATTGGTTAGTGCATGACCCAGGACCGAAGTCCCTTTCACACATGCACTGCAACCCTGAAGTTATCCGGACATTACCCGGAGGAGCTGTATGTGTGAATGCAAATGTCCAAATCAGTCAGACCAGACATTTAACAGACTTTCCCCTGCTAGCTCCTTAGTACAAAGTCCGTGTAATGTCTGATTGAGCCCATGTGTGAATACAGCAATGAATTCTTCAGAGAATTCACAGTGAGCGAGTGGGCGTGTTGATGACGTTTCTATCATGCTACATGTGTGAAAGGGCAACTCCGGACCATGTACGGACCTGATTCTCCGGAGTTCATATGTGAAAACAGCCTGACAGTCTGCAGAGATCCGTCCAGCACAAAGCACCAGGCTCTGGAAATTCAGATCCATCTATCAAACTAGACAGTCAAATATGAATCAAGATTCTGTTACTGCATTGCCTATTTCCCGTCTCAAATGTCATCAGAAACATATTTTAGTGTACTGTTTAGCTGTAATATAAAAACGTTTGTGACCAGTCTGCCATTTTTGCCTTCGTGAAAACGGACAAAGCACCGCCCAACTTGCATGTGTCACTCAGTGCTACGTCACACGTTTCGTTGCTCTGATTGGTTGTAGGTCTATCCCATTGCATGCAGAGGCATTTTGGTCTGCGCCTGTTGATGACGCCCCTTGGAAACTGAAAATGAACTGAGAGGTTCCAGACTAATACGCATTTGCAAATTAGTCTGGCAATGCCAGGTTACCTATCGGCAGTTATCAGCAGAGCAAAATCATTTGTCTTTACCTTCCTGAACCGTTACAAATCACTGTTGAAAAGCAACGTGATAGCACTGCAGTTAAGGTTAAGGTTTAACCACAAAAACGACTTGGTTAGGTTCAGGAAAAGATTTTGGTTTGGGTTAAAATAAGTAATTTGTTAAGGTCAGGGAAACATCGTGGCTTGGGTTAAATTACTACTTCCTTAAGGTTAGCAGACCTTCATTGTCATGGTTACAACAATAATCATTAAGATTGGTCACGGTTCTAAGAAACGTTGACTTGAAGTAGGAAACGGGAAACGAACAATGATAACCCATATTTAAATCAGATGGTTTTTTTGCCCTCCCATCCACCCCAACCACATTCACTATATAACAACATCATCTGATTTCCTCCTATGCTCAACTTATAATTGCTGGCCAATAGAGGGCATCTGTCAACTGAACGTAAATATATTTCATTTTGGGGCACTTGCAAACTGTAGATTAACATTGTCTTTAGTCGATATAGTCAAACAAATAACACAATGTATCTTATGTCGTAAAATACACTGCAATTTTCTTATTATTATATCTCCCATGATGCCTATTAAAATTTCCAATAAGCGCAGATGGAAAACAAAGGTGAAAAGCAAACTTTGATTTGTCTTTTCTCAAAATAAGGTATTCTCTCCAGAACAAACACAGAACAAATTTGTCATTTTCCAGCTTTCCAACTGGCTAATTTGTTAAGGCCTCATGTTATTATTTTAATGTTCCTCTTCACAAGAATGCCAGTTAAAACAGTTGTTGTCTCAGTAACCATGTTCACATACAGTAGGTAGCTGAGCAGTTACTTTCCCTCACTCATTGGCTGCACTGAACTTTTGAGCTCTTTCACCTGAGTTTCGGAAAATAAACTACAAATTCACAGTCTATGTATTTCTAGGTGTGTGTGTTCAATGCAATGTCTGAATTTAGGGCCAAGCGTTCAACTTCACAGCAGTGCTACGGAAACAACTTACAAATCTGTAAATTACCCCGATGACAGTTTATACTCTGCAGTGGTCACCTCTGCCACAACGATGAGCTCATACCCATAAGCTAACACACACACACACACACACACACACGCACATGCTAACGCACACGCACACACACCAGTGGTCTGATTATATCACTCCTTGGAGAGAAGTTGGGAAAACAAATGTGCTCTTCCCTTTAAAAAAGCCACACATGAAGTGTTAGAATTAGTGCGAAAGTAACATTGGACATTAGAACATTTGAAAGACTAACTGAGTCCCTGCTGTTGACGGCCAGTGCAACTTCTTTTTCCCTCACTGTTCAACTGTGTGATTCAAAATGCAAGTTACATAAAACCAAACGTTGCCAGATATGTCACCATTCTTCATTTTTCTCAGGAGATGTGTCCTCAAAAATCAAACTCTGGTTCCAACAAGTAAATACCAAAGACGTAACCAAATTTACTTCATATAAATTTATGAAGAAATTAGTCTAAGCTTTGAGTCCAGAATAAGACAGGGAGCCATTTTCAGTGGCACATGACCCTGGGACTGTCTGGCGGAGTTGTAATGAGTTCTACAGCCTGGTGTGAATGAATGTGGTCAATAATGGATGAAGAAGACAGCAAGGACGACTAGCTGTATGGAAACTCAAGAGGCAGGCAAGCCAGGGAAAAGTGTCTCGCTCACCTCTTCTCTTCTGTCTGTCTCTGCCCCAGTCTTTATCTCTCACAAACAAACATGTAATACACAGCTGGCATGTACATAGGTGAGCAAACACATGCACACACACACACATACATACATCTGTCCAGACATGCACTCACAGACACACAAACACACATACAGAAAGAAGGCAAGCGGCAGCTGCCATTAGAAACACTCTGATGTGTAAATAAACACCTAAGAGCTTTCCAGCCAAACAAAACCAATTTTCAAAGCTCTACAAACACCATTGCGCCAATCGTGACACTGGCCTTTCTTTTCTTTAGAGGAACCGCTCAATTAATATGTCACCACAAGTCATGACCACGAGACCCCACTAAAATAAGCGAGCCACTTCAGCCCTCGCATCTGGAGAGAGACGAGAGAGGGACATAAATTGCCCTCTTTAGAGCAAAAGAGTCATCCAAAAAACCAATAAGCTGTGAGCGGGCACCTGCGGCACTGAAAATAAATAAGTTGTCTTTTTTTTTTTTGTTTTTTTTTTGTTTCCACTCTGCTTACACCCTCATGAGCAACCTGTGAAAACAATTCTATTCATCCAGTTTCATCAGGTATTCCCTCAGTCTCTGCAGCCACAAACATCAGCTTTCCCTGCAGGTTCTGCTCTTTATGCCAGTTGTTTAACCAAGAGACATTTCTGACCTCCATCCTACACATGAACTACAGCATCCAAACACATGTAAACACTAAGCCGGATTAATGCAATTAAACACCACTATTTAAGACATCAATTAATGTTATGAGGTTTAAACCAGTGCTAATCTTAAAAGTTATGTTTTTATCAGTATAGCTATTCCTGTTTTAATTTCAGGACAAATGGAACACCACCAATTCAACCAATTTTTAAATCCTGTCAGGTCAGGACTGTAATAGCAAAATGGTATTCTTAATAAAAAGTGATCATATATGCAAATATACCAACAGGTGCTTATAGGTAAATGAGCAAAAAAATCAGAAATAGGCTCCCACACACTTATTTTCAGTCTATTAGGTTTAATTATTAGTTAGCTAGATTTTGGTGCAACAACTTTGGTCAGATATTTCTGAAAGCAAAATGGCAAAAGCAAAATTACTCGAAAAATTAAGAGTGAAATAACCTGAGATACCCATATAGAAACAAAACATGTATTTATCAGTTTACTTGTAAATGTATTAAATCTCAAGTAAATTATATCACTTGTATGGAAAGTACACATATTCACTTTAGTTCAGGCACTATAGATTTTTTTTGGGCCAGAAATGTTCCTCACACACTCCTGCAACAGCAGGTGATGAAAGAGGAGAGGAGCAGCTTTGAGGAGCACACTGCCTCTGTCACTGTCACAGACACCGTGTTGGCTCGCTGCTACGCATCCCTGCATTGTCCCCCGCTACACCTGACACTGCCCCTTCCACCTTTGGTGTGTTTGCATGTGTGTGTGTGTGTGTGTGTGTGTCAGTGTGTGTCGATGTGTGTGTGTGTGATCTGATATTGAACACAATGAAGGTATGAAGAGCAGAGGAAGTGATCAAAGTGTCAACCAGAACCCCTGATACTGAAACCCACAGAGCCCCCTGCTCGGAAACACTATCTACACAAATAAGTTATTTAGATACCCGCATAGGCTTTGATGTTGATTTAATGGGGATTAAGGTTTTAGTTATACTATTACTGTTACACCTACGTACACTACTACTTCCTTTAGAGAAGAGCAATTTCTGATATTAAATACTGTTGTTACTTTTGAAAAAAGCACTACAGATATGCAGTTTCAGAATTCGTTTTTAAAACATGTCACCGATTTCGCAGCCTTAACCTCAAACCAGAAAGGATAATATTCAGTTATCTTTGATCTTTACACTTTACAAAAAGCTAATCTCGGACTTCTAAGGATTCAAATGGTCACAGATGTAATTTGGATCCAGATCCATCTGAGCCTCAACAGTGTGGCCACAGAGGTTTGTAAATCTGTTAAAATATGATTTTTTGGTGAGGGGGCGGAGGCGTCTCCAAATCAAGAGCATGATGTGAACTGTTCAACTCTGCTCTTATCTTTCAATATAACCGTTAGAAAAAGTACTTTGATAGAAGAAGAAAACAAGTTTTGATTTCTTATGTCAGGACAAAAAGAAAGGGGAGAGAGAAGTTGAGAACGTGGATGTTTGAGTCCATTTATCACTTCTCCTCTGTGTGATATTGGTTACAAAGGTGCGGTTGTAAGTGAAACACACAGGTTAGACCATGAGGACTGCTGTCCCCAACTGTGTCGTGTGTGTACCAGTGTGTGTACGTGTGTGTGTGTGTGTGTGTGTGTGTCTCTTGGCAGACCCAGATGGCAGGCGGGCAAGGGGGAAGGTGGGCCAAGCGAACAGGAAGCAGTAAAGGAGAGTTCTGGTTACGAGGATCAGACGGCGGGATGAACTGCGCTCAAAGCTACCGCCGCTACCGTACTCAAGGTGTGGGTTACACTCCTGGACACAAGGGACACACACACACATTCTTGTATACATATTCCCCAAAGGATATTGTGCTGTTGTGTGTGTGTGTGTGTGTGTGCGTGCGCATGTCTGTTAGATTCCTAATTAACAAGCAAAGGCAAACGTGCACAAACATGCACGTGTATACGGACACACACAGACTCACACACCCTACCCCTCCCCCCTCTTCAACCAAGCAGATCCACTTAAAAGGCCTCGTATCAATTGTCAACGGCCATGTTTAGTTGTTTAGGCCCCTTCTCTCCACTGATGAGGACCAGACCGTGGAAAATTCAGCCACCCATTAGCCACATGTTGCTTCTAATACTGACCCAATAAAATGCCATTCCCCCCTGCCACGGAGAGTTCATCTAGCCTACCACACAGAGAGAGAGGGATGGAGAGGAAAACAAAAAATTAGGGAGCAAAGGAAGGATGCGGTGACGTACAGAGAAAGAGAGCAGGAGAGAGGGAGAGTGAGGCGAATAAAGACGTAACAGTGTCAAAGAAAGAAGACAGGCTGAGAGGGAAGCGCGTGGGTCTGCCGCTAATTTCCCGCCCTGAGTGCAGTAATCTGAGGGGAAGATTAAGGTGAAGGAGTTATTCTTGACTATTTTATTAAGAGGTGCTTTAGGCGCTGGAAGAAGGGGCTTTAGCGCTCCTCCAGCAGCGTGCCATACAATACAAGACAAACATTTGCTGTTATTTCACCAAAGTACTCTCAGATGTGCTGGGTCGGGGCCTTGCCTTTTGCTGCGGAAGAACTTGGCATCAAAGTTCTCTGCAGTTTTCTAAAAACAAAAATCTGCCCTTCTTTTCCGTGGGTCCTGCCCCGAGCTTGCGTCCGTCAGATAAATAACGAGGTGTCAAGCGAGAGGACGGCAAACCTCACACCTAGTTTTAATTAAAATAAGAGAGAGCCGTGCCAATGAACTAAGAGAAAAAAAAGAGGCAGATGAATGCATGAATCTGTTTCATATATTAGAGAAAATGTTGTCAGAGGAAAAGTGTAAACCTGGGGATCTGAACACTGACATTAATATCTTCATGTAATTTTATCTTCATAGTATACAAACAGTTTTTTCACCATATGTAGAAATTCCCTATTGGCCTCACAGTTGAAGATTATTCTTTAGTAAGGCATATCAACAGCAAAATGTTCTTGTTACATCTTGTAAATAAATAACCAAAAACTGTATCTAAGTTACTGTTGGTTAAATTAGGTTCTACTTCACTGCTCTTCCTGAGGTTTCTTCCATTTTTTTGCCATTAAAGGGGTTTTTTAGGGGAGTTCTTGCTTATCCAAATCGAGGGCCTAAGGATAGTGGATGTTGTAATGCTGTACTGATTGTTAAGCCCCCTGAGGCAAATTTGTTATTTGTGATATTGGGCTATACAAATAAAATTGACTTGACAACCCAGTCTTAAAAAAACTACCAAAAAAAAGTTTCTAAACGGAGCCAAGGCCGGCAACAGGCCAGCAGCAGCCTCACCCACCTGCCTCTTTTGTTTGCTTTGTCATTGCTTCACCGTGCCATTCTTAAACACTTACTGCTCTTCAGTGCGGTTGAAAAACAAGATGCCTCAGTGCATATGTGTGTGTGTGTGTTAGTGCATGTGCATGCGGTCATCCAAGTGAGCTTTTACTGCGTTCAGGAAAATGAAGAGAAACAAATTTACAAAGCCAACATGGCGCTAAAACAAAAAAAATTACAGCAACACCGAGCTCCTTGTCTTAAGCTCCCCCCCCTCCCCCAAGTTTGACCAACACACAGGTCTCAGAGTGCAAACATTTGTCTGGAATAACATCTTCCCAATTAAAACAGCTTAATTGACATGTCTCAAAAACCTCAGGAACTCTGAGTTGAACGGTCAGCGCGGACAGACGAAAACCACAGAAGTGGCCGTTTTCAACCTCTCATAAAACACAATTCAGAAACCGGATCTTCCTCTTTCCTTTTCTGTACTCGAAAGAGAGGATGTGGCTAGACTTGATGAGGAGAGAGGTGGAGAGTAAGGGAGACATGAGAGTTGGGAAGCCTCTCCTTAAACCAAACTATAGAAACTAAATGTAACATCTCAGGCTTTAAAAAAAGCAAAGTCCAACTGATCAAGATGCTTGGTTAAACTTTTAAAAACATGTATGGTAAATGCCTTGTTTATGCGTCAGCCCCGAAATGCTTTTGTAAAGTCACCATTTATACTGATTCATCAATAATACAGCAATAAATCCAACAAAGTATGGACAAAGATACCAGTTTCACCACTGACAGTGTCTCCTAATACCACAATGCAATTCAGACACAGACATGTTTAGTGTCTGAGACAATCAGGAGTCCCTTCTTGTCTCAATTATTACTGCGATATTATTAAATATCCAAACATCAAACCAACGGCTTAATGAAACCAGTTCATGTGCAACATCTATTAAAATGCATCTCCTAGAATGCATCGAACATCACAAGTTGATATCTAGCAGTGTCAGGGATTCGGAGTGTGGAATTTCACTTTAATGCCTGGATGATCCAACATAGACGTAACATTCAGTTGATGCTCGTTATGGCTGAACTGGATAAGAAAGAAGCAGCCCAGTTCATGACATCATCCAAGTCCTATAGGTGATGATGTGTGAACTGTACAGGGAAGGGCAGCTGTGGCTGGGAAATGGCAACCACAGAGAGATGCTTACGTCCAAACTGGATGGCAGGCGATGTAAAAGGCGGCAGGATTAAATCATTTGTGCCTTATAAAACTTACAATAATAGCCATTATAGCAGTTAGTTTGACGCAGAGATGATTGCAAACTCCTAAATCCAATCTGGTTCAGTTCTGACGGGAGCTAAATAAATGTTCCAGCTATATTTTTCACATCCAGACCCAGTTAAAACTTTAAATGCCAGTTGAAACATTTCATTAACTTGCTGGGAGATAGTCTTATCTATTTCAAAATCCTGGTGGCGTTAATGTTATCTGTGAACTGACTGCGCTAATCCCAGTCTTACTAACCAAAGCCAAACTCTGCTGCACTGGTGAAACTGGTCTGGGTGTGTGCAGCTGCAAGTTGCTTCTGCCTCTGCTGTGTGTGTTGTGTGAGTCATTACAGGACATGCAACCACTGCTTTGCTGAACAGGGATTTTTCAAGTTTGTGCGTGCATGTTTTACTGAAAATATATAAAAATAAAAACAGTACTGAAAATGACTTCTTCTGTCTACCATGCATGGCTTCTTTTTAAAAACCTAAAGGACGGCTGATAATCAGACACAGCAGATCAACAAGACAACTATTTCATCTCTCAAAAATGTGATACATATCATGTTATCTTACTGTACAGGTCCAGTTTATTTAACCAATTTATTCAATTGCAAATACTGAATCAAAACATGAAACACAATATAATTGTTTTCACATCTGGATGGAGTATTAAATATCAAATGCCTAATGAAAGAAACGTCATGGTCCACTGCTGGTTAAGTTAGCCTCATATAAGCAAATACACAAACTAACAAAAAGTGCTGAAGACCAATGTGTTATTTGAATACTCCTATTTAACTCAATCCAGACATGTAATTAGCGGTTTTGCTCACTGATATTAGGTTTTTAATAATTATCCCACTTAGAAACACACCTCTCATAAACTCAAAGCAGCATGTTGTTTTGTTTTGCACATTTGTTGGTTTAACTTATCCTCACTACAGATTTTCTGCAAAGTTTTGTTTGCACAACACTCTTCTTTAGGGGCTCTGCCAGGTGAACCCGTGTTATGCTGAAAACCTATCCCTTTCCTGTGTGGAGAACATACAATTAATACAGGCCGAGCACTTTGCCTTTGGGACACTGAGCATCACAGAGACGCAACCTTGTAATAGAGCTATTTGTTTTCCTCAGAAAGCTGTCCAAGTGCCCTCGCTGGGATCGCTAGACTGCACAAAGGCCAGCTATGAATTGGTCAAATCCACTGGGGCAGGCTATTGATTAGGCCTGCAGGCAGCAGAACGCAAATATGCAACTAATTAGATATAGTTTGTGTGTGTGTGTGTGTGTGTGTGTGTGTGCGTGCGTATGTGTGTGTGCATTACTGTTGCAGTAAAATCAACTTAATCTGCATCAGGTACTGGTCAAATTTTATAAACCATGAACCATCACTTTTAAATCCCTCCTTTTGAGCAAAGCCTGTCAAAAACTAATGATATAATAGCCCTATAAATGAAGGCATTTTTAAGTTAAGAGAAGTCGCCCTTTTTCATGTTTTAACAACATGTTAAACAAGTAAATGTGGGGTGATAATTGGATGTGTATACAGGGTGTCTTTTTATTTTTTTTTTTGTCAAAATAATGTTTTCAGTATCCTGAGAAAGCAATTGAGGTGTGTGAGTGATTGGGGAACACTTAACCAAACTTAGTATAGGCTATAAGCTGACAAAATATATGATGGACTTCAGCACATACACACTATACCAACTTTCAGCAGCCCCCCTCCCACCCCCCCTTTAGTCCCTTGCTTACATCCGCTGCCCTCCCTTTTCGACATCTCCATTTTCAACAAGAGCAGTTTGTCAGGGTCAGAAAGCAATTTAAAACCTCTATTAATGAGAGTCAGTGAGAGAGAGAAGTGAGAGAGGGAGAAGTTAAAGGGAGGGAGAGAAAGAGAGATGAGGTAGTGGGGCGGAGAGAAGAAGAGGATGAGGAAGGAGGGAGGGGTAGGCTGGGGTGTCAGCCATCAAAGCAGGCCAGGAGAAAAGAAGGCCAGGTGCTGGTTGTGGGAATGTGCCGTTCATGGTTCCAGGGACCAGGGAGCTGGTGGGGGCTGTGAGGAGGGAGTGTGGGGTGGGGGGGGCAGGGTGGTAATTAGCCAAGCCTGGAGGAGAGAGAGGGCCCTCCAGGGCCCGCGGGGATAGCCCCTCCGAGAGGATACCATTTGCACTTCTACAGGAGCCGCCAGCCCCGGGCCACAAAGAAGGGGAAAAGGGGAACTATGGCATCCTTTATCAGGCCGGACAAAGACGCCGCATCTTTTCAAAGGAGACCGGAGAGAGAGAGAAACTCCAGTGTTCCAGAGAAGGAGGGGAAAAGGAGAAAAAGAAAAGAAAGAATCCTAGGACTGGTCAGGAGAGAGACAGAGAGAGAGAGAGAGAGAGAGAGAGAGAGAGAGAGAGAGAGAGAGAGAGAGAGAGAGAGGCCAGTGTGTGGGTTGCAAAGCGAGACAGGAGGTTACGGTCATACTGTGACCCAGTCAGTCTTCTGAGACATCAGAAATTCACTAATGTCCCACACACACACACTTAGATAACACACAAAGCTGAGTTACACAACTTTATTCCCAGTGCATAGCAACTGAAAACAATACTATGTTGTTTTTTAACATTTCCATCATCTTCCCCCGTCAGTTTTTGATGCATGAAAATATTTAATGACGCTTTAGCCCAAGGAATAGTTTTACTACAAAAGAGGCAGTTCAGTTTGCTTTACACTTCATCTCATGAGAGTTAAGTAGAGGCAGTGGATAAGGACCACCTTCTACCTTTGACATTATCAGGGAATCTTAAGAGTTTTGCCCTCCTGTAGAGCAAGGGAAAGTGGAGGTCACTGACATTACTTTTACCTATTACCTTTGGAGTACGGCTGCACAGGGGGGGTGAATGGTGGCCTTTGAGGCTGTAAGGCTTTGTGCTCCCTGTTGGAGAGCAGCCTGACAGCCTTAGCTGAGTGGGGGCCAAAGGTCAGACGGGTCATGTGATAAGGCATTTCAGACCTTCATTTAGGGCCCCAGACTGAAGAGGCCTGAAAAACCTCAAGACCCCCCCTCTTCTCTGTGTCTCTCCTCTTCTTTTCTTTTCTCTTTCCCCTCTCTGTCCCCTCTCTCTCCCTCTCTCTCTCTGGACACAAAATGCCATTTGTTGTCCGTCAGTCAGTAGCACAGGGCCTGGGTCGGGCCCAGTGCTGAAAGCTCCATTCACACACCCTCTCACCCAGGGATGTTTTTGCAATTCAATATTTTCACACGCAGGCAGCTTCATCGTTACTTTGGAACCGTACACTTGGCAGGATGAGGCTGGGGGCCTCTGGGACAGAGGGGCTGAGAGGTGGAGGGGGTGGAGGAGAGGGGGTCAGCAAGGAGGAATCCTAGTGTCGGGAGGGGAACGGGCCCGCGCCGGCTAATGGGCCATCTTGAAATGTTTTAGCCAAGACCCCTCCGACACCTACACACACACAAACAAGTGCATACACACTCATGAACTGTTAGACACACACACATTCCGCCCTACTCATCGCTTCACAACCAATATGACTCCAGGTTAATGAGGGGGGCTCTTATTTCCTTCATCAAAATCTCTGGGCTAATACACTCACACTATCCTGCCAGAGGCTTTCTTCCCTCTCGCTCAGTCACCAGACAGCATCTTTCATGCCCACATCTCAAACACGAAGCCCAAAATAACCAAATGAGGGTTGGTTTTTCTAGCTTCTTGTTTTGAGCAGAGTACATATCTGTCAAAACGAACCTTTAAAAGTATCTGTAAATACAACATGACAAAGTTAAGCAACTTCAGAATTAGCTGATTAATTCATAACACATTTTGAGAATATGTATGTCACAATCTGGCTCTATATCCCTTCCTCCAGCTGCATCCCCACTTCCCCACTTCCCCAGGTCCCTTAGTTGCCATTCTCCACCAGTCCACCAGATGCCCTCAGACTTTTCTACTTGTTTTCCAGATCCTGCCACTCCCATCTGACCTGCAATCACTATAATCACCTCACTCCTCTCACCTGAGCTTCCCCGCTCATCTCCCCACCTGCACCTCATTCCCTTGTCAGCCACTTACTTCATATACCGGCCCAGATCCTTTGTTCCTTCATCAGATTGTTGTAATTGTCATGTTGCTTTTTGTCATTGCTTTCAAGCTTCTGTTTTCTATATTCTATTACCTGGACCTGTACCATATCTGTACCTGCTAGCCTGCCTGTCTGGACTTTTCCCTGCCTCATCCCTGCAACTTTGTGGACTTAATACTACAACTGTTTGGACTTGCCACCCATACTTGTGAGCTTTTTTATCTTCTCTTTTGACAATAAACTCACTGAACTGTCCCTACCCTCCCCTATAGTCTGTGTCTGGGTCCTTCCCCTGCTGCCTAATATACACCACTCACGACAGAATGATCTGACCAAACATGGACCCAGTGGATGAACTTGGTGAGGTGATTCACACCATTCTGTGCCTCATAACATATTGCAGAAACACGTCCAGTATTGAGCACATAGGAGTAGCTCTCAAAATGGCACTCTAGGAGGTTTCTTCCAGGCCTTGCCTAGCAGAAGTACTAGCTGGAATTGCAGGGGACTAGACAACTATCCTAGCCTCCTTGTCTGCTAGCATCCGGCATCCTAGCCTTCAGCCTGCACTCCATTTGATTAGGTTTGGGTTTGTGGGCCTGCAGCCTGCCTGCCGGCTAGCCGACAACCCTCCTGTCTTGATCCTACATTCCCTTATATGGATCAACTGAGGAGCCACCCTGACATCCAGCGGTCATCTTTTGAAGGGACTCACTTTGCCATTTTCACGGGGTACCGTGGAGTCTCCAAGAGGAGGCCAGCGCCCAGCACTACAGAGTCTCCCTTGCCTAGCACCACTACTGAGGCCCAGCCTGTGCTTTAGCTATCGGCCGCCTTTGCCAACGTCCAGCCTGTTCTTGAGCCATCAACCACCTTTGCTGACACCCTGCCTGAACACCAGTTGGCCCCACCTGCTGACATCCAGCTAGACCTCCAGTCAGCAGCCCCTGTCAACGCAGAGCCAGACCACCAGTCGGCTATCTTTGCCAACCCACAGCCAGATATCCCATATCATCAGCCATCCTCACCGACGCCCAACCAGACCTCCAGCTGCCCACTTCCTGCTCTGCACTCCAGCGGTCAGCCTGTCCTGCACCTTGCCCCGACCCTCAGCCGTCAATTACCACTGACGCTGCCAGCCTCCGGTCCTGTACTCCAAAAGCCGGATGTTTATCTAGCAGCCTGCCCCAACCTGCAGCTGAATCTTCTGGTGCCAACTGCCTTTCCTGACCTTCAGCCTCATTATCGACCTCCAGAGTGGCTCCACCCATCTGTCCTGTCTTCTGGTCGACCTCCTGAGTAGTCCCACCTACATCACCGGCCTCCCAAGTGGTTCTGCCTATGTTGCCGGCAACCATGTCATCCTTCAGAGTGGCTCCGCACGTCTGGTCATCTTCCTGCATGTCCTCCAGAGCTGCTCCACCTACATCATCAGCATCCAGGCCATGATCCAGAGCTGCTCTGCCCTTTGGTCCTGCCTCCTGGTTGCCCTCCAGATCTGTTATGCCCATCAGCCCAGCCCCCAGGCTCTCCACTTGAGGTTTCCTGCTCCTCCCCTGTCCAGCACCCAGGCTGTCCGCCTGAGATCCCCAGCTCCATTCTTCAGCTCTCAAGCCACTTGCCCCTGAATCCCACCTCCAGACCCCCACTTCCACCCTGCTCAGTGTTCCTGGCCAGCCTGGTGGGACGTCTGAAATCTGTCCCTTGAAGTGGGGGGTGTCCAGTCACAATCTGGATCTATATCCCTTCCTCTAGCTGCATTCCTGCTTCCTAAGGTCCCTTAGTTGCCATTCTCTACCAGTCCGCCAGATGACCTCACACTTTACTCCTTGCTTTCCAGATCCTGCCATTCCCATCTGACCTGCAATCACTGCAATCAACTCATTCCCCTCACCTGAGCTTCCCCGCCCATCTCCCCACCTGCACCTCATTCCCTCATCAGCCACTTACTTCATATACCGGCCCAGATCCTTTGTTCCCTTGTCAGGTCGTTGTAGTTATCATGTTGCTTTTTGTCAGTGCTTTCGTGCTTCTGTTTTCTGTATCATGTTACCTGAACCTGTACCATATCTGTACCTGCTAGCCTGCCTGTCTGGACCGTTCCCTGTTTCATCCCTGCATCTCTGTGGATTTAATACTACTGCTGTTTGGACTGTTTGGACTTGCCACCCATGCCTGTAGGCTTTCGTATCTCTTTTGACAATAAACTCACTGAACTGTCCCTGCCTGCCTCTATAGACTGCATATGGGTCTTTCCCCTGCTGCCTAATACATACAACTCTTGAATATGTATTTGTTTGGCAACAAGATACTGTACACAAGAGACATTCAAGAACAAAAGTATGAACTTAAAGGAAATGTGCTTCATTTTAACCAAACCACATAAGGAGATTTGTTGAAATTCAACAACTGTAACACCTAAGGATTTCTTGGTAAATTGAGGGCCAGCAATGAAAGGGAGTGCTTAATATGTTTATCCTGCGCACCACACTCCACTTAATGAAATTAAACCACACCAATACTGGCCCTTTGTCTCTGGGGAGTTCAGTAATCAACATGCCACCAGTTTTCATTTTGTATGAAAATAAATGGCAGCCGGTGATATGGGCCTAATTGCGTTGCACTAGGGAGGAGCCGGGTGAGAAAAGGAACTTACAGCAGTGATGTAGTGGAGCCAATTTTCATGGACAGCAGCACTCAAGAGAGGTGGTCAAATAAGCAGAGGCATTCATCTGGGGACTGGCACCCCGCTTCTACTCTCTCCCCCTCTCTCTCCTCCTCTTTCTATCCATCATACTCACAAAGAAAGTTAGCCAAGTATTAAACAAATAGAGAACTGGTGAGGCCTACACACTAGCGCCTGGCAGGGTCACTGGATAATGACAGCTCAATTACTGTGAATCTCCTTGTACGCGCCCCTCACCCCCCTCCTACCCCCCCTGTACAATCCCCACACCCGCCCCACCCCGCACGGCAAATTTGTCAAACTCACCAAAACGATGGGTCTGACAGTGTAATCGCTAACCGTCCCCACCGACATGAAAGAGGTCTTTATCTGGCCAAATCAAAGAACCTGATCTCTGAGAGAAAAAGGGGTGGGGGGATGACTAGAGAAGAGAAATGTCCCGCTCGGCCCCTGTGAGACGTGGAGATGTCTCTAATCCACTTTAATGAGACACTGCATGCCCATCTTTGTGGTAATGACGAAACACAGTGAGAAAGATGGTGAGGAGGAGGGAGGGGAGGAGGAGTGGGAGAGATAGAAGTGAAGATGGAGCCAAGGCTTTGAACTGGCGGTCTGATGAAAAGGGAAGCGGGCAGAGGGAGTTTAGAGACACGCTGCCTCTACACACCATGCTGTGTTTCGGAGACAGACAGACAAACAGCCCAGGGGACAGAGCAGTTTGTCTGCTTATCGTATCTGGACAGGATGAGCCATCATCAGCAGCGCCCGATTGGGACTGGGACTGAAGGGTGTGTGTGCGTGGTGAGAAATGAGTTACTATTTATGAGACTTGTACAAGAGAGGAATCAAACTCAGAATCACGTTTTTTAGCTTTTTTGAGGCAACAAGAAATAGTTTTATGAATGCTGTTTGCTGAGAACGATGAGAATAGAGTTGCAAAGATGAGTCGATTCATTGATTAGTGAATCGACAGAAAATTAGTCTGCAACTATTCTGATAATCATTTAATCATTTAGGTCCTTTTTTAAGCAAAAATGTGAAAAATCGGTTTAGGGTTAGGGTTAGGGGCTGTCTTAAGTTTCAGAAAAAATGAATATCTTTGGGTTTTGGACTGTTGTTCAGACAAAATAAGACATTTGATGACATCACCGTAGACTCCTGATGTTTTATAGACCAAAATGATTAATCTATTAATCGATAAAATAATCGGAAGATTAACTGATAATGAAAAAAATTGCTAGTTGCAGCCCTGAGAACTATGATTAGCAAAGTTACACTTGCTTGTTGTATATACCCTACACTTTGATTTGGCTTAATGTCACCCTGCTATTATATTTTTATTGATAAGAGGGCTTAAGCCCACCACCTAATTTTAAGGCTGGACACTATTAATAAGAACATTTTTCGATATCAAAACATGATGCAGCAATTGTCTGCAAACATATGAAATAACCACACTGAAGTTCAAAGCAATGAACTGTCGCCCACTGTGCTGCAAACTCTGCATATGGGTACAAAAAAAAAAAAAAAACCTGAATACTTTTCTAAATTACAGCTCAGAAAAGCTCAGAATCCTTCATTTCATCCACAAAAATGTAAAGAATGATAAAACAATATGATCACATCTTCACACTATGATTTAGATTAAGTTTTTAATTATTACCCAGTCCTTGTTAATTCACACTGAGATTTGTCTTTTCACATATCAGGCATACGTTTTGTTTCCCTGCGCAGAGAACAGTGGCGTAAATGAAAGCGAGGGCAACATAAAGGACAGGAAGTTCAGGAACGGATAAAAGGAAAAGAACAGAGTAAGGACAAATGAAGAAATAAAAGGAAAGAGTGAGAAAGGGAGCGGGCTAATACCAAACAAATCGGGATTAGACCCAGATAAGACTAGTCACAATGCTGAGCAATCCCTGGGATATCACAATGCAGAGGGAATCATGAGGGCTGCTAAAACACGCTAATTAGGGACTCGACACATTCGCCCTGTTTGGCAAACAACACACATCGTTTAACAGCGGGTGGTGGAAAATCACACCAGACACACAGAGAGATAACCATTTAGTGTTAATCAGCATACTCAAGAAGTAAAGATGAGGTGTTTTCTATGGGTTGACTCCAGCACTTGTGGCATATTCTTAGCCCGAAGAAGCTGGATGGAATCTTCTTGACACGGCCCAGCAGTGGTGGGACGTAACTCGATAAGCATCCACAGGTCAAGACAAAATGCATTTAACTGCAGTGTAATGGCTTTTCATTTTTTGAACCCCCTCTTCGCCAACACATACTGCTCTCCAAATGCTGCTTGGCTATTTTTAACAAGACCCTGCCCCCATCTTCAGGCTGAAAATGAAGGGTATGAGGAGAGACGAAAAACAGGGGTCTGCTAAAAAAGAAAACATCAGGGATATATCTTAAACTCTCTCAGGCATGCCACCGTCTCCACTGCCAAATGATTGGGAGATTGCTGTGTTTTTACAAACATGGCGGATGAGGTCATGGTGCAAGGCGGGAAAGAGGTATATTTGCCAACTGGATAATGTGAGGTCAACTTATCAATGGAATGAATGGGATTTAGAGCCATGTGCAAGGGCTTAATGTTTAATGGTATTTGTATGTCAACTCAAAATTTGACTTAGCCAGCATCAGACCAGGCAGGAAGCATGACGCTGAAATGTGTGTGTGTGTGTGTGTATGTGTGTGTACGAGTGTGAGTGTCCGTGTTTCTGTATGTGTCCAGGTGTAAGAGGTGCCCACCCATCACTGTGCCAGACTTTGCCAAGGTCAAAGCTCGGAACAGTGACAGGACCTCCAACAACTGTATAAAATGGTGCACACACACATTCGCACACACATGCACACATACGTGCACACATACATGCACACATACATGCACACTAAGCCAGTCAACATTGCCAACTCCTGCTGTTTGGATGACATTTACACTCAACCTTTCTAGTTTGTGATTGATTGGGGTTAAATCCTACCATTGCCCAAAAATCTGTCACCACTAAGGTGTGTGTGTGTGTGTGTGTATGTGTGCGTGCGTGTGTGTGTGTGTGTGTGTGTGTGTGTGTGTGTGTGTGTGTGTGTGTGTGTGTGTGTCCATTCGGTATCCATCTGCGTTACTGTGTATGTATGGTTGTGTGTTTATGGACTGTGTATGTATAGTTTTCTGTGTGTGTGTGTGTGTGTGTGTGTGCACATGTGTCAGAGCTAAGAAAAGCCTTTCAAATGTTTTCAGGCCCTCAGTGAGTCTCAGTCGACACTAAAAAGTCACTGTGACTTCAGCATTCTTCAAAATTGCAACTGGAGTAATTTCTGCTTACTCCAAAAACCAAAACCAAAGCTCTGTCTTCATTTCCAGCTTTCATACACAGAGTATATGATGAGGACGGTACTGGTTTGACCATTTATTAAAGCACACATAAGACCAAATAAAATAAGACAATAAGACTAAATAAATTGTAAATTATGCAAATCATTACATTTTCATTTGAAGTCATTCCAATGTCCACACTTCAAAATTATTTTTACATTTTATGGCACTGCATGTACTTAGCCAAAACAGCAGCAACACATTTACAGCAGCTATTGACTGAATTAAAATAATAGTATTTTCCTGGAGATAAAAGACTCACACAGTGTGACGTGAGGAAGAGAGGGAGTCAGTGATACTGATAGAAAACATTAAAAGACTCAAACATGCCAGTCGTAAAACAAACTAAACACAAAATTGTAAAAATCCAATTGAACCGTCCTCTAAATCATTCTTTCCTCTATAAAGCTTTAGACATCAGGTAATTCATAGAGTAAGCAGTACCTTACACTTGAATTATTTCTTCAGTATATTCCCCACACAGGTGGAAGAGATCACGAAAGCTTTCCTTACTGGCTGACTGTTTCAAAGATTTAGGACTAGTAAGCAGAACTGAGACTTCAAACTACACTGTCCTCCACATTTCAGGGTAATATGAATACTTCACTGGAAAGAACATTTTTCAAGAGACTGCTCTCACAGCAATTTTGAAGATATGGTTACAAAAAGCAATGCATCTTTATTTGTATCATATTATGTGAATCAAATGTGGACCATATGTTACTGAACCAGACAGTGGCTTGACATTGAACTAACCGTAACCATGACCAAAACTTACCCTAACCTTAACCAAAGTAACTTCCCCTACGACAAATTAATATATTACAAATTGGCAAATTCATGGATATCATGCACTATATGATTAATGCAGTAATTGTATATATACAGTACAAGGGTATTTCACTGACCAGACATAGACAAAGTTGAGAAACCAGCCCTGGAAATAAATATGGAAAGTAGCCCCACAACACACACTGAACTGTATCCTACATGTGCAGACATTAAGATGAGGAACTCACATCCAACAAACTTCCATAATGAAGTACTTATGTAGCATATGAGGCTGTGCCAAATGTGGACTGATGCAATTAGTTAGGCTACACAATTTTTCAGTGCCTCAAAAAAAAAATGACACAAATGGTCCTAAAATCAGTCCAAATGCTCATGTTAAAACTCCCAAGATCATGAAAAAGACTTGATGAAGTGATTTAGGAAAAGTAAACGCAGTGTTTTTGTATCAAAAACTTGATTTCACAAAATTGCTGCAAAGATCATCATGATGATTAGATGCTGAGCAGTATTTCTGTAAATTCAAAAAACAAAACAGACAACTGTACAAAAGCAACACATGCTATTAAACAACATCTAAATGGCCCTGTGGTCTTTAGTTTTTGGATGCAGAGAGTCATGAGACTGGTTATCATCGCAGTCACAGTCACTCATTTTTAGACAGAGATGTAAAACTACAAAACTGATGTTGCCTGCTCCAGAGGGCTGCTAAGATCATTCACATCATCACACAAATGGGCTCTATGGAACCACAAGAGTCTCCGATTTCCCACTACATCCTGATAGATCCACAGCAATAAAATAAAGATCTCACAGGTATTTTGATTTGGCTTCGTGTCCAGCACTACTGAAATTCAAAACAGAATCAATAAATGAAAGCACTGTTTAAAGGCTAATCATTAACTTCATCAAACAGCTACAAAATTAGCATTAGAAATCAAACTGAATATGTCAACATCACACAGCACCATGAGGTGGTCTTCTAAAACTACTGAAGCAAGAATCAACAACCAGATGCATCTGTGCTGTCCTCATTGGCTCACTGACTTCCAAATAAAGGAAACTCAGAGATTTACAGTTTCATAGAGATACAGAAAATGTGAATTGCGGCCAGTATGATATATCACACTGACGTTACATTTCCTTTTCATTTGATGATCCTATCATTTTTATGTTCAGGCTCTAATCTGTGAACAGGGAGGAGTGCTATCTGACACACATTACAGCTGCAAAGCAGTAATACATGGGAGCCTGCATGGGACCCTGAACGTTTAGCCAGAAGTTCAACATAGCTACCATTGTTGGATTTAACGTGTTATGGGTTGGGTTTTATTACTTCTGTCAAAACATCAGATGCTGTTGAGCCAGGCCAAGTTCATAACTGGGAGTCCATCAAATAAGGGGCCTTTAACACAAAGATCAATAGCGTATCTGGCCATTAGTATATACAGAAAGGGAGACAGAGGCAGAGAGTAAGACTGTCAGAAATTGTGTGCATTTGTTCAGTAAGAGAAGAAAGGGGAGGAGTGATGATTTTGTGCAAATTCAGCAAGAAACAGAAAAAGAAAAAAAAAAAGAAAAAGAAAAATCAGGTCGTAAAAAAACGAGTGTGCTACCTTTCATTTTATTGACTTGATAATGCAGACGGGCCCAGTAACTAAAGCAGCTTTTTTGAAAATAAATAACGTGTGTTGAGTTGCGGTCAGAATCAGTGTGGCTTTAACACCTTCCTGTTTGTCCATATGTGAGGAAAAAAGCTGGAACATGTTTTTGATTTAATTATATTCCTCAAAGTGTCTGTGGAGACTTAATTGCGCGGTTGTAAGCGTGCAGGAGAGCGAGAGGACAACGTGCGTGCATGTGTGTGTGTGTGTGTGTTTTTACATATGTGTGCGTGTACGTGTGTGTCTATTTGCTTCACCTGTACACTGAAAAATACCGGGAAAAAAAATCTACTCTCACTCAGCTTAATTGATCCATTTCAAAGCGTATGAGCCCAACAGAATACCACAACAAAAACAGCCGCAAGGTGTTTAACTTTTCACACACAAACAGCCCTCTGCGGCGCACAGAAACACACACAATCTATAGACAGGTAGGCCTATATTCTCATGTCATTTCTTTCACTATATAACCTCCGTGTGAGAGCAACTTTCATTGACCCTATTAGATTACCTGCACCGATTTTTTAGTTTTTTTATGATCACGAGAGACATAAAAGCCTTTATCTCCGATATATATGAGGTGTGACGTTAGGGCTCATATGTTTAAGATTTCTTCAATTATTAAAAAAAAATTAATTAAACAATTTATAATTATCAATAAGCTGCTGTAAAACAGAAAGAGCATTGTATCAGATAAAATTAAATATAGACAAAACAACACGACTTGTTGTATTTTATCTCAAATTTAAAAAAAAATACTCCTGTAATATATTAAATATTAAATAAAACTGTATCTTGTGAAGAACAGAGTAAGACGTGATATTTATATTTCTTCTTCTTCTTCTTCTTCTTCTTCTTCACAAAAAGCCCACCTGTGAGGGCGACATCCTACTATAATCCAAACACACTAACACTCACTTAATCCTGACCCAAAAGCATTATGTAAACAAACCAGAGCGATCAATGCGAGCTTCTATTAAAACACACACATATTCATATTCCACATGTGGAGCTGTGGAGTCACGCGTTTCTACACACTCGTGGCCTTTAGCGTGAAGTCTGACGAAGCCTGTGTGTCTGTGTGTGTGTGTGTGTGTGTGTGTGTGTGTGCACTCTACCCAGAAAAAGAAACTATATACAAGAGGGTTAAAAATAAAATGATAAAGCAGCTGGTGAATGTTGATGGTGACCTACTGTACTCGGCTGCAGCCACACTATTTTACCTAAGCGGTAGAAAAAGAAAAGGGGGAGGAATACACTCCCACGCGTCGTATTCAAACGTTGTGGGCCTGCATGTTTTGAATGTTAAGAAGAACAAGATCTTTTTTTTTTTCATGCCTGCTGTCTGCTCTGTTTTCCTCTTCTTACCGCTGCAACACAACAGATCCGAGGCCTTTGGGCTACAGAGACTTCCAATGGTCCGATGTGAGAGTGCTACAAAGCCAGGTATTTGTGTTCATTAGCACCCGGATCAACAGACTATCAAGGCTGTTTAGAGATCAAGACCAAGTGCAACTGCTGGCAAGAAGCAGGACTCTAGACATGTTTAAGTATTTTCACTAAAGTAGCCCAATTAGCGTTTTTCTTTTCCTTTTCTTTTGCTTCTTTGTCTTTAACTTATACGGAAACTTGATCCATGTGAATCATGGACAGCATGCAAGTGTAAGAAGGTAACAACAAAAACATGACTGCAATGAACAGTTTGTTTGTTATTCTTTATTATTAATATGATTATATTATTATTATTATTGGTATAAATGCAGGTGAATAAACCATTAGTAGAAATGAATATTAATTATATTAGATATAACAATTCATAATCATTTTTAAAATGTAAGGAGTGAAACTCATTTAAAGCAAACACGTTACAGCTTTTTTTTTTTTTTTTTTTTTTAAAAAGCTCTGCACATATATTTATTTCATTTATGTTATGAAATGTATAAATCAAGAGTATTTTTAAAAAGACTGAATTGTGTCTAAAGCTCGAGGCTCACGTTGAATTAAGAAGGTCAGGTTTTGGCAGAGTTATAAAGTTTTTAAAGGCCATGTTATCAAGCAAGCCCAACAAAAAACAATAACAGGTAGGTTATATTTTTAAAGAATTATTATTTTAATAGGGGTGTCCTAAAAAAAAAAAAAAAAAATACATGGCTGAATGAAAATTGCTCTGCATTTTCACCAAACTAAATATCGAAACTCACTCTGCATAAAATGTAACAAACGCATTAAGACATAACAAAAGCAAATGCCAGGAGGCCTGAACAAACCGTCCTTCAAATGAATTACGGATAAAAGGCAGATTGACCCACATAATTACCCGCAGAAAACGTGCATTCATGTAGGGAATAAAAAAAGACGGTGTAAATAAACGAGATTCATAAATCAACCCACCAACAATAAACAAAATGTCAAACAATAAATATGCTCCATTTCCAACAACAAAGTGCTCATGTTCACAAAACTGAATACATGAATTTTCCGTGTGACGCGAGCAGCAGTCCACTAAGTATATGGGCGCTTTCTTGCACAAGACGCATTATTGATTGGCATTCCCTGGAGGAGGAACCAGTTTGCAGCAGTCCGAGGGCCCACAAAGTTGCCGGAGAGCGATATCTTCTACGGCTGAAGCAGGACCGTCTCACACACAAAAAAAATCTGCATTAAAACATTGCTCTTTCTTTCCAAATTCACATCTTGGCGTGTCCGTTTGCAGGCGAGGGGAAGGAGTGCGCTCAGCTCGGTGTGAGCTCTGCAGCAGCAGCTTGTACGCAGAGCAGTGCCACAGCGCCCACTATTTCAAAAGCCGGGAATATTATTTCACAAGACTTGGAACGGCTCTATAAAAAAAAGTTACTATGCATTTCGACAACTTTCTTGGTAACTTTCGGGAAACGAATCCGCGCCTCCTCTAAAACCTTCGACAACCGAAAAGAGCAAATTACAAGATCGAGCTCAGATTTGGACGGCAATGTTTATCTCTACCTTTATAGGAGTGTAATCAACTAAAGCACCAGCGGCGTTTCTCATCACACATGAAACTTTCTGACACTGGGAACCAACAAAGCCAAGAGCGCAGCATGCAGAGAAGCGAGACTGAGCAGCCGGAGCGGGACACATTTTTAGCAGAAAAGTTATCCCTGTCTCTCTGGACAAAAGAGTCGTCCCCTCCTCTCTTAAGGCTATGACAAATGACAAGGACACATTGGACATCTACAGACCCGGGAGTTTGGAGCCGGCGGCTGAAAGCGATAAGAAGGGGAATAAAGAAGACCTACTTTTGGCCAGTTTTCTCGCCCTCGCCTTGGATCTCATCTTGTCGGCTTGTAGATTCCTCTCGTCGTCCTCCGTGAGCCCAGAAGCAGCAACAACACTATCTTCATCTCACCAGCATTGTCAGTTTGGACACCTTCGCACATGCGCACAGGCCATTCAATCTGACACCCTCGCCGGGGCCAAAAAACTTTCCAATGTATTCATCATCATCACTTTTTTTTTTTTGTCCTATCGTCTCCCCTTTAGATCACTTATCTCTTCCCCTCCTCCTCTTCCTCCTCCTCCTGCTCTCTCCTCACCATCTCACCTTCCCTCCCTCCCCCTCTCCCCCTTACCATCCCCTTACCCTCGTCCCCCTCCTCACCCCTACACCCCACCCCACCCCCCCCACCCCCCCACCCTCACCCACCCACCCCCATTCAGCTCCTGCCAGCACCTTCTTGGATTTTTACCCCTTTAACAGCGGCAACTTGGTTTTCTCCAACCGGCGATGGACACAGTGAGGTACAGTGAGGTCAGGGTCGCAGTACAATCACGAAAATGTGCATGAATTATTATTATTAATAATATTAATATTCTCTTATTATATTAGTGTATTTTGTATTTTTTCCCCTAATCTCATAATATGTATATTTCTGCCATGAAATGTTAACAACTTTCTTTATGAATTTACAGATTGTTCCACAAGAGGAGAAACTCTGTATTTTAGGACGTTGACGCAGCTGATACCTCATCATGTGTTGTGCCAGAAAGTGCTCGAATTGCAGTAGTTATTTTTAACTTCATTAATTCACATGTAGGCGTAAATAGGCGCCTGGCTCGATTGGAGTTGCACTTCATAGGCTATGATTTGGTTGTGTGTGTGTGTGTGTGTGTGTGTGTGTGTGTGTGTGTGTGTGTGTGTGTGTAGCAGCGGCCAGCAGCTGTTTGACGCACGCATGGAGCCTCCACCAGCAGAGTCCGTACCGAGGAGAAGTCCAGGACTTTTTTTTTTTTTTTTTTTTTTTTTTTTTTCTTTCCCTCACCAATGTTCACATTCGTAACAATCGTATTCGCAGAAGTTATTCCTTAAAGAAGTGTTTGAGTTCACTGTCAGCGCCACTGTGCAGCATAAAGTTAAGTTAACCTGAGAGAAGGTGGATAGACTTGCAGACTTTGTAAGTATGACTTTTGCCTCGCACCTGTTTGTTTGTTTGCTGCAGGCAGGAGGAAACCGCCTTTACTTTATAGTCCGTGCATCCAGCACCTCGGTGTAGCCTGAAGGACTACAAGGTAATGTTTAGATTTTTGATTTACGGAAAAAAAAATATTCAAAAATAATTATCGGATAAATCATACAGCATTATTTTTTTATTTACATTTGCATGTTAATATTGAAGTTGCTATTTCGAACTGTATTTATGAGGCAAATGAATAATATATGAACTGTATTGTAATTATTTTTGCATGATTTAAAATTTGTAATATATATTATGGCTACTAAAATTATAATAATCATAATAATCATGATGATTATTATTGTTACATAATATTGCATTGCTAAATTAACGCTGTATATTTTTTTTTATTGTTACTGATCGACCTATTTAATAGCTAATAACTTAAATAAATAAACTAAAGGAGAAGCTGTGGAGGATCAAAAATCTATTTGTATTTTATTATTTATTTATTTTTTTGAAATGATAAAGTAGTGCCGTAGTGGTTGGCTGCTCTTCATATTCATGTGGTGCCTGGGCCTTTAGCCTACATGTCATATGGGAATGGTTTCCGTCTAGTTTGGCTGAATAAAGGCGGCTCTATGTTGGAGCCTATTAAAGATCGGTGGTGATGGAGCAACTGCAGTCTGCTGGGAGAGCGGTAGGGATCAATTCCCTGCACACTAATCACAGCGCACTTTTATGGGATAATTTCAAATCCATGCACAGGCCTACATATTGTTATTCTTATCATTATATTTATTAACAACAACAATAATAATAGTAATAATAATGCATGTGTTATTTATTTCTAGACATATTTTTTTTTTGCTTTTTTTTTTGACATAACATTGGCATATAAACAATTGCAATAAGTCGCGGTCTGTCTGACTCTCTGACTGTTTGAGCCGCAGCTTGTTGCTCATTATAATGCACATGAAACAACAATTGATTTGAATAAAGGCACGAGTTCATCAAACAACGTCTCAAGCCTATTTGACAGAAATTGCCGTGGGATGTTTTTTTCCCCATGAGTTGAGGTGAAATGAATAGCGTGAACATTAATCAATAATAATCAGCAGTAATTAGCATACATTACGTGTATATTAGGGAGTTTGTCTTGGCATCGTGACGCGAGAAGTTTCATTTTATTGGCTTTACAGAAGGCGTGGAAGTGTGCGCAGTATGCTTTCAGGGAGGCGGCCACCATATTACAGACCTTTAACATTTTCTTTGTAAACCTGTGGAAAAAAATATGAACACAATACTTGAACCTCAAAAACAGAATCAACAGTCCAATCTTTGAAGCTCTGCGTACATGCAGGGAGCGCAGAGGTAAGACGAGGAGGGAGGGAGGGAGGGAGAGGGGGGGGGCAAAAAAAGAGGAGAAGCAGGTCGATAAACAAATAATAAATTATGTGAATAACGATGGTGTACAAAGGTTTTGTTTATTCCTTAGTGTCTGAAGAAAGCGTGGGAGGGTGGCGACAAGCTATCAATGATCCATTGTCTTAATCGATTAGCTCTACCATCCTTCATCCTTCGTCCAGCTTCAGTCAGAGAAATACTGAAAGAAATGCATTCAGCTGAACGCTCCACAGTTTTTCTTGTCGAAATGATTTCCATCAGCCGCCCGAGACAGTTCAGGTCAGGCCTCTGAATATTTCTTGCACATCGGTTTGGACAAATGATTTCACATGGTGCAACACCTTTTTTAAAAGGGGGCAATTAACTGTTATTACGCCTGCAAAGGAAAGTGTTGCTCTCCGACACCGGCCCCGTTAGGGAACAGGCCTACTTCTTCTGCGTCATTTAAACGTCGACCTTTAACGGGTTTGTGGAAACGGCTGCGCAGGAGAGCCTCGCGGTTTTTTTTTTTTAAAGGGGGGGGGGGGGGGTGTTTGCTCTCCAGAAATGCGGCTTTTTCTTCTTTTGTCCTGCGGCTGGAGGGAGCGCAGGAAGGCAACACCGCTGGCTCTGTTCCCCGGAAGAGAGGTGTGCTGTTCAATCAGCTGCACACGACCTCTCTTTGTTTTATTAATGCGTAATTAGACCTGAAGAGAGGCAGATGAGATTCATAATCAGCTGAAACAGACAACAAACAAACAAACACAGACAAAAGCGCGACCACATTAATAACATGCGATTAGGCCTTTATGATATTTTGTTATTATTTTGATTCTTTAACCAGGAAGCAGTTGAACTGAGCCTTGATAAGGGGCACAGTGCGACGTCTCTGGCAGGTATTGCATGTGTGTATATGCACCTCTGGATTGTTTGTATATGAGGACAGTTTCCACGGCTCATATATCGCAAGTACAGGCCTCTTACGCATACACTAGTCTATGCAGGCCCGTGTATAATTATTTGTGGCGTCTAGACAATGTAAAGGACACAATTTGCGCCAAGCCGGTTAATTTCCCTTAAATTCACACTATGAAGGCGATGTCACCTGCTGACCTGTTTCTCATTAAAAAGTAACTGGCCGTCGTGTTCCGTGTCACAACATTACAGACGTTTTGTCTCCTTAATACAGTGAAGGAATTCATACGGAAAATACAACCAAAGTACCATTTGCTAAAAAAAACATGCGCAGACCTGAAAAATACTCTGAAAGCCAAGAGGATAATTAACTTAAAAACACCAATGCAGGTAAATGATGGTGTCAATAGAATAATCCTCCTCACTATCATCATCATCGCGCTTGTGTGCGTATATATGCTAGGGGGAGGGGTGGGGGGGGTTACAGAAGTTTATAACATTGTGGATTGGTGTGGTCAGACTGCGGTGACTGTATACCCCCCATATACTCCCCCCCACCCACTCCCACTCACACACACACACACCCACACCTAACACTCTCACACATATACACATATAGGCCGCTGAAACCCAAGCTTTATCCACGGTGGAAAAGGCTCCGGGTCTCTGGATTAGACGTTACGCGCAGATAACATCAGCGCACATTAGATATGTGAAATGGAGCACCTCGCGGTCCGGCCCGCGGACGAGGCGGACCAGGGGACATCAAAAAGCCGCAGCGGGGCCTTTTGTGAGCGCTGTGAGCATTGTAAATTTGCTAACTGTAATTCTGCCACAGTCGATGTAATGGGAGAGTAAACATGGTAACTAGCTGCGGCGGGGTGCTGGGACTTGCGAGGCACGCGCTCATGCGCTCACGCACGCACGCGCGCACACACACACACAAACAAACACACGCGCGCGCGCGCACTTCTGCACACTGTATGATGTACAGATCGCCCGCGCGAGGACGAAACGATGACCCACACACCGCTGTCATCTCAGATACAAACAATGATAAACACAATAACAGTCATTTCCACAGATGCAGTTTTTTTTTAACAAATCGATGAACACAAATTCACTAAGATCCCAGCAGCAAATCAATTAGAAAACCCCCCTTTTTCCTTTCTAAACTATTAGTTTGGACTCCACAGCAGGCCGCTCCCTCCTTTCATCTAATGAAGTCCCCAGAAGCGGTTATAGTGAAGTTGCTTTAGTAATTATTAGCCATTAATTGGGTTCAGGACCTTGTGCGTCTATGGGAAATGGGAAATCTGACCGCTAATCCAAGACGTTTCTTTGGGGCCTTGTGCAGTGCTGTTAACATGCTGTCAGAAATAGACGCTGGCTGCGCCACAGCTACTGATAACAGGAATATGAAGAGGTTAGAGGGCAGCGACTGTACTGATACAGACTCACTGCAGGAGGCCTGCACTGGAGCTGAGGGTCTATAGGAATGGTTTCACACCTGGAGAGCTATAAAAAAAAAAAAAGCTAAAACGTTTCAAATATTTGTGAGGGTTCGTGTCTTGGAGTGAGTGTGATGGTGATAGATAGAAAATCGGTTAACGAAACCAGAAACATTTAATGTAAAATACAGCCAGAGGTGAACCTAAATCTTCTGGTTCAGATATTTAGGTAAATTAATTTTCTTTTTTATAAATAAGGGACCTCGAAGCAATTGCAACATATAACGTATTAAAATGATCGTGTTTGTTTGTTACATTGTGTGTGTCATCTCAGAAATGTCTGAACCATGCATTCAGCTGTTCACTGAACACTGCTGACTCAGGACAAAACCAATAAATGAATTTAATCATATTTGTCTTTACCTTTGAGTTTGGAAAAATGCCCGGACGCTTGATTTGTTTTCACTGACAGATGTTGGCAAATTTTGCATATTAAGACATTACAGGGTATTGTTCTTATGGTTTATTATGAAAATATATAGGATATTCGTTGCAAATGGCAATAAATATCCTATATATTTTCAGATATCATCATGTGGTTGAATTCAGTGAGGTCGGCGAAATGAAAACAATTATAACTCAACAAATATTATTCGGTCTAAGCAAAAATGAAACCACAATTGACGATCAATTTGCAAAATGTAACCAAGCAATATGCAAAGTCTGACTAAATCTGACTGGGAATTGGGGTTACCTCCGAAAAACGGCACAGCATCCCGGCCGCCTCCCGTCCCATCATCATTAATGTTGTTGTTTTTAATTAATCGCTCGTTAATGTCGCCATCCATTTCCCCGCAGATCACAGGAGCGAGGAGCCGACAACCCCGCCAAACAAATGCACATTAAAATATCGCCGGGAGGCTTGAGTGAAAATTACCCCGATGTAGAAATGACCTTAATATGATGTAATCAATCAAGCTGTCTGCTGGGACACTGGGAATCACAATGTTAATCTTTTAGTTTGGAGCGGCGGGGGGAAAATAGCCTGTCATATTTTACAACTCAGCCAAAGAGCACACAGTTTATAAAAGTTCAGTGTCGGAGGAAGACTACTGCAACTATTTATGCTCTGTAGTAATGGAGAAAACACATTCATACTGAGGATTTACTGGAAGATTAAAACAAATTGTTGTAAAGGCCAAAAGGCCTTCGGGCCTGTATTTATTACAGTATTTATGAAAATATGACACCTCAGTGACTTCAACTGAAATGCAAAATAATGAAAATACTAGCAGTTGATTAGGCTGTTTATCTTATTATTAGGATATCAGTAGTCTAAAGTGAAATCATAAAACTGATTGTATAATTTAAAGAACATATTAACAAATTTAAAAAGGAAATTATTAAAGTATTTTGAGAAATATTGCCAACATATCAAATTTTCTAAAGGTTTGGCCAAATTCCTGACAGACCATAATTCACTTTATAATCATTAAAATAGAAAAATAAATCAAGCCATAAATATTTTAGGAAAATAAATTTGAGTTTCTTTTTAATTCTTTAATTAAAATACATTTTAGTCAGTAATAAAATGTGGTCAAATTTGATGTAACAAGCCAGGAAGATTAGCTGTCACAGATCTTGTTAAATTTTAGGTGAGACGAATTAAACAATTAAATAAGAAAGAGAGCAATTATTTGGATAAATCTATGATTGTCATAGAAATATAAGCTGCTGCATACAGTCATTTGCATTGCTTAACATGCACAGTGAAAGCTATTATGCAGAGTGAGTCCAGTAGGTACCAAACACAGGTGAGGAAGTATTAGCACCAAGAACATACACACAACTTGGCAGGCTACAAGAGGCTCATGTGGGCAGCATCAAGTGCTGAGGCCGGTGCATGTTATCATTAACAACTGTGGACAGATAGAACAAGCCAAGCCCACAAGTGTCCATTTCACACCAGCCTGGCATGGCAGCGGGTTAGGACTCCAGAGAGCCGTCTGCCACCCCTCAGAAGCCCTTTGAAGCTCACCAGCTTCTGGGATTTCTGGTTCTCATCTTTGAAACAAACCCCCTTGAAGGTTCAACCTGAGATTTGTGTTCTCACCTCCTGTAAAGATCCGATCTGGGATTTTGTTCTCATCATATCAGCTTCAGTGAACACATTTCACTGCTACTGGGCTTTGATAAAACACTGAGGCTTTGGGAAATGTGTTGTTACAAGATGCAATGGAAAAATGGAGGTTGCTGTGTCTGTTACTATATCAGTAGTTATATGCATTCATATATAATAACTGTAAAAGCAGTGCCAGCTGTAGAACAGGTGAACTACTACACAGAATATCACAGCATTAATCATTTGTTGTTGCTACAGTCACTACACTACATTATCCAATCAAAACCTGTAAAACTAATTGAAAGTCACATGAAAAAATGAAAAAAAAAGCACAAGCACAAAATGTGTACAACTAAAAGGCATCAGTAAGTCAAATGGCTAAAAATAATTCACACCCTTAAATCCAAGACTTGTTTCCTTAACAGGTTTCCATCCCTAAAAATATTCTGTTCAATAGTTAGATTTCCATAGTGCTCCAGATCCCATATCACTATTGGAACAGCCCTGATCATAATACTGAATGTGGGGAGTGACGTCACTGCAGCCGGCGAGTGGGGCCCCACAACACAACACACGCATACTCATAGCAGTGAAAATACTTAGCAGAGGGGATTGGAAAACCTCAGTGTTGAAGTATTTTCTCCGCCCAATCTTGAAGCAAACGTACGTCCACAGTGCGGACATATTGGACGTGTCATGTGTTAACGATGCACTTTCACTTCGCTTGTGATATTCAGTTTGCTTCCATAGATATTTAATTGGAGACAAATATTTATCATCGGCAACATTTTGTGAGATTATACAAATATGCATATTGAGTGTGTGTCTCTAAAATATATTCAGGTAAAGAAGCTCTTAACTGTAGCGGAGTCATCATCTCTTACCCAAATCCACAAGTCCTGTTGACATTCTCAGGCTAAATGGATCTGCTTTTCAGTAATATGTCTCCACTGCCAAGGTATGCAGACCCTCAGTCCAAGGGGCACTGTAAGGGATTTCAGCAAATCACAAAAATGACTAAAACTCAACCTGATACATACACACACACACACACACACAAACTCCTGCACACACTTACACCAACCCCAGCACTGTGCTACTGAGTGTTGTTGCGTATTGTACTGTGAGGCAAACATTTTCATGTTAGCCTCTTTTCCCTAAAGGAGAAGATGACTTCCCAGCACGAGGAAAAAATAACTTAGGCCAAGTTGCACACTTAAACTATAAGCCTGACATCACATAGGAAACAAACCATAAAACACCAAACACTCTACAACCCAACAAAGACCAATAAAGGTTTCAACGACTGAAGCATAAACACTGCGAGTAGCAAACAAACCCAGCAGCTCTCGTTTCATTTCCATAGAGATTATTTTCTCATTCTTCTTTTAGACTGCTGTAGCCTGGCGGTGACCAGCTACGTTATTTATTTGTTTGTTGTTGTTGTTGGGTTTTTTTGTGTATTGTGTATAAGTGTGGTGGTGATGGTGTAGCTGCAGAAAGAAAGCAAATGTGTACGTTGCCTGGACTGACAGGATGATTAATAGGAGCTCCAGCCAGGGGTGGGTGGGTAGGTTGATGGTGATGGTGGGTGGAGGTGGAGGTGGGAATGGGGGGGCTGGGTGGGATTTCGGCAACACATCAAAAACAACAGCACTTCCCGGGTTTGCTACCACTTCCTCTATAGGGCCAAATCCCCCTTCACCCCGATCCGTGAACCTGGGTAGCCTGGACGGCGGTTCACAGAGAAGAGTTAATGAAGAATTTCTCTGAGACACACACACACACGCATAGAAAGAGCCTGGATGAACAGCATAATTAGTCTGCTTACGGAAAGAACAGTGAGGGGAGAAAGAGGAAAAGGGGGGGGGGGGGGGGGAGAAACACATGCAGAGGAATTTCAGTGTGCATCAGAGCTCTATGTTGTTTGTCGAAGGGGCACAGCAAGTGCTGAAATGGCAGATAGCTTCACGCACAACCTGGATAAATATTGACTCTGGACCCGTTTCTCTTATGATGGCTGAAGCTGGAGTTGTAAGCGCTCTTGGCCTAAAAGGGGTGACGGAAGGACAGGTGAGGAAAGGTGGAGGAAAGGGATGGACATGACTTTTCTGAACTTAGGCTAAAGTTGGGACGCTAATAGGAAGGAGAGGAAAAGAAAGGTCATACTCAAGCTAAGGTGAGGTTTCTTTGCCGAGAAGAAGCAGAGGAGCGTTTCCTCTGTGATTTCCCTTTGTGGTGAAAAAATAAAACAATGCACCAGTGAGCAAATCAAACACTTGATCATTATTAGAGCAGATTTTCATTTAATAAATTGCAACTGCAGAGGCCCAGACCTGAGTACAGTGCAACTTAACAGTAAGCTGGTCTCCTCTACAGATGGAGGGAAGTGTTGAAAGACTGCCCTCCTGTGTCAGACACACAAACACATGTTGCACAATAGGCTTGTACTCAGTCTCTCTCTCTCTCTTTTTCCCCACTTATTGACACCGCCTCCTTTAAAAGATATAGCTTCTGTGCTGGGAGATGTAGGCCAGACAGAATACACCATCAGTGAGGTTACTGGATCTGGATGTATGTTTAGCTTAAACATGTGAAACACTGTTGTAAAGATGATTTTTTCCTGTCTTCATTTGTGTACTTTATATGTATTTATACATGCCTGCATGTGTGTCAGGGGAAGAAAATATCTGTATTTACAACATGTGCCTAAAAGCATCTTCATCACATTAACCCTGCATCATTTGTTGATGCATCTTTGTGTCAGTTTCGTGCTCTACCTTATCATGAAAGAGAGAAACAAACACTAGATTTTAACAGGTTGTCATCCTCCACTCTTGCCCTTTTCCAAAAGGAGCCGGCTGCCAAATCCCTGAGCATGCTTAACAATTCCATTACCGCCGTGCAGAACACCCACACTACTCCTTTGAAGCCAGGGCATTTTAGAGGAGAAGAGTTTATTGACTTCAAATTGTTACCACTTGGGCCTTCTACTCTCATTTCTGAAAAAAAAGAAGAAAAAAACAATAAACCTGCATGTCAAAGTGTAGCGTGTGTAGTCCCGGGGTGGATTTTAAGTGATGTTTGTTCAGATGAGGGGCAGGGAGGAGCGCACAGTGACAGTTACTCAGTAGGATGCCAGCGTGCAAATGTAAGCCCGCACATGCTGATTGCTCATCATTGGAAGGATTTTATTCGGCAGTGTGGTTTCTGTTAACATCCAATGGCTTGTTTTACAGCGGTGCTCATCTGTGGACCAAATGTGTCACATAGTAAGATGGGAAAGATTCGGTCTTTCTGGTTGTGCTAATAAAGTGTGACAGACGATTGGACTCACGATTCATCCTGTTCTCGCTTGCCATTTTCATAAGCCCATATATGTCACACACTGACATTTGCCATGTGGTAAAACTGGACAACTTGCCACTCTATTTGGGGGAATTTCTCCCCCCCTCCCCACCGTCACGTCACACATATGCTGAAAATAATGTTTTGTTTTGACCCATGCAGTGTAACCTTTTGAAGTTGTCAGTTGGAACAAGGCTACTGTGGGACACTTATAGCCTGTCAGCTGCTGGGACTTCAGTGTGTGGAAGACTGGGCTTATAGACACCTGTAGGCCTGGGGTCATGGTGGCACCTCTCAGCTTTTCCAGTCCTGTGGGATGGTCTGCTTGGCTGTGTGTGTGTGTGTGTGTGTGTGTGTGTGTGTGTATGTGTGTGTTTCCTGCAACTCTAATCTAAACTAAAGGGAATTACCAAGATGTAACTAAACAAAACTAAATCCCCAGAATCTCTTTACAATAACACGGTTTTATTTTACAATTTAATAGTCACTGTTACCATCTGGTTTATCTATTGCCATACGATGCTGGATACAACTAAAGGTTATTGCAATGTAAAACCGAATTTTATCATTCTATCATGTGCTTTGCTGTGTTCACACCATCTGACACCACATTACTGTGATGTGATGTCAATAACCGATTTACAATAGCTGGTTGTTAGCTTGGTTCTGATGTGTGATGTCATCTAACAGTTCAACTACGGTCAACTTTCCAGTGCCAGCGGAGGAGGAAATGAAGTGACCATGGTTAACACATGGCTGACGTCTTTGTGGTACTTAAAAATAAATGGATTTCTGGTTTCTTGTTGCCTACAGTGACCAACAACTCCTGATTGTCCAGAATCCAGCTGTTTTTTTAATGATGCATACTGATTTTTACAATAAAACGAGCAAACCCCAACAATAATGTCTTATTTTCACACTACACACCAACACCACACAGAGAAAAATATAATGATAAAAAAAAAACGATTTTGTTATGCCACTGGGAGCTGGACTTTTGAGGCAATGTGTTTGAGGCAGTATTCATGAAAGACAGGAAGGGAAGAGTCTGTCTGCAGAATTCTCTAAATCCATTTTGGAGGGAGGGATTACCTGAGATTTATCATTCAGCATCTCTGACTCAGACACGTGGTTTTTACTCTCATTTTGGAATGTTAAATGGAAAATGTACAATCAAATGCAGACAAATCAAAGCAATTTGAAATGAAAATACACTTACTGTACATTGCACATACATTTTGCAGGTATGTACAGTAGGTTTCCCATTGGGAAAGTGGTCTCAGACTTTTGGACCCTACTGTATGTGTGTGTATATAACCCACATGCACATTCTGACTGATAAGTGTCAATGTAGCATCATCAGTCATCATTCAAATAGCAAAATACTGTGGCGCTTTGTAGCCAGGCAGACTGATCTGTTTCCTCACATTAACAATTGGCTGCTGTCTGTTCCCAGCAGCTCAGTTCTGCTCTGCTCTGCCCTTACTGGCTGCCTGCCTGCACTGGGAAACTCAGGACCTTCATCTCCAGCAAACAAACTGAAAAGGCGCAATCAGAGAAAAAGAGGAAAATCACACTTGTTTTTGTTCCATTATGCACTGAGCATTAGATCAAGACAGGAGAGATGGAAGGAGGGGAGGCATGCAATGTAGGAATAAATGTGCATGTGTGTGTATGTATGTATGTGCGGGAGGGGGGGGTGGAGGGGATTCTCTGCCACTGGGTGAGCTTATCCAGAGGATCTGTTCTGCTTCAAGAGAAAGAGAGAGAGGTCTGATAGGAACAGAGTGTGCCACACACTTGCCCTGAGACACACACACACACAAGCCAGGACATTGTGAGCCTTACCTACCGCTGAGTGTACGAGCGCCCCTGGTCCAAAATCAGAGCTTCAATAACAAACTCTACCGGCTCTTCTGATTGGTCGTGACGAATGCTCTCTTCTCACTGGTCCCGGGTAATGTCTGCCACCAGGGGTTTGACCGCCTGTCCCCTTTATTTCATGTCAGTCTGTGAGTGTGTGTACTTCTGCATGTACATTAGGACTGGTTTTTTTCCATGTCAATATGCACATATGGATATGAATAAGAGTGTTTGCCGCAAGGAGTCATTTGTTCTAGACTGAACAAAAGTAACAGCAAGAGACCAAAGAAACAAAAGCCAAGCAAGTAGAAAAAGTGAAAAGAATAAACCTTTCAGAAAATAAGGCCCATCTATTTATTTAAGCTGTTTTTCCTTGGCTTTAATTAAAATGTACTTTGTCTTTTATCAGAGAGCGAGCAGGGGGATGTGGTGGACTTACCCCTTTTCCAGTGAGGAAAGCCAGTGGGTGCCAAACGGCAAAGCCTGCCGGATCATTATTTGAGTGCCAAAACGGTGGGAGAGGAAAAGGCAGCAGAAAGCCGATCATTAAAATTCCTACCACCTTGTTGACTGCATCTCCCCAACCAGCTTTCATTTCCCTCCCAGGACTTGGATGCAAGCGACGGTGAGGGAGTGCAGCTTGGCTAAAGACAAGAGGGACAAATCTTAAATTGGACATGGAAGGGACGTCCTGGAAAACATCCTTAGACACTGAGACAGTGAAACAATGCAGACCTGAGATCAGTAGCGTGTGAGTCAATGGACGTAAAGACCTACTTAGGGATGCTCTTGCCAACTCTACATTTGGTGTTTAACACCAAAACGAGCCAAGTCAACAAAAAAAAAATCCCAAAAGAGATTGATGACCTTCTCCATAACGAAGTTGTGACTCCTGGTAGGAGCCAGACTCATGTGAGACATAGACATAGACTGTATAGACATAGATGAGTGTGTCACATCCTGCGTTTTTTCCAGTCTCTCCATTCAAAGCAGTTAGAAAGAGCCAGACAGGAAAGAAGCTAGTTTCTTATCTAAATTGCACCTCTGACTCACTGCCATGGATACAGGATAGGTGATGGCCAGAAAAAAGCGGAGCATCTAAGACGGCGATGTCAGCTCTCTTTACAGTTTCCTCTTTCTCTTTGTTAGAGTAGCAGTAGAGGAGGACCACACAGAGAGCAGATAGTCAGTGGGTATTAATGGACAGGTTGATGCGGAAGGGGATTTGTGCGGTGGACCTCGGAGGCTCTCGGGGGTCCGGTGGTGGCCCTCAGTATTGGTGACAGTGTCTGGGCCACTAGCTGCTGAAAGGAAAGGGAGTGACCGTGTGCCTCCTCGGTTCAGTGAAGACTGGTGGGATTTACAGCACACGGTGTTGTGAAATGTGGTTTCTATAAGTAATTGGTTGCATTTCTTCATTACTCAGTTGAAGTATGGATGATTTGCATTTCTTGTGACATATAGCTATTATTTCAAGAGCGACTGTATACAGATGTTTAGCTAAGACCTGCTTCAAATTGTATGTATGTGACTTTTGAGCCACCGTGTTAAAAATGTACTTTTTAATAACAGCAATTTTTCACAGTATTTATGTACTTTGATATCATGCTATGGCAGTGTGTACTGTCTACATTATTTCAAATGAAGATAATTACTCCTTTAGAAGAGGAAACAATAGATGACATGTTCTTCAAACAGCCTTGACTGTATTTTTGCTAGTAGTAGTAGTAGTATTATTAGTATTAGTATCATTAGTATTAGTAGTAGTCAGATCACAAACATTATAATACTGGAGGAATTAATGTGAGTAGTGATGGATAAACATGAAAACTGTTTGCTGTGCCCATTCACTCGGACGTGTGTGTGTGTGTGTGTGTGTGTGTGTGTACAGATCCCCGGTCTGGTCTAAATTACCTGCTGACGGACAGGCCATCGGCTGTCACCGAGGATGTGCTGATGGGACTCACTCTTCCACTCCCGTCCCATTAGCCATTCCTCCCTACTCTTCCTCCCTCCTCCTCCTCCTCCTCCTCCTCCTCCTCCCCTTGGGGCTTCAGCCTTCCTCTGTGCCCCGTGATGCGCTGCGGTAGGTCAGGTGAGCAGAGACGGACGGTGAGCAAAAAGAGTGAAAGAGAGAGAAGCAGAGAGGCACACGGAGGTGAAAGGGGAGACTTTTATTATCACCATTGTTTCAAGCTCACTGATCCCCCCTCATCGCTGACTGCTCAAATGTCCTATCTTTTCAACACACCTGAGCTCTCCCTCACACTCCTCACCCCTCCGCCACCCTCCTCTTTCTCTCTCTCTCTCTCTCTCTCTCAAATCTCAGTCCTGCAAATCCCCTCCTTACCCCCACACAACTCCTCCACTCCCCATTTGCTCCTCTCCTGTTTCTACCTCCTCCTCCCCTCTACCTTCCCTCTCAATGGGCTCACACTGCGTTCAGAGGGTTGGGGAGAAAAAGAGGGTGAGAGAGGTAGAAAGAGAGACAGAGAGAGAGAAGGAGGGAGAGCGGCAGGCCTCTGGCTGTAAGGGAGAGTGCACCTGGATGGGCAGGCTTCCTGGACACGCTGTGAGGGGCTATTGTCCTGCATGTCAGCAGCCCCTCTCTTTTAATGGGGCCCGTATATCATCGTTCTGATTATGGCAGATGACTGGGACTTGGGGGAGGAGGGGGGAGTGGTGGGGGGGTGGAGATGGTAGATCTGGAAGAGACGTAAATGTGTGTGTGTGTGTGTGTGTGTGTGTGAGAGTGAGAGAGAGAAAGAAAGAGAGAGTGTATTGGAGAGGGAGGTGGATGAAGGCGAGGTTTGGGGACAGAGGCTTAAAAACGCAGGGACCCCCAAATCCCCCATCGACTGAAATCCTAGCACTTAACCCCAGCTATGGCATTGTGTGCTGCCATGGGGATTTTTTTCCTCTCTTTTTTTTTTCGTGGCCGTCATTCTTTTTAATGGACTCTCTCACTCCATCTACTCCTCCCTCTCTCTCTCTCTCTCCATTCACCCGGTGGATTCTTTAGCTGAGAAAGTTTTTTTTTTTTTTCTTTTGGTTTATGACTTGTTTTCTTTTCAGAGGTAGGAGGAAGGGAGGTGAAGGCTGGTCACCTGTCCTCTCTGGCCTGAACGCCCTCTCAGACCAGAAGCTGTTAACAGATATCACAAAGGAAAGAACCATGGTGACCGCTGCGGTGAACCATCCTTTTCAACATACTCAGTTTTATTTTTGCAACCAAGTAAATGTCAGACAGTGACAGGTAGCAGCAGTTATATAGCACAGCCTATGAACCCACATGAAAAAAAAACATATGGGTACAAAATGATACTCTGCAAGTACATCATGAAAATACTCATAATTATGTCATCTCACTGTAAAGCACTTTGGTCAATATTTGTTGTTTTTAAATGTGCTCTATAAGTAAAGTGACTTAACAGGACTTGAAAATGAAATACATTTATCTCTCCATTAATTACCTATTAGTTTCAGAACTGACTGATATACAGTTACTTACCTATAGGGCTGTGCATACATGTGTTTTAGTAAACATCTGTTACCAGCCAGTCTGTTAGGTCTTTGGATCAGGAGCTGCTGATTGTCCCACAGTCAAGATTTAGGGAAGGAATATCTGCCTCAGTAGCAGTGAGGTTTTACAATAACCTGCCTGTTTCTATTATATGTTTTACTTTACTTTACAGGAAGTCTTATTATTAACTTTCATTAACTTCATTTTGTTGCCTTATATCAACAGATGATAATCTTGTTCGCTGCTATAAGCTCATTCATCTACCAGGGTGCTGAGTGGCAGCAGGATTTTTTTTTTCTATTGCCATTTAAATACACCTTTAATACCTCTTACTAATGTCACAGCATCACTGTGTGCTGACAATACTTTTGACAGATTGAATCACTGGTGTAGGGCTGCGGTAATGAGGTAATTCACTTAGTTTATTTCAACAAATTAACAATCCGCTACTCTCATTAGGTCTTTGAACTCATATCAATACAGTTGAATCGGTTTCAACAAAAACGTACTTGCATGTTATTTTAAAAATCTATTTTGTACCTCTAAGCCATTTAAATAGCGTGTACGTTTTTCCCCAGTGCACCAGCGTCTTGAGTGTTAAGTGCTCCAGTAGTTCACTTGTGGAAGATCTGATCTAACTCAATAGCAGATCAAAGACTGAAGTGTTCATGTTTTGGGTGACTGAGAAGAGAGAGAGTCATTCATTTCGGGGGACAAATGGCAGCTAATTGAGTAGGTGTTGTAAGAGCCTGTCTGGATACCTTTCAAATGAGTAAAGGGCCATTTCCCCCATAATTAGCTACCTATGTTGGATTTTGTGTGGCGTGCGAGTCTGCGTGTGTGCGTGTCTGAGTGTGTGCGTGTGAGGGAGAGAGAGAGAAAGAGAGAGAGAAGGGGGTGTTAAGGTTGTTTTGGAAACATAATGTGTGTGTGAAACAGGCTAAATTAAGCCGTTCTTAATAATATTATCATTAATTTACTATCTTTAACAGCATAACTCTTCCTTGATAACAATCCTCGATGATGTTTACTGACCACAAATTTTGTCAAACTAACTAAAAACTTCATATTTATTGCAACAACACAACTAGTTTACGTGTGTGTGTGCGTGTGTGTGTGTCTAAATGTGCGCCAGTGCATGTGTGCTCATTTCCCAGAGCTGATTAGGCGACAGCGGTCATACATCACACCGTGACCTGTGGTGCCGAATCTGGAACAAATATTTACACAGTTACCATGGACTGAAGCAACAAACTTTTATTTTTTTGCTTCTTTAAAATTTTAATCATTGCATCTTAGTATCAAACTGTTGTATCATTACTTAAGATTTATTAAAAGCCTGACATATTCACTGAAAACATCATGCTTTGAGGCTGAAAACTGGGCAGAGCCGTGTGCTCCTTTGAGGCTGCAGTCAGGATGACATTACGGAAGGTAAGTTTGAGGTTCATTACTTGTCTGCGGAGACTTTATTCAACTTCTGTACATTTCTTTATATACAAATACTATAGCTGAGCACCTATAGTAGATCATATATTCCCATTTATTTTTCCAAGAAAAAAAAAAAAGAGGTGGGAGATTTACAGAGTGTGAGTGCATGTCAGACTACTTCCTATTTGGATGGTGGTAGCTGTGTCGAGGGCAGAAAGAAACCTATAATCCCTCTATGCTGCTTGAATAGAGTCATTCTGAAAACAGTGAGTCAATGTCCGCTCGCTGCTTGGTGCGTCAGATGAGAAGCAGTTAATGTGTCAGTAATTGGACAAGCAGTATATTTTGGGAAAAGCCCTTTATAAAAATATCCACCCACTGATTTAGAGAGCGTGTGTGGCACACGGGGCGGACATCATTTACATTTTACAGCCTGAAAAAATAAACAAACAAACAAATAAGAAAAAAAAAAAAAGAAATGGACAGAGGTGAAAAAAGGGGAGGTAGAAATAGCAGCTGTATTCTTCTGGTGTGTCTGGCTGGCAGCTCTTGGGGGATTGGCAGGATTAAGTGAGAGCTAAAGATGACATCACGGTTGAGGACGGCCGCTTGACTCGTAAAGTGCCCCTTCGGTTTGTGCATCTACGGGCCGGGTGCCAGAGCCAGAGTGTGGGCGAGGGGGGTGAGGGGGATCATTAGTGAGGTTTTATTGGAGCACTGGGGTGGACTCGCTGGTACATGGGTGCAGACGCACAGGAAAACAGGATTCAGACGGGCTATGTAGTGCAGCTATTTGATTGCTCCCAGACCCTCACTGCAGAGAGTGTGTACGCGAACGAGACGGAGGCAGAGAGAGAGAGAGAGAGAGAGAGAGAGAGAAAGGATTGTGTGTTTGATATGAGATTGATACACGCGTTGTGGAAGTGTTTTCACTTGTGTTTGAGGTTGATACAAATAGGAAAGTTTGTGTGTTTGCAAGGATTTGTTGGCACGTGTGTAGAATTATCCTTTTATACGTGCATGTTCGTGCATGTGTCTTTCCTCGTGATGGAAACCAGAGATATCCTATAGCCGTGGGGGCCTGATCTGCGAGTGGGCTGTCCAATGACGCTTGTGCCGAGTTCTCATAAAATGCATCAAGGCAAAAGCCAGAATTCCTTTAGTTTTCAGGGCCACACCACCCCCCACACCCCCACCCCTCATCCTTCTGCACCCCTCCTCCTTTGCCTCTTTCTCCTTATGAACGTATAAAAGACGACAGCAAGGATATCCAGCACTGGCTGATACAAATCCCACTCAGTCACCTCCAGATGGGATGGCTGCCTTTTACATTGAGAGCTCAGCAGTAGCCCGTCCTGACTCATTGTTTCACTCCATATAAAATGAAATCAACCACATCTTCTAGGGGTGGCTAAATACTAGCTACTATTTCCAGTTACGCAGGAACAGATCCCTTTGAGTGATCCGCGTCTCTGTCTTCTGTGGAGATTTGTCACACCGAAACGACTCATAATGACCCACACGGTGTTCGGTACACGAAGCAGAGCTCGCAGACAGTGGTTTGTCACACTCTTCGAGATTTACTCCGTCTGTGCGTCTAGTCACTGACAGCCTGGAGGAAAGGCTAGAGCAACTGTATCCTCTCCATCATGCCACGGCTAGGAAATGAGCCATTCATTCTGACCGCTGCTGTCGAGCCGTCTGACCTCTCAGGGCTGGAAGGCCCACTGTGGTCTCATAAAAAATGCCAGTCATAAAACAGCCGAGGGGGTAAGTCACTCTTGAGCTATTAGCTGGTGATACTGGATGAGATTTCAGTAGGTGTCAGGGTGTAAGATTGGACGAGGCTAGGAGGTAGGCTTGTGTCTCAGAAATGATAGATATGTTGAGCATGGTGAAAACTTAAGATCGTGCTGAGGTGAGCTGAAGTTATTAACTTGATCATTATAGTTCCTGTGCGAGCTTTTTATTTACAATATTAGCGGCACAGCCCATTTAACATAAATATGCCGGCCGCTTCTGTCCAAAAAGAAAAGAGTTGGCCCTGAAATTAACCCTAATGGTACCATTAGTTCAGTTTCTCAAAGTTTGCAGTCAAACAAATCGCAACCCACACACAGTCTCAAAGCACTAAATGCACTTGTTATCAATTGGGGGAAAGGCATTATTACCTATTAGCTGTTTTAATGGTGCAAACAGGGGCGCACAAAGTAAATACCCAGGTTTATGACTTCCTGTACTCGAGAACAGCATATGTTTGATTGTGGTTGCTAATGTTAAACTAATTAGGGGGGTTTGAGCTGAAATACCACGCTGAACACTCATGTTCACTCATTTGTGACTAAACACTGGTTAACTGTGAGCAAAGTGGGAGCATCCATGCTTAATAATGGCACATATTATTACATTTTGTATTTATCTCTTATGACTAAACACAATTATTAGCCATTAGAAAGGAGGAAGAATGTGGTTTTCTTGGAAGAATGTTTTCTGTACTGTGGATAAATGTGTTTTGCACAGAACGTTAAGTAGGCATATCTAAAGAAACACTTCAGAGGGACAATTTTAGCCAGTAATTTCCCTGTAGAGATAAAGAAATTACATTGATAAAGGCTAGCTGCCACTTGCTTCTTGAGCATTAGCTGTTCTGCCAAATGATTGTTGATGATATGATACGTTTAAGCACATTTAATTTAGTTTCACTCCTGAATGATTTTACATTATTTGCGAAAAAATAAACATACAAAATAGTCTATTGAAATGTTTGAAGAGGAGACAGTGAAATTTGAATTTAATTTTCAGGGAATTTGGTTTCTAAAATCTAAATACTTCAGTGATGAGTGACCACCAGTCATCAAAGAAGAGGTGAGATGAGGCAAGTTTATGACCATCTATAATTAAAAAAATTAAAGTGTGTGTATATCTTTTATAATTCACCAGACTAAAATGAAGGATGAAGTCTATAAAAAGCTGGTTGAATAGAGTTTAGGTGTGTTCGGGCCCCTTTAGGGATTCTTAGTGTAGATCATTTATTTTTGGTCATGAAAGGTCTGCCCAGAATAATGTTTCCATATACAGATATGGTACCATTAACACAAACAACTGGTCTTACTCTGTTTTTATTAAAATATGGAAAACATTCTTTTTAAACATGGCAATACTCTTAGGTCAAGTATTAAAAAAGGCGTTATCTTTTAAAGCTATGGAGGGTCAGTTCTTCATCTGGACTGATACGTCAGTGGATGAAAGAAACAAGGCAACAGCAGTGATGTCAAATACTGTAAGAATGGTGAAGGTCATCAAATAAAATCAACTTCACATATATCAAAAATTTATATACTTTCACTCTTCTTAGACATTAACTTATTCCCCATGGATCACTGCAATGACATCCCACAGGAAAATCAAGACTTTATGGGGACATTTTACTGAGGACTAGCTGTGTGTGTGTGTGTGTGTGTGTGTCTATACAGTGTACAGTATTAGTCTGGCACCCTGGAGGAGTGATAGAGAAACAGTGCTGGTATTTACAATAGTTTCCTCCAAGAAGGAAAGAAAATGTGAAAAAACTACCATCAACACCATTCCCAAAGCACTCCACTCAGCAGAAAAAACTGCCAGGGTAGTATATCAGCTGACCCCCATCAAACACTCACATATACACACACATCCAATTCATTCTTGACCCCCCACCATCCTCTTAATCCTGTAAATGTTTTTACAACTTGGTCCGTCACTGAGAGCGTTGGACACTGAGGTGTTTACATTAGGCTAGCCACGCTAGCTAGCGGCACTGAACGCCACATAGTCGTCTATCAAAATGAAAGTGTTCTTATAAACATACTAATTAGGCTGTGCTTTATTGTTATTTAGTCCACAGATCGTTAAGTTAGTGTAAACCAACATATTAACCTCTGATTGGTTGGCTCTGCTAATACTGTGTCATCACCGTGTCGCATTTATCATAGCATTGAACATAACATTTATCACCTGTAGCAGTAATGAACCACTTGTTAATCATATATTTTTTTTAAACCTCAGATGAAGCATTAAGTGCTCATACAGTATGTGTGTTACATGAATCCAGCTGTGAAGGCATTTCATACATCTTTAACCTGTTTACTTCACTGTATTTCAGTAAGAAGAGGACTAAAAAAGCTTATTGATAAAATTTCACCAAATATGATCATCAACATTTCATACTTTAGTGCAAAACAAAAGGTTTTGAAATCTGTTACTTCAATATTTCTCACAGTTTACACAACAGTCGTGTTCATGTGATATGTTTTGGAAAAAACATTTAAATGCACTCAAGTCACTTTCTATATTTTCTAGCAAGTTATCTCTTGCTGTCACAGAACTGTTGCCTTGTTTAACTTTAAATATATTTAAATTGCACATAAGCAGGTCACAGAGTGCTTTACATGAATTGTGTATTATATATATTAGGAAAGAGCGAGCAACAGGAACACGGACAAATTGTGCGTTTGCATTTCACTTACATGTGCATTTCTGCATAGCGCTAATTATGTGAGAGCATACATAACCTTTGGGGCCGTACAAGTGCACAGGATCCAATAATAGCAGACAGCGAACGGTAGTGGGAACTGAAGCAGCAGGAAATTCTAGGAGGTATGGTACTGCTACCTCCAGCTGATTTCTTTAAAACAGGAGACATAACAAGGAGTCCTGAATCTTATGAGTCGACTGTATAGGTATAAAGGCAACAACTGCACCTGTGATGTATTATAGGCAATAAGATTTCAAAGCTAGAAGTATAACTTAAAACTAAACTGTGTGTGTTTGTAACATTACATTATTTGAATGTAGTCCTCGAAACAAATCAAAGAATACAGATGGATATATTATGAGTGGATAGATTTTCGAAGTAAGACAAACAAAAAGAAATAATATGCCTGAGTTAGGAGTTATTCTAAGTGGGATATATGCTGTTTGGATCAATGCCCTGATATGTAATACTGTGTGAATGGAGACGTCTGGATCAAATATAACAAAGAATTTTAATAGTTTTAGATTTTAACTGCAAACAGTGAAACTGAGCGAGAGATAAAACACTGTAAATAAAGTCACATAATTTTAGGAGACAGTAAGGAGTGTAAACTGGACTCAGAGGCTAATAACATTTTATTGATATGAGGGGAGCTGCTCACTGTAAGGCGTAAAAGCTACAGCAAACTTAAGACCTTGAATTCATAATTATGTACAGTAGGAGTAAGCTGTGTTGGCTGCCTTTACAATATGTCACCTTGTCATCAACAAGCTCACATGTTGCATATATTTTCATTATCTGTTGTTCCTACTGTCAAAGATCATAAACAATTGTCTTGTCTATATCACATGTGGGAATGTTTAGCATAACATAAATACTATGATCCATAAAACACAACCATGTTTCTTTTTTGAGTCGGCAGGTGATTCAGTCTGTAATTAATATTTTATACATTTTATATTTGGTCGATACCATCTATAAAAACAGTGAGATGTATGAAAAAACAATGTTAGCATTAGGATGTTCTATGCAGTCAGCATGAGACAGCATCATTTACCGACACTGTGCTTTTTCTGGATAGAACTGATGTTTGTTTGGTATGTGCTGTCCATTATATGATGAGGGGCAAATATAGTATTAATATAATGTATGGTTTTTTTATCCACCTGTTTTCACGCACATTTTCAATTTGTGCATTAAAAATCCTGAGTGGAAACGTTGGAAATTCTGAAAAAAAATCTGAAATATCACAAAAAATGTTTTTTTACATCTCTACATGTAGAGATGGAAAAGTTGATGGATCAATAAAAACAAATGCAACACTGCAATGGAAACAGACTTAGCAAATAGATCCTGACGTACTTGAAGTATGAGAATTAAAGGTCAGAAAAGCTTTTGCTCTACTGAAGACGAATGAAAAATAACAGCAGATGAAAACATCTGATCTGTGAGGACCAATGAGGAGACTAACGTTCCTCAAAATAATACATTAAGTGAGTATAAATGTCATATTTGCATCATGTTTCCAACATGGTTTTCCATCATTTGAGATGTGACCAACGCTCTTTTAATTACGTAATCTCGTTACATGCCCTCTGCAATAGCTTAATGGCACAAGACTGGAGAATTAGATCCACTGTTTAGCTTGATGAGCCCAACTCCTAATACTCACATGATAGCAGTGGATGGAAAAATGTATTAATCTGCATTTTCTTTTGCCAGTTTTCTGGAAACTGGGTTCAAATGTGTGCTTCATTCGATGAAAACCTGACTATAGTGATTAGCACGTTGTCTGTCTGCTTTGTGTTTAACTTCTTCCTCTCGGTGCAGCAAAGCACTTTGGCTACAAGACAATGAAGTCATTGTTTCCACTTTTTCACTCTTTGATATCTTACAACAATATTCAAGGACCCTATCTGTGCATTTAACACCGTTTACTACATTTACTGTAACGCTGTGTTTGTATTTTTAGAAACTGAGACATTTGAGATGTAAGAGCTGCTAATAGCAACCTCTTTGATTGCAGATAGTTCCCAAATTAGAATTATCCTTTTATTGTTTGTCCTCAGGTTTAATTTGTGATATCAGAGCTTGTGAATGCAGAGCTGTTCACTGTGCAACAACGCAGCGATGCAACACCAACGACGCAAACACACAGAGCATGTTGTATATATTTTTCCTTAAGTTTTCCACTTTCCCCCAACCGTGACTACTCTGATTTAGCTTCCAGATTCTGAACTGACCCCAACTTGGCCCAGACGCGATCATGCTGTCTGTATTATTGCAAAGCATTACCACTGTAAACTGGATTGTACTTTTAGAGACGGACATGTGTGCCTGCTAATGTTGCTATCCAGTGCCTATTTTTGTAAATCAGGAAGTGCAAGAACACAGGTGCTGCTCCGACAGGTTGGACAGACTGACTGATTTTACAGGTAAAAATCAGTGAGAGATGAAGGAATGCTTAACACAAATAGCATTAAGTATATCAGAAGATTAATTATCAAATGTTAATGGTGACAGAGGAAATGGAGATCCCACAAACTAGGGGCTGGTCTTAATCTAGAGGGTTCTGGCACAAATTAACCCTCGCTGCAGTCCATTTGTCTCTGTCATCCTCGTCCTAAGTCCACAAGGTCTTTAGTTGGGGTTGATGTTTGCTTGAGGAGTTCCAGGATCTGAACAATCTGAACATAAATTCAAGACAATTTTCTCTGACTCTATGATTATGTGCACGTACAGCGCAACGCTGGATAAAATAGCATTTCAATCATGTTTCCCATACGTGATTTATGTGAGAGCCATTATCAAGTTCACATCTTCCTTCCTCTAAACAATGAAATCCAAAAATCTATAGACAGATTACGCTAAATCCAAAGGATGCTTTGGTGATTACAGTAACGACTTGAAATAGCACATAATGACTGATGCAGTGGAACAACACGCAGGAGGAAAAAAGCTTGAGGGTAGAAATCTTTCCTGGGATTATTATTGCTGACATCACACCACTAATGCTTTTTATGGACATCTTCATTATCCGTCACTGGCGTTCAGAGAGCAACGGGAAATAATCCAGGTGGGTGAAAACCTTTCGTTTGAGCTTCGACAGTGAGTCACAAGTTCATCAAATGTAAAGGTGTGTATGCATGTATGTGTGAATGCATGCACAGGTATGCATACTGTAGCTCAATGCAGATCTGTGTGTGTGTGTGTGTGTGTGTGTGTGTGTGTGTGTGTGTGTGTGTATAAAGAGGCAGACTCTGGGGCTGTGCAGATCTTTGCGTGAGTGTCTATAATTGGCGGCAGAAGGAGAATCTGTGAGCTGACATCTGCAGCTGATTTTTGGTGATAATAAATCAGGTTTCTTTCTCCGCTGGTGTGCTTCCACTGTTCCACACAGCTCTCACTCTCTCTTGTCTCTGTTTCTCTATGTATTACACACAATCTCTCTCTTCCTCTTCTCCTTCTCATTTCCTCAAGCTTGTGGAAACCCAAGGACTAGCTGTACAGAGTTCCTGCAAAACTTTGGACTCAGCCTCACTTTTTGGGTGGCCACACAAGTTGAGTTGTGAAAGCTCCTTCCTGGCCAAAGCTGTAGTGGGAGAAAAGGAAAGGAGTGTAAAAAAGGAGAGACCTGAACTGTGATTATCAGTGAGTGGAGGTGGATGGAGACAACGAGGTGTGAACAGGCCGCAGCTGAGGGGAGCACAGTCTGGCAAAACCTAAAAACTGCTTGTGTTGAGCCCAATTTTTGCTGACTGCACCTATCTCTGCCATACATGGCTGAGTTAATAGTAAAGGTCTGCCACAGAGCCATTTCTCTCCACATCAATTTCCTGTCTAGCCACAGCCTCGACACCAGATTTAGGGCTGAATGACTGCTGTTTTGATACATTAAACATGATCTGGAGTCAGACGGAGTGAAAAAATAAGGGCAAATCCTTTTTGGAGTGCAGTTGGAGGTGACCAGGGTTGTGAAGGGTACTTCCAATACATATTCCACTGAGGATTACAGAATTCATGCTCTGAAACATAATCTGTATTGGAAAAGACTGTCCAAGGTAAATATTGCAAACTTTTTTATTACTGTGTTTTCCCTTTTTTTTTAAAAGTCACTAAATAAAACAATTCAATGTTATTTTACTTCTAATGTTTGTCATATTCAGCTATAAAATCAAGTGGTATTATTCAGTTGTATTCACACATAAAGGGAAGAAAGTATAGCTGAACAATATAACTGATAAATTTTATAGTAAAATACTAACTTTTAGTTTGTTTATTTTTTCCAATTGATGCTGTGTTTTACACAGTGGAGCCCTGGTGGAAGCTCATATTACTCCATCAAGTTCTTCTGCAGCATTAGGTGTAATTAAGAAAACAAGATCACATTTTTGAGATCTCATGATCCAGAAGGAAACCTAAAATGCAAACACAGACGCCTTGGAGAGGTAAGTTCAAGTTTATCTGTAGCTCAAGCAAAGCAGCTCATTCCCATTTACCAATTATCATAAATGTGACAACAGAAAAGCCACTGCAGATGCAAATTCTGACCAGGATGTCAAATAGAGCTTTAATGGATTATTTTAATGTGTAATTTCTAGCTTTCAGGTAGAGCAGGGCTGCTATTAGTATGCAGGCCAGTGATTGTTGCCTCCAAAGCTTTCTGTGTCTGTGTGATCCAAGAGGTTGAGGGGTGTGAGGGGGCAACATAAGGACACTAGTTCACGTGAGATGTGGGGAAACACCCCACAACAATAATGAACAACCAAGCAAACACACTATGCATACCTCGTTATAGACTATGGAACAAATCCTGTGCCTAAGGGACAGACAGTCAGACAGGATTTTTTTTGCCAGAAGGAGAAAGCAGGATTGGAAAAAAAAAAACTTGATAGTACAAGACAACACATCATTCCTTGAACACACTGAGACACATTACAGAAGTGTTACATATGAAACTTCCTTCCTAAGGGTAGCCAAGGCTAGACAGGTGAAATGATCAAACTTTAAACTTGGCTGACTTGTAACCAGAAAGACAATAAGTTAGTGGTTGGATCAAAAGATTTTTGTTGTTGATGGAACGCAAATTCCTACCTCATCTGTCACAACCTCAAACGGCTAGAAAAAAGCGTTTCTTAAGAATTGAAACATTTACAGCTGAAACATGATGTAGCAAGTATCACTTTAAATAAACAATAAGAAGGGGGCAGACGGGGCGGGGAATTCCAAGAAATGAAAGTCACCGTACTTTGATAGAAAAACATGAAATAAGAAATTGTACTTTTTCAATAGGTTTTTTAGTGTATGATATAAAGAATGAGCAACAATTTCACAGTGAGTCAAGAGAGTAAAATTGGTTGAACATTCCCTGATTGATCTGCAATCAGACCCCTGTTGAAGATCACTAATTAACTGAACACTAACGAGCAGAGGAGATAAAGTCATAATTCAGTGGAGAACGCGTCTACTCAGTGAGTCAGTAATTGATTTCCTCTGAGTCTATCTGTAGAGGGTGTTGTTGTATTTGTGTATCCAATCATCTTTTCCTCACATCCAAAAAGCAGCATCCTTCCCTCAGGCAACTGTAAACATCGGGCCTCAGCCTGTCAACACTGTTGTGTGTTTAGACATCTGTTTCAACCACAACTTAGCACTGATCGTCAGTATCATGTGGCTGTAGTCTAGAGTTACATCCGCACTCCCAAATACATGTTGTCTATTACCACATTTGGATCTAATTCTAAGGAGTGTTTAGCGGTTGCGGTGGAGAAAGACCTATCCTCTCTCGTTGTTATGAAATTTGTAAGAGATGGTTAGCATCAGAGCATGCATGTGGTGCAGCGCTACAGAATTGGTCATGTGTGCTCTGAATAATGAAAGGATGTAAGCTGATCTGACAGGAATACATGTAATTTGTTATCATCACATATTTTACACTGAAGTTGTAAATTGTTCTGTGACATAATACTGGTATGTTAAACACACACTGAGCCCTGAAAAAACATGACAGAGACTTCTAAGAATTCCATTAGCAGACGTTTCTTTAAAAAAAAAAAAAAAATGCTACACAGTTGGTTTGGTTAAAGAATTCAACTTCCTTAAATCTCATTTTACAAACCCACTCAGTTTCCCATCTGTAAAAGTGTGATCGCGTGCTTCAGGACAGTTTTCTGAAAATATGGCAGTGTCGTTTTACAATGAAGACCATCATTTATCAATGATGCAATCTTGGCATATAAATCCATATGAAGATTACAGACAGAACTTTTCTTTCTTTTTTCCTCCATTACATAAGATGGTACTTATCAACATACATACTCGACATTAAACTCACTGGCTGAACCACAAACCTTATCCCCTCCCTTAGCTTATGAATCTCACATAAGAAGAGAAATATATGACCTGGTCCAGTGTACCATTAAAGTATATGGAGCATTACCCATACTGCACATAGGGGCCATGCCACAGTTTTATTGCAGGTTTACAACTCACTGGTGGAATAACAGCAGCTTGTTTCCTAAGGTGGAAGATGGGAAAAGAGAGCGGAGCAGAGCATGTGTGTGAGTGCCTATTAGGACCAGGTGTAGGAGGCTTAACAGAACACCAGGTAGCTAAAAGTCTCATATTTAGTCCGTCTATTGTTAGTGAAGACGATGATACAAAATTGTTGCAAATGCAAATATCAAATGTCCAAAACAGTATATTCATACATAATGATGACCACAAAAGCAAAACATAAGGTGTTCTACTTTGAAGGAAGGGTTATGTTCAAATAAAAAAACATGAAAAAAACCTCTGCCTCGACAAACCAACCAACTTTTTATAAACCAGAAGCAAGCTGCTCAGGTAGTTCATAATCCCAACCTGTGTCAAGCCAACAAGCTCCATCAAGTACAACCACAGCAAACTATTTAAACTTGCCTAAAGTTATTATCTCTAACCTTCTATAATACCCACTAACCATTTCATTAATGGAGAGCTTGTTTGGAGCTTTAAGCAGCCCAAGAAGTACCTGCCACACTATTTCAGTGAAGAAAAGTCACTCAAAAGCATTGAACTTCCTGACTAGCTCTGCCTATTCTATCAGGGACCAACTATTATACCTACAAGAGTCTCATGAATGGACCCATGGTGCCACTTATGTCACAAAATGTAACTTTTTGTGCTAAACTGTAGTAGTGGTGGTAGTAGTAGTTAATAATAATGATCATTTTACTCTTATTGTTACATGATAATTGGTGAGTTTCTGTTTTCTTATTCACATCCAGTGTGTGTGAAAACACTCCTTTGACACCAGATTAATTGCTAATTGCTAAACTCTTCTGTGTCAATTCTGCAATCAACAAAAGTAGGAAGAAATTAGACTTTTCAGATAAGTGCCACTACTGACACTGAAGTAAACAGTATTTTCATCCTGTGAATGTTCATCTCACGAGTATTTCTGATGACTGTAAAGGGTATACTTTGGTGCATGGAAGTGTAATTAACATCACCCACAATAATGGAAAACCCCAGACAGACAGCGTCTAAGTTGACTCAGACATGTGTAAATGGACCCTGTGTTAGGCCTTGTGTATTGCTCAAGAATGACTTTCACTGCTCATACAGTAAGTAATCATATTAATCTCTAATGACAATATTTCTCAAATAACCTGAGTGACTTGGAAAACAATACCTGTTAAAAGCCTTTTTATATCTATATAATGTGGTACTTGCAGCTCAATGGCATGATTGAGGTTGATAATCTATATAGAACTAAATCAATACTGGTGGGTAGTGTGGGGGATCAATTCCCTGAGGGGGAAGTTTGCCATTGAACATGACACCAAGGGACGAGCGTGCCTAATCCATGTTTGAACTTTAAGTGAGCGTGGGCCTCTCCCCTCTTAACATGACCACTCCATTCCAACAGACCCCTCCAAAGCTGGCTGGAAGATATGGTCACTCAGATGATCATATACGAGAGTCAGAGCTCGTGTGGAAGATGGGGGACTGGACCGGCCTCTGTTCAAAAATCCACCCATTCAACATCTACCGGCGCCCTGAGAAAAATCTAACTCTCCCTGCGCTCCCAGAGTTCCAGGTGTTTTGGTCATTAGGGCCTCTGGCCATTAGAAGCGCCGTGGTGCTTGCTTAACGGTTATAAGGCCAACCGTCGTGCTCGGATCACACCTCCACAGCTGTAAAGAGCAACAGGGAGGGGTGGCAGCCGGGGAGGCATGCGCAAGGGGGGACCGGGCCAAAACGCCAGCTTTGTTCTCTGGGGGCTCCGGTTACCCCCAGCTCTCCCCACTGCCCGTGTGACATTCAATACTGCAACTGTAAATTTTACATTAAGCGTGTGAAATCACAGATGCACATGTCACAGCAGTGTCATAAAGTGAATTTACTTAGCTCGACTTCAGCACGCACCTTAACTCTTTAAGTCTCTGTAGGGGGGCGGTTGGGGGGTGGGGATGGTGGACAAAATTACAGCAATTAATTCTTAAAATGGCTGCCATATATGTGGCAATATATGTTGACACTTTCAGGGTGCACACCTGGTCCTATTCACCTTATCAACAATAGCTCACCATTATTATGTTTTCTACGGTATATTGCATATTAAAGAATAATTGATATTCAGGCCTGGCGTGCAGCTTGTTAAAGGTTTAATGGTCTGTGAATGTGAATAACTGTGGGTGAAAACTAAAAGAGTGAGAATGACCTTTACAGTACACACAAATAGCACAGTAGAAGTGTAATGTGTAAACACACAAACACAAATTAGACACAGAGTAGAATTCAGGAAGAGGATATGAGACTAGAATATATGGAGCAGACTGTAAAGTTTAAGTGTTATGGTAATAATATAAGATATCATATCCATGAGTTAGAGAACTTTATTTAAGACTAATAGCATTTTAAACATTCACAGACAATGTAGCTGTGAATCTGTCTGCTTACTGGTGACAGAGCCCGAGTCCACCTGTTCACTGTCAGATCATCCCTCCACTAAAAATACAAAGAGAGGAATCCAGACAAGTCTCAGTCGTAAACAGCAACCAAGGGAGACCCATACATAATGTGCTTCCATACTTCCGTTAAGCAGCCATGACTGTGCGAGTGCCAGAATTATACTTTGATTGTGTTTGGAATATCAAAAAGCAAGACAGCATTGAAACTGATTAATATTTGGATACTTTTTGTCCACTTGTTAGTCAGCAGCACCCCAAAATGTTGCCTACTACATTGTGTGAGACTTGAGAAAAAAAACAAACTTATGAGGGTCAATCCCGTGCAACTTCCTCACTTCCTATGCATAAAATACTGAATATGATTAATTCATGCATTCCCTTAACCCCAACAGTTCATTTGGCAATGGCTCAATAAATTCTGCAGAGCACCCTGTGCCGCCTACCCCGTAAGAGTATTCCCCTGCTCAAAGGGTAAGGGGGAGCCAACATTAAGACTGGTGGCTTGTAAAGTGAGCTGGGAAGTTTAATTGATCTAAAAGAATTTAATGTGGCGTAGTGAATCGCGGCAGACAGCATGGATTTATGTCACAACCCCGCAGAAACGAACATAATATTGCCGGGGTTTTACAGCAGAAGGGGGACTTTTTTAATTGTGGCCACAAAAATGATTTACTTTGTGTTGAGTAAAACTGCAACTCAATAACAGCCCTGATAGCCCATTTTAATTCCCACTCTTGCATAAAAAAGTTGTGGAAAGTGTAAGACAATGTAGTTTACTTCACATCTAATTTTTTCTTTTTCCAGATAAATAGATTAAATTTTACCGTATTAATCAAAGCCATCCCCCTTTTCATACATCACAAAGCAATATTCACGCCTGAGCTGTATCATTTTAGACTAAGCTCTTGCTCTCTCAAGTGGTAAGTCCATCCTGCATGGACTTCTATGAAAACACAGAGAACTCTGCAATGTGTTAGAGATTTTGAATGTAAAACCAAGATTACCACACAGCCACAGGGAAAGGGATTCAGCACAATCCCCACAGGATGTGTAGCAGCCAAGTCAAACAAGAGCACAGATATTTACTAATATGTTCTGGATACTGGCCACACAGATATAGAGATGCACACAACAAATTACAGATGGATATTAAAGAATGTTATTTCTGTTTTTGTTTTTTTACTGACTTTGAATATACAGTATGTAGCGTAATGCATGGCGTTTGGTAGATACTTTAATCCGAAGCACCTTATAGAGTTATGAACGCATACTTTCTTAGATCTTCCACGCTCTACTCACACTGAGCCGTACAGAACCATAAAATGTAGCAGAAGGGCATCAAGTGGACATGTGACCATTTTTAAACATGATTCAGTCTGTAATTTTCTTGGTCTGCTTGCTCTGCATTTTACCACAGTCCTGTAATAAGTACACAATGGTCAAAGTGGAACTCAAACAGAATACAGACAGAACTACTTTATCACCTTCTCATCTCAAGTACTGATCATTGAGTCTTTGTAGTATTGGACACTTAGTAATCAATTATCCCAATTCTTACAATGCTGAAAGTTATCAGTGAAATGCATGACTTTATAAGAGAGTTTCCTTTTTAAACACACTGCTTGTGTTTCCTCTAACTGAACAGTAAGAAAGTATCAAACTGTGTGCTCTGATTTCAACATGTGAATGTGATACTGTATGTGTGAGTATCGGCACATCTCTGTTCCCTAGATGGTGTTTTTTTTTTATTTGTTTGCATTGTGTGTTAATTAGAAGTGACAAGCATTATAATCCTCTATATTTACAGCTAAAAGACAGAATATTAGACATTTTAGGCTGCATTATTTTATTAGGAAATAAACTAATTTAAACCATTTTTTAAATCATTGATTTGTTCTGGACTTGAAAACTGAAATGATGTATTCAGTGGTTGTGACTCTACTGGCTACAGGAAAACACCAACTTATATTATTGAAGGGGTTTATTGTCCTTTGTCATTGAGAAGTAGCTGATGTGTAACATTTTAGCATGTTAAGCATAATCTGTAGCTGGACTAATAGTCTTGTTGATTTAGCTTAGCCATCCCATCTGGGAAAATCCAAGACCACAGCTCAGCAAAACTTACGCACATTATGATAGAGAGTACCGGATGAGGAAGATTGAGTCAGGGAAAATGTACGATGTATCATAAAAAATGTGATTCTTCTCCACGGGAAAAAATTGTTCCACTGTGACTTCCCATTGGAATGATTTTCAGACAGACACAAGCTCATGGGAGGAAACCGAGCACTCGTTAAACCCACCGGCTCTGGCTCAGACCACACCTAGACCTGGCCATCCATCAGACTGGCTGGACAGAATTTACAGTGTGACCTGATCGGTCATCATTTATTACTTTTACTGGTCCTAAGTGGAGGCAATCACCGGCTGGTGTTTGTGTAAGAGGAGACCTCCACCTGCGAGGGTCTCCCATTAACACAAACCTAACTTGGGGGGAGATATGTCATCTGTCGGCGTTCGTTTGGACGGGAGCCTGGAGTTTGCCCTGACAGAATACTGTGGGGGAATTCCTCCCTTAAATGAGCTGCTGTGTATCTTTAATCAAAAAAGATGAGTTACTAATCTGGGTGGGTGGGGGCCGGGGGGGTCGGGGGGGGTGATACTTCACTTAAAAGAATTCCTCAGAACCATGACTGTTCTCATGCAGGAACTGCTTTTCAACCAGTCATCTGGAACGCTATCAAAGACAAAGATGTGCAACTTCATTACCATATCTTCGCAATCAAACAACAGCAAACAGAGAATTATGGGCAGGAAGTGCAGAACAGAAATCACCCATGTGTGCAAGACACTGGCTCCCAACCAGATCTTGCTGCAGTCTTATCTCCTTGATCAGTGAAAGATCTAAGGGAGAGTTTGAACTGAAAAACCACAGACTGGATGACGGTAGAACTACTGAAGCCAGTAAACACAGCTCCCCTGAAGCTACTGTCACCTCAGGGGGTATAGGTGGCTTGTGGTTTTGAAGTGCCGCTGCCACTGGCTTCTGTTCAAACTCTTGACACGTCCTTTGGATGCTCCATTGAACTTGATCAGTCACTCAGCAAATAAATGTACAACCAAAGTGAGGGACAAAGAGGGGCAGATAAAGAGACCTGGAGGGAAGCAGCCATAAAGTAATTGCTTATTGAGACATACCATGTAAGTTCACAAAAGGTCTTGACCTTCTGGATATAGTGCTAATGTTCCAAATCGGAGAATGAAAGAAAGAGAAAACAGAGACCCAGCGCCAGGGCATCTGATGAAAATATGTTTGGCCCTGCACCACATCCCTATTTTGGATGTTCATCAATTAGCCAAGTTTGATCTAATGCCACGGGTGAAGCGCTACAGTATGTGCACCCTCTGTCACTCTTGACTTCTTAATATGGGGCTAATTCTACATAATTGTCCTCAAGGGGATGTGTAAAAGGTTGTAGGGGGGAAACAATTGGGCGAGAGAAAGCGAGAGTCCACCTGAAGCTCACCTTCACTTCCTTGTCTAATCACTACCACATGCTGATGAGAGGCAATACACATTCTTCCTCTTTCATCTAACTCCCTAGTTCATGAAAAAAATATATGTCCTGAAGTTACTCACTGGATGTGCACTATTTTATATTTTATAAATGAATGTAGAATTCATATTTGGGAATTATTATAGAGTGATTGTGTGGGAACTAACTTTGTGGTGCCCTGGGCAGGTTAAAACCACTAAAAGGCAGAAAAGTGTCTCTTGGCTCCGGCATAAAAAAGCCTCACCAAAAGCAACCTTAACTGTCCCAGTGATGGTGTGGGAACCCAAGCCGCAACCTGGCATTACATAGCTGACAAATAAATAGCATGCCCTCCCTCAACTCTCATCTAATTACAGGTATGGTTTACCAGCTACGGCTTATTAGTGTTTCCTTAGCAAACTATAAAAACTAATGACACCATTTTGTAGTTCCCTTGGTTTTCTTGCACCTCCCTTTCTTTCCATGTTCTTGGACAGAGCTGATTATTTTTAGCCCTGACTGGTGAGAGTTAAACGCTCACAGCCAAAGCTAACGTCTGTTTTCTCCCTGGGTCAGCATTTAACATCCTGCAGAGTTTTGCTGTGAGTTTTAAGACACCGTGGGCAGTTCCTTTCTACTGAAACCTAGTAATACCTGTATGTCTGCTGTGGCAGTTATTCTTACATTTCAGAAAAATAATCAAACGTGTGTTTTGATAGTGAACTGATGTTAAATTGAAAACGGATGATGAATTATTGTGTAATGAATTCACCACACTAACCACCACAAATTCACCACAGTATCCTCCATCCTCTCCCAACACATCTCTGACACAGCAGTCCTCTGCAGTGAGTACTTCTAATAGACTTGCTCCCCCTAGTGCCAGGGGCTTTAAGTTCACGTATAGGAGTTTTAAATCAGTGTTGCTGTTGCTGCACTTCTTGCCTTTTTGTCACAAACCTGATTTTCAAATATTTACTATTATATAAATTAACATTAAGATTTTAAGCACAGCAACCTACTGTTTTTTTTTCCTTGGTCATTTGGCAGGCCTTTCTGCTTCCTATATTTGAACTTAAGTACTTTAAGCCATGTCTTTACTGTGCCAAAATATTTAAATACTGTAATACTTTGGCCAAACATCAAGCCAAGGACACTGTGTGAGTGATCAGAGACCACAGGCTTGTACTCAGTTTCACTGCCACAGGTCATATTTAAGCTGTGTGTGAGTATCAGGGTGTCCAGACACTAAAACAGGCTTGAATGACTTTAGTGCTGTCCTCAGGGCAGCCAGAGTGCTCTGACCTTCCTGAACACACTTCACAGACAGTGCCGGTGAATACTTTGCCAGCATGTTTTTTAATGTTCAGTTCTGCCTGGGTAGGAATGGACACAACACAACGCTGGAAAATAAGACTAAAGGTCACCATAAGTTGAATGGAGTTAAACTTGAAATATAAGTGGCTCCCTATATTTTTTTTTCCTTCTTTCAAGCGGTTATCATGTGAAAATGTGTGTTTTAGCATCATTTGTGTGTGCAACTCTGCCTTGAAACACATGAATATCTCATGCAACATTCACAGATGAGCTGGCCTACTTGTGTGAGCGCTGAAAAGCTGGTTTGAAAAACACATTAAGATTAGTGAAAGATCACTAAAAAATATACAAGCAAGCAAAACTGTCACAGTCCTTTTGTCTAGAAAACCGTGTGCATGTCTCGCATCCATTATCAAACATTCTCCGCCGTCCATTAAAACATCTTGTTTGCTTGTTTGTTTACTTGTCTCTGTAGAAGCCCACGGGTTGTCACCACCTCGTATACATTCCACCCATTCAGTGGTGTTTCAATATTCACAATGATGTAAAACATGCACATCTAATATATTATTTAGTCATATTCCCCGGTAATAAAACACATTGTTGGTTCTCTCTGGTGTGATCCCGACATTGTATTTCCATTATTTTCTCTTTAAACATTAACCACGGCTGTGTTAGGGATGCATTTCATCTTCTTCTTCTGCTTAAAGATTCAAATGGCCTGCTGGTCAGGATAGGCAGGCCGTTATGTTTAAACAGAGCTGACAGAGGAAGCAGAGGAAGGAATGTTTTGCCTAAAATCTGCTGAAAATTCACTTTTTTCAGGTCTCTCTCTCTCCCTCCCATTACAGTACAGTGCTATGACTGCAGTTTAAGGATCGCTAGGTGCTGAGTGGGGATTTCTTCCCCCCCACTCAGTCTGATAATAACCTTGCATAACACACACACACACACACACACACACACTAACACACAGACAGAGTATGTATTGTATGTTTACTGGTCTATATTGTAAAATGAGCACTTTGTATGCTTTGAAAACAGCTGTGGGAATATTCGTAACATTTTATGGGTTCATGTATGATATTGTATAAAAATGAGTAGTTTTGATATCACTGCTTTTAGTAAATGGAACACAATAAACCCTAAACCTGGTTTCTAAAAAGTCATTTTGATTATGTTGGCTTGTTATTGACTACTAGAAAATACATTTTCCATAAGTCTGAACATTTAAAGCTACATACTCTATTTGATCCAATATGGAAAGTAAAAGAATTTCTATGGATGTGACTACTTTATGTAATGAATGCTGAAGACATGTTTCTTCAGTACATTCTCAAGTTTCACAGTAGTGAAATGTGTTGAAACTCACAACCTGAACAACCTACTTGGGGCGCACAATAATGATGGTATGTTCCCCCTGCATGACATACCTCGGTTACAGTAACTCTTAAAACTGAATTGCTTAACCCTTTAATGAACCCATAATTCATTAAATTATTAAACATCTCTTAGATTATGGTTATATCCATAACCATAATTGAATATCAGATTTCATATTCTACCTGGCTTGCAAATGATTTAAGAAAATACTACTGACACAGTGTGAGCAAAGACAGTAAAGAGTGATTTCAGGATATTTTTAGCCTTATGGAATCACCAAATTCAGAATTTTATTTGCTAAAAATATCCTGTGCACTGAAAAACAGACTTATTTCCTGAATGAGGGTCTATCTTAGTCAAGCCACCCTGCAGGCTGAAGAAAAAAAGCCTTATTATCCCAAAAGTTCCCATTCTGCTTCATGTGATTATAGAAGCCATGGGTCTCCTCCAGAAACGCTGGATATCCCCTCGTGCTGCTAGTCCGCTGATTGGCGAGGAGCTCCAAGCTTTCTCACATGGTGTCCTGACTGAATCAGAATCAGACCTGATTAGATCAAATTGCAGAGAGAAACCTGTGTACCCCTGTGTGCCCATCTTTGTATCACCTCAGTGCCAGCAGTTAAATTGGACTTTTGGAAGCAGGGAAGCCGTCTCTTTGATTATACATTTACATCTATAAGATACTGAAATCTATGGGATTTTGTATCTGCTTGAATAGAGGAGCTCAGACTGTAGGTGTCAGAACTCAGTTCCTGCTGGCTCGCCACCAATTTAATCCCAGCTGGCAGCAGAGCACAGTATGGAGGGATACGATGCAGCCACACCAACTAGAAACTCAAAATATTGCACAATTACCTCTTACTCTTTCTGCAGGCCTCTACCATTGCTCAGTGATAAAGTAGTGCCCGCAGATTCCCCTTTATGACATACATGCATCATCAAAGGGACAGACGAGCTCATGTTACAGGCACTGAGGGACCTGGCAGCCAACTGGTTAACACTGCAAATGAGCAGCATGTGTCTCTGTCTCATCATTTATCTGACAGGCACACTGTCAGGATGTTAGCTCTGGCTTTGACACAGCTTGAGCACAAGGCCAACTTAACTGACTTCATAGAAAAGAAATGTTAATGTCTATCAGAGAGGATGGAAAGAAAGATAGCAAGGGGGGGGGGAAAGGGGTCTATAATTGTTTTATTATAAGTGCTGCTCATTACAAGCAAAGGAGACAGATGGGTAATGAATGACACAAATAGACGTCCTCCACGGCTGACAGCTACTCCTGGACGATGGTGCGTCTCCTTGGGACAGAGATGGAGAGAGGAGGAGTGTGTGTGTGTGTGCGTGTGTCTAGCGGGTATTACTGTACTTGCGAGTCTTCAATTATATTCCAATGACAGTATGCCATGAAACTATAATTGCAAAGCAGTTGTGTCATAAAATTATCCAACGGTTAGTAATGTGTGCATGTCTCAGAACAGTTAGGGTTAGGTTTATTTGTGCATTTCAGCTGTCCTTAATGCTATTCATTGTCTTCTCACAAGCATGTTAATAACAGTGCATGAACCGTGTGTGTGTGTGTGTGCGCATAAGCATGCTGCACATGTGTGCAAGAATGAGTGTGCATGTGAAAGCAAAAGAAAGTGAGCCATAGGGAGAAACTGAAAAAAGAGACAGGAATGGAGGGAAAAAAAATGATTATCATTAGCTTTTGATGGATCTAATGACCGTGTGGATTTATGTAAAGCGGAGCTGGATAATGGGAAAGAGGCGAGAGGAAGGAGAAAATCATTTGGAAGAAGAGAGGAGGAGGGGGGAGCATATCAATGGCATGCTGAGGGGGTAACGACAACAAGCTGAGAGGCATCATGACCAAAATATAGATCAATAACTCCTCTATTATGATATGAAGAACAGGGAGATGAGATGGGGGGCGGGAGGGGTGGCAATGAGGGAATAATTTGCTTGATAAGTACACAGGGGAGAAGAGAGTGTATGTGTAAGGGGGGGGATACTGACAGGGCCACATAAACAAGTGGCAGCATCTCTCCCCAGAGGACCAGCAGTGATGCTGAGGAGAGGAGGCGCCGCTGGAGTCTAGAGGGGTGAACGCAGGGACGCGCTCCGGCAGCATCTCTCTCCTGGCAAGTAAAAATAAAAGTCAACAGGAAAGGGCTGGCGCACGGGTGCTGCCGTGATAGCCGCCATCCGTTACGGGTAAATTGAACTGTCAACCCCACGGTGTCATTTCCATGGCTGGATGAGAGGCAGAGGCAGAGAGAATTATGGGGGTATTCACTAGGTGATCACAGTGTGCAGCGGGAATGTTCCGGCAAATTAACTCCCGACGGAGAGAGAGAGGGGAACGATGTTAGGGCTGTCAGAGAGATAGAAGGATGGGAGGATAAACAGGCAGAGGGGAGGAGAGAAAGAAAATGTGCCCTGTTTTCTTTTTGCTCACTTATTGTGTTAAAACACATTTTGTCAGTGGATGCATTTGGTTCATGTTAGCACCCTGCAGTGTTTATATTCTATCAGTATGAATGCCAAAGCCCAGCGCGCTGTGTTTATAAAAACCAGTGTGGCTCCAAAGTTGATTGCCTGTGATTTGAGATATACACTATGTGCAAATGTTAAAACACACATCAGATTCACTTAACGTTGGCCATACACTGTCTTTTTTTAGACCCGCGCGTGTACACACCTATTACAGATTAGCCTAGATGTGCACATACGCACAGATGTCCTCTTACTGGATGTCACATTCACAAGTTAATAGCTTAAAGCAGACTATACAAAAATGTGGTCCTTCTGCCATCTTGCGTGTTTTCACTGTTAATCTGCATGAGTGTGCATATGCACCAGTCTTACTTTGTGCACTCAGTAGCACACACAGCTTATCTCACTTTTTTCCCCCCCAACCTCCACTCTGTCTCTATCCTCTTACTTAAATATTTATAAAGATTCCTATTATTGTATTAACTATTTATTGATTTATAATTTAAAAGATTTATACTGGAGCCTGGAGAACTGCAGGGGAGAATGACTTTCACCTATAAAAAGGTAGACATCCATGGCTATTTATTGTCTTTTAATGTTAAACCTGTGCCTGTTTGCCTCTTGGCATTCAGAGAAAGAAGAAAAATACACTCAAAGACCGACACACACACACACACACATATACACATACACAGACAGACCGAAACAGAAAAAATAATCTGGCTCAATATTGCTCCTGGTTAGATGTTGGTGAGCTATTCTTCGTCTCCCTCTGAAGCAGGTCATGCACTGGCAGTCCAGACAGAACCTCGACAATGAAAATGTATTGCCTTGCTCCATCTCTTATTGATTTACATCTTAAGACTCTTTGGATGTGAAGTGCTTTTGTAAGGCTTCAGCTCTCACCTCTGCTGTCACTGCACCAAAATATAAACTGTGACCAACCCGCTGGCATTTGACAAATTTCATCTAAAGATTAGGGAAGAAGCATGAGTGCTTATTAAATGTCAGTTGATTAAAAATGTGTCTGATAAATGTGCAACTGAAGCAGCTGTAACAATCACATCATCACAAGCGCTACATCACTATTTGACTAAACAGATAGATAGATACTTTATTAATCAAGAAGGAAATTAGGAACAGCAGGAACAATACTGTAAACTTTTAACACTGCAGTTAGTGAAAAAACAAACATATTTATATGTATACAGTAATGAAAACAGCTCCTTGGCAAGTCCAGCGTCTTGTATTATAGTTATAATAGTGTATTATAGTTAACAAAAATGTAGCAAGTGAGTAATTTGTTCTCTTGTTAGGGAGGAGTGGGAGAGCCTCCTGAAGCAGACGAGGGGCAGATTCATCATCATTCAGGGGCTCAATCAAAAGACAAGGGATAGAGGGAGGGAATAAAAGAAGAAGTCTGTGGTGGTCAGCAGGAGGAAGGATGCTTGGGTCTAGGAGTGGCGGGTGCAGGGAGGAGGGACGGTGCAAGAAAGAAAGAAAGGTGTTGGGAGTGAAAAGCAGAGCGTGCTTTTATGCAGTGCCCGGTGAGTGACAAGGAAACCATTAACGGAGTAGCGCTGGCCAAAGGGATTAAGTCCACACATGCACGGCTATTATTCAAGCTAATTAAAGGCTTTTTTTCTGGGAGGCCAGGTTTACCTCTACAACAAAGCCAGCAGAGAAAGAAGCAGGAAACAGCTCAGGCGATTTCACTTTGCTGGCAAATCTTTAGCATACGTTGATCCTGGGGGGGTGGGGAGGGGGGTGGGGGGGACAATCATTTGAACACTTTGGAGAACCTTGTCTGTGGTACAGTTGAAATCGAATAAATGACGAGCACTTTTAAAAGGCCTGCTACAAAGGACTGATATTTCATTCAATCTGAACTCGTACAAGATACTCAGAGCAGTGAGATTTTCTTACCCACAGTTCATCAAAGGTTAGATGATCAACTGTAACACATCTCTTCTTCTGCTGGTGGGTTTTAATTAAAGAAAACATTAGGAAGTAACAGATTACAAGCATCACCACATATTGATTTAATATTAAGAGTGCTGCTGATGATAAAAGGCTTAGAGATGGAAGTCAAATACAGTATACAATATATGGTTGATAGTGTTTGTGGATAGTGACAGAATTCAGGTTACAGTCTACAGAATGTAAATTAATATAATTGAATAGCACAATTCATGAATGTATTGCAAAGAAAGACAATACTCACAAAAAACATCCAAGGAAACCTACATAAAAAGGTATTTTCACTGGAGCCCGACCAATGACCAGCCATCGACGGCCGAGACGTAACCAAGAAATAAACAGCAGTATAGAAATGCCAAACATCTGTTTGAGGTAGTTTCAATGGTAGATTCATAATCAATGGTACCTTATCAAAAATGTGTAGTTGTGTTATGTGTTATCGTAAAGAAAAATCAAAAGGAAGGAACATTTTTTAACTCTCAAATATCAATTTTGTGTCAACCTCAAAATTCCAGCATCAGGCTCTAGTTTTTTTTACCACAAGACATTAGTTAGGGGGTTAGAGATAATCCAACCAACTACCTGAAGGTTGAGGGCAGGGCCTGTTGTCACACACCTGTTTCTCATAAAACCCTTTAATCAAACCTCACTCTTAGCTTGGTCACGATGACTCTTACTGTGGATGGAAGACGGGGTAGATGTTGGCTGGATGCTAGCATCATTATTCAGAGCTGGAGGCAACATGCTACAGGTGCAGCTAATTGAGTTAATAAGGAGAACAATAATGAGTAACTGGCTTATCTGTGGTGAAGAGTAAAGGAGCCCCTAGTTTACGGCTTAGGTTTTGGGCCTGATTAGATGGTGTGATCCAAGAATATGAATTGACAGCAGCTGAGAATGAAATAATAAATGAACAGTTTTGGATGTAGTCGTCCTGACTAAACTTTTACTGAGCTTCACTCGGAACATTTCTATCTTGAAGTAAAATTGTGTTTTGAGGGCTGTATAAAGTAGGATAGTGATAGTGTTAGTAACTTACATAAAAAGTTTATTTTCTGTCATAGTTTAGATGTATAGAGCCTAGCTTTTTTCCATGATCATTTCTATTGATAAAAATAATAATGTAGTGTTACCTTCTCATGACAGAACATCCTTGGTTATCAGTGTCATGTAGCATGTTGGGTTTAGAAGGTAATCTATCTGACATTTAAAGGTACCCTGTGGAGTTTCTGACCTCTAGTAGCACTATGGAGCAGTTTCTTCATGAGTGGGTCCCCGTTTTGTTTGTCCTGTGTATGAGGATGCACATGCAAGCGCACATGCACACAAGTGATGAGAGATCATTTCATACAATTCCAATGATCTACAGGTGGTTGTGATGCGGAAAGAAGCGCAGAAATGCGCCAGCAAGGCAGAGGAGAAGAAGACCGCAAGCTAGAAAACATGCATGTTAACAATGCATGCAAAATCAGCTTTGCAATTGTGTTTTGTGGAAGGAAATGTATTCGACACTTTTGTTAGACCTCAAGGATACACGTCTTTTAGTGAGTAACACTCAATGTAAATGTTACTTTTGTTTGTTTACAAGAAAACTCCACAGGACACCTCTAATGTAGTGACCACAAGGTTTAAATGAACAAGTCAGTCACTCCAGCAACACTGCCATAGACTCAGTTTGTCATTCCTGTCAAAAAACAAAAGAGACTGTAACCCATCAATGACCCGCAAGATACAGCCTGCTACTCACCAACAGTGGTGGTACGACAGTGAGGAAGAAGAGGTTCTGTCCCTAGTGGCTGTAAATGGCTGCCAAGTATCTTTGCTGGGGGGATTTCACCCTAACAGCTCCTTGGAGACCACTGAGGGCCTGCTGGCCTCTCGACAAGCTGGAGCTTACTGATGCAGAAGCCCCGGGGACAGAGGGAAGGAAGAAGGAGAAAGGGAGGGAGTGGGGGGGGGGGGGGGGGGGACATCACTTTACTGGTTTTACACCCACGCACACGCCACAGTGGATCAGTCAGCTGAGATTGCACCTGACACTTGACATGCAGCAAACAAAGCAGACAAGCATGGAGGGATGAGAAAGAGCGCGCGTGAGAGCAGGAGAAAGAGAGCGGCGAAGAGAGAGGGAGCGGATGTTAGAGCGCAGTGAATGACAGACAACAGGCTGATGGGAAGAGGCGGGTGTAATGGGGTGTGAAGTGGAAGACCTCGGGAGACAGCGAGAGAGACCATCTGCCTGTCAGTACAGCCTCTCGTCTACTCTCTCCTCATCTTTTACTGTCTCATTCAGTCAGTCATCCAGACACACACACACACACACACACACACAGTAAAGAGCAAACACATCACTCAGGTCAAGGGAGATAAATTAACGAGAGAACCCCCATTTATCTTTTTAACTATCTGACACTTGTTGGAAATACACTGCCAGTCACTAAATTGCAACACCTGAACAGTAGTTAAGAGCATAAAGCGAGATGAATAATAGAAGAGAAATAAGAGTTAAAGCAAAGCTACTGTAATTGTCTTCGCATTATTACAAAAATATATATATATATATCATGTTAGAATCAGGACCCGACTAGTTATCTGTCAATTCAGACTTTTTGTCAGTGTATATACTGTAAATAGATAACTAGTCATTGTAAACACATACATAAAAAGGGCTAATGTTAATGATTCAAAGCTGACACTAAAATAAATGTTTCCACCATGCAGAGAAGGTTAAGGTTCGTCTTTGGTCATGACTCATGTCAAAGAGTAACTCTGACATCACTGTGAGCAGCAGACTGTAAATTTCAACAGCATATTTTTAGAAATCTTTTCTATTCTAAATAATATTATTTCAGACATGTGGAAATGATGGCATTTCAATATATGACAGGTATAAACAAGTTTAAAGGTTAGAATAGAATCAGCTTTACTGTCATTGTTCAAGACAACAAAATATAGTGCAGCTAGCCCCATAGTGTTGATAAAAAATAAGCGCTTAAAGCAGTACTTAAAAACAAAAATAGTTCAATAGAAAATAGCAATTTAGTTAGTAAAATAGTTAGTTAAAGGAGCAGTGTGTAGGATTTAGTGGTGTCTAGCAGTGAGGTTGCAGATTGCAACAAAGCATGTAGGAGAAAATATTTTTAGTTTCAGGTGATTATACACTAATTAAAACATACTTATGAATATTATATTCTGTTCCACTAGATGCCAATAAATTCTACACACTGCACCTTTAATAGTAAAAGAACTTGATTAATAGTACTTTTAAATGAACAGGTGAGTATCAGCTTAAGTAAAGGTCATATGACAAAAGACACAAGCACAGACATACAGTATATATTAGTATAATATATAGTATTTATATTTCTTCATTTGTGAAGACATCAAGTGATTGGTTTTATATTATAACTGCTGAACCCGACATCAACCCTCACCTGCACTCAACAAAATATGACCTAAACTTTGTTGATACACTGATATGTAACAAACCACTGATTTCATTAATGATTTCTGGCACAATATCTATGCTTTGGAAGATTTTTTTTTTTCTATATCAAAAATAACACAAACACACACACACAAACTGATTGAAGAGCATGTCACAATGATTTTGAGCTGCGATTGTTGACCAAGACCAGGAGTTGCAGGGGCAGGAGGGGAGCAAGAGGGCCTCTCACCAGACTGAGACAGAATCGAGTCATTCATTCATAATCTGCGCTCTCTCACACACACACACTAAAAATAAAAGCAGAACCAGCCCCAGACATACACATTATTAACTCCAGAAATATTCATCCACCTGCCACAAAACTCCAGCTCAAATCAGACACAAGCACTACGAGGAGAAGGCAACGCCACAGAAATGTAGTTGTGTTTTACCATCAGGAAGGACAGTTTAGCTTCACTGAGTTCACGTTTAACATTGTAGGGTTTGAGTAATAATATCAGCTTGTTAGTGTATTAATATATCTTGGTCCTTTAGTGCCATGTGGTCACTGCCATTAACTGACTATAAATATTTATCATATATTTGAACATTACATTGGCTGTTTGTAAGAAATCCTAGTGTATCAGTTTGTATCCTTAACTATAATCGAGTAGCCATTTTTACTCTTTAATTACCTCATGGAATTAGTCTACTTGTACATCTTTTAGCGACTTCCTACATTTCCCTGAATTCAACAGGACAACTCTAAACTTGTTGCATTTGTAGTTACTCAAAACATTATCTTATATAAACATCTGCATTGCAGTAATTATTAGCAACATCTACATCTTACTGGAGAGTTCTAGTGTCACGTCACGGACGGAAGGAGGAGACACTGTACCTTTCAGTTTTGTGGTAAACTGATATATCAATATACTGACATTCAGTTGTATTTATTTGTAGAATAAAGACTAAAAATGCTGGTGCAGGTGGTTGAAGTAAAAGTCTTACAACTGATGTTCCGAGACATTTACTTAATCTTTAAATGAATTTAAGGAGGAATTTAATCTTATTGCATTATAAGATATAGTGTTAACCTTGTACTTTAGTTAAGAGTAGATTTTGCAGCTCAAACAAATGGAATGTATGACATTCATACATCTGCTGCTGGAATTTTCATTCGACTAAATACCATGAAAACATCTCCCATGTGCCAAATACTATTATATTGCTATGTATTTGTGTGTTCTTATGATGCTGCATAGTGATGGAATATGTGATTAAATCATGTGCATGTGCTCAAAATCAAAAATCAGTTGTACAACAACTATCGTCTGGTGTAATATAACATCATGCATTTGGCTGAAGTACTGACATCAAGACTGTCCTGATGACCAATAAACAAATGCCTCTTTATTGCTGAGCTCACCCAGATAAAGAGGGGAGACATGCAATAGTTCCCTAATCTGCCCCTGTTCAACCATCCATCCATCCATGGCTTCTGCTGAGGGGTCTGTTTTTGTTGCCTAATTACCTCTCTCTACCTTCTGTTTGGTCTCTTCATCTGTCTATCTGCTGACTCTTTCTCTCTGGCCGTGATAAAAAACAGTAACACAGGAGGGGAACCAAACTGCTTCTTAATTTTCCCTGACAGCCTCCTTTAAACACACGGGCCCAAATCCACACTCTAATTGAAAGCATATTCCTATTCCAAACAAATTAAGCACAATTAAGGCCCCTGAGTTATGAGTATCTATCACTGTGCGATGTTTTTGTAAAAATCACTGCGCTCTAGATCAAAGTCTCTCGACCCCTCAACTTAATTGCCTCATTAAGAGCTCCCTTCTTTGTGCTACGGGCTTCATAAATACAGGGTCTGCTCGTTTCATTTGGGAATTACACTAAAAGACGCCCCTTAAACTAATCGCTTCCACGTTTTCAATAAAAGTTCATCTGTTTTTAGGTAGAGAACAGAATGAGATTTTCTTCCATTTATAGAGCATAATTTGCAAGGCCCTTTTAGCTCGGAGTGTGATATATCATTTCATTGTGTCTGTGACAAGGCACAAACCTGTAACCATGTTTAGCTACTTTATAACACGTGTTAAAAAGGCTTCCATAACATTTCAAAAGTACGCTTCAACTCTTAAAAAAAAAAAAAAAAAAAAAAATGCAAGAGCTCATAACCCTGGATACATTAGCTTTAGGGTCTTAGGTGTGGCATTTGACACATCATAGCAGGTGACAGGAAGAAGGTGTCACCACCAGGAACCAGCAAATCACATGACAGGAAGATGATTGTGTGCAGCTGAAATGGCTCCCTCCTCCCGTAACCTCCCTCCTTCTCCTCATCATCACAAAATGCCATCCGAGCATGGCTGGCTTTTAATTTAATCTTATAAATGAGGTGCGCACTCCGAGACAACATGCTGTTCCAATTTGAAATGGCTGCTTTATTGGGGGACAGCGACACAGGGGGAGAGAGAGAGAGAGAGAGAGAGAGAGGGAGATAGAGTGAGAGAGGAGGAGGAGGGGGGGATGTGAAGAAAAAAAGAAAGCCAGGGAAAAGACGGTGGTATGGAACATTTGTTAGTAATCCAATTCCACATACCATATGGCTTCATTACCATTATGCGGGAGAGAAGACTTCAGTCAGTCTGAAAATAAAGACCTACTTAGCCCCATCCAAACTGACCCCAAATGAGACATGTTTGTCTCCGTGTGACAGTGTTAGTGTTATTGCCCTGCTCTTGCATTCTTTGTGGTCGGTTTAGATTGAGCCTGCAGCTGTGCGTGGTTTCTGTGTGTGTGTATGTGTGCGCGCATGTGGAGGTCTGTGTCTGGGGTGTGTGTAAGATAGGGATCGGGCGTTTTCCCAGTGACTGATTATTACGGAAGAGAGTCCTTAGTCATTACTGCAGAGAGAGAGAGAGAGAGGGAGAGAGAAGAGAAGGCCTATAAGCCAGCTCCATTCAGATGTGAAGATGACTGATAATGCAGGAGCAGCAGGACCCCTCGCTGGGTTCATTGGCCCCTAAGTGCTCCTTTGCTGAATGTGTCCCTTATCTTGCCCTGACAGCAGTAATAGAATATGCATAGCTCTATTAGCATACAAGGTAATGGCACCCTTGAGGGAGGGCACTGACATAAAACTTTAAGTAGAAATCAAAACATTGGTGAAGGCAGAAGCAGAATAAAAGGGGTTATTGTCACCCAGTGCAAACATGGCCCGAGGCCTTGACTGTGGCTGCGCGCAAGGTATGCTGCCTTTACGCTTCCATGCACATCTGTCTGTACACACACACACACACACATGCACTGATACACCGAAAATTTAATAAGCAAAAGAAATGTGTGTCTCTTTGCCATACACGCGAAGAATACATTGCATATTATGTACATATTTTGCACGTAGGCATGCATGTAAAAACGCTTTCATCTTTCTCAGGGTATCTAAGTAAATGAGATGAAATGGGGCGCCAAAAATGGCACTGTACCATCCCACCACAAAGTCTCTAAATAAAGGAGAATAATGGTAGATTTGTGTCAAGAGAAACACGTTTGCTATTTCCATGAACATTCGCAGTATAACAGGTCTGAGAAACCTCAAACCTCTGACTCTCTGCTGAAGTGCCAGAACGAGCTCTAATGAAAAGGCATTTAAAAGAAATAAAACAGTCCTCGAAGACGTCAGTGAGAGGCTGACAAGAAGAGAGGTAGTGAGGTGATGGGTACGGTAAGGTGATGAGAGGGTTTGTGCACACACGTTATCTGACTGTCGTTTCTACCAAACCTCAGCCCACAGCTATGAAATTTTAAATCACAGCAGGTCAGACAAACAACACCGGGCCGTCTGCAGAACGAACACTCAGCATAAGAAAGCAATTTGCTGCTCCTCACACGTCACCCAAAAAAATGATAAAGAGAGGCCGGGTCCGGTTAGAAGTCTAATTTAGTCTGGTGGGACAGACCGGGAGAGTGTTAGCTTTTCCACATATTAACTTTTATTAAAGATATTAACCTTGAGGAAGAGGCCAAGGAAGCTGTGTCAGTGAGGTTAAGAATTAACACCAGTGGGACAAGCAGTTAAAGAAGTATAATGCTGCTCACGTACAGCACAACCTCTTCCTTTTCTAGTTTTTTTTTTTTTTTTTTTTGGTCAAGCTTTGGTGAGTGTGCAAAACAAAATCAGCACTAATAAGGCAATAATATCAGTAATTGCGTCCTCAATTGTAATTATGGTGATAATGGAGTCCTCTTTGATATGCAGTTCTGCTCCACTGTCAATACGAGCCATATGTGAACATGGGACAATTATGCTAATCATTCCACATCCAAGCATGTAATTCTAAAGTGAAATAAAGTTCACCACCTTGAGTAGGGAAAAGCCCAGTGAAGAATAGCCCCCTATGTTGAAGCCTGAACCATTAAGAAGTTAAATTTAGGGTATGGCCAGTCATCAGTGTAGGTCTTTAAATGAGGAAATGCAAGAGTGACCGACCAGTTATTGACTGTTTTATGCAATAATTACCATGAAGACGCAGGCTTGATATCAGCTACAGAGAAATGTTGACGCATTCCAAAATACTTAATATTATAAGACTGGCACATAATTAGACTTGGCCCAACTTTTATGGGCCATTTTGGCCCCTGCTAATGGCTCTGTGCTCGGACTCAAACAGGCCAATAAAGCATAGTCTAGCGTTGTAGACCAGGCATTATTAAAAAGAGGCAGACACTATTAAGAGCCATCAAATCCATCTCGAACTGGGCAGCACAATTTCTTTGCTGAGAGCCGGGGTAAAACAAAAAGACAGCCTTTTCTAATCTGTGGTTTATTTAATGTGTTTATTGCATGGGTGGCCAGTTTAATGAGCAGTCTTCGGGCTACGTCTCTTCAGGAATATAATAGAGATCCATTCCAGTAAGAATCCACCAGGCAAATATACTGCACAACAACTGTGTAATGTCAAAAATATTTTGTCTCCATGGTAACCCCACAGCATTCATATATATGCCTTGAATATTCATTGAAAGTGGCTTTTTTGTTGTTAAGATTTTCAACACTCGGTTCAGACTATGGGGTCCCACTGGTGTGTTGCTCCTGCTGGTTGGTCGGTTTAGTTAAAGATGGATGGGAGTAGAGCAAATACTGTTCTGAGTTTCCCTCTGGTCTATACAGATGGTTTGGCAGGGTGACAAGACAAACTGGGCCTGGCATCAAACCCCAACCTCTATTTCATGGTGGCTTAGCACTTTCTCTCTCACTAGATTACACTTGCTGTGTTACGAGGGTCCAGCCCTTCAGACTGATTTACCAATCCAATGACCAATCCATTTTGCCAGATATTATTGCAGAGAGCTTGTGAAAGGGGAGCAAATAAGAACTGATCATAGATGCCGCAGTCCAAGTCGTTCCTCAGCCTTCTTTATTCGATGCAACTGCAATTCATTTCGAAGGTGTGGCGTTAATATCAAGAATGATCTGTTGATTAGAACCATAGCTGCTACATGAGTGTGAGCTTGACTCAGAGAGCCCAGGCTGTGTAATGTGATATATGTTGCGCAAATGACTGTTTGAGTGTGTGCTTCTCTCTACATGGCCTTTCCTCCTGAAACCCACTAACACATAAAGCGCATAGTACACACTAGACACACAGAAAACACATATCCTTTCAAGAAATGGGACCAGAGCCTAGGATTTCCTGGATTTCTCTGCGGGCCTCTTTCTCCACCACATATACACATTCATGATCGGCCTCACACACACACAAACCACACGTGCGCACATACAGAGATTCAATCAGCGGAGGGACAGGCCAAGGAATGAGGTGACTCATACCGCTCTATTAACCGTAGTGGGAGAAATGCCTCAGTTCAGCTTCCCACTAACCGCAAACCAACAGTGGAGGTTATGAGGATTTCAAAATGAGACTGAGCATCACTAACATGTTAAAGAACATACCTGAGGGCATGGCAGCGACCACCTCCCTATCTGTGTCTACTGACCGGCCAACTAACATTCATTTTCATTTTTATAGAAAAAAAACAAAAAAACTTTATTTCTCTCATTATGCTTCAGGAGTAGAGAGAATATCTTCATTAAGTCCATTATAATTCCTTTGTATTGATGAGTTATCCTTTGAAATGCCAGAGGAATTAGGCCTGGCTGCCATTTTGGCCACAGTCTGATGATATTTTAACTGGTCAGTGGTTAATGGATGCTTTCTATATGTGTCATTGTGATATTGTAGTGTGTTACAATGTGTGTGTTTTTATTTTTATTAAGCTTAGCTCTCCAGCTTATACATCTCTTTTCTGGGGACAGAAGATACACATTTAGTAACAAACAAAATAAATATTTTCTAAGTAGTACAATAAGAAAGAGAAGTAAAATTAGGGTGAAAGAGAGAAAACTGAAGAAACAGTAGCATTAATGTTTAACTCAGCTTAGTAAAAACATTTTACAACAAATATTGTACATCTTACACAGATCAAATAGGGATTTTATTTTTATTGTAGAGACTGAATTAGTGTATCACAACAGTATCTCAGATCATGCATTTCATAAACTGCCATAACAAAAATTACATTTTGCTTCAAACAAATTTAGACTCTGAACATAAAATTCTTCTGTGCTGTTATTGTATAAGTGCACGTCAAACCTGTTCTCATCTCGCTTTACGTTCAATTTTTACACAATGGTCTGATGACTTCTGCAAGTTTTTTCATTCAATGTATTTTCAATTTTATGTATTTTTAATCGTAATATATAAGTGCAGTGTGCATGTGTTTATTTTTAATTTAGTATGACCGATTGCTAAGAAAGATATTTCAAGGAGCTAAAAAGATCATTGGAGATATTATTAACAGCCACGCCAGGCTGTGCAACAGTTACAAACTGCATCAGTGGAGCAAATGTAACACCTACATTTGATAAAACAAGCAAGATAGCAAACACAGCTCCCCTTTTACTTTGTCCGCCCCTCTCACATTCTCTCTGCCTCTCCGTCGATTTATTCATAAAAACCACCAGGTGTCCGAGGGGGATTCTACCCAAGCAAAGCTATGGCTCACTTAACCATGAGATTGAGTGGAGTATGCGTACACACAGAAGGAATTATTTTGATTACTTATTACTTAACCTGTAATGTATTCTGCCCCTTTTTTGTCTGCATGTCCTGCCCCCCCCCCACTACTCCTCTCCTCCATCCCCCCCCTAAATAAATGGAAAAATATTCACTGCCCTGGGCTACTGCTGAACTTCTCACTCTCTGCATCCAATTTGAAGCAGAGCTGCTGTGATGTCACCGGAGCGTCCAAACAGAGAGAAAGAGGAAAGGGGAGGAGGCCGGGAGGGAGGGAACAAGAGAAAGGAGATGGCAACCTTCAGACCCCCAAGGTCACACTTCTTAACCCCACTGCTAAAAATCCAATAACACTTTATGAATGTTTTAGTTAGAAGTCATTAATGCAGCCGAGCATCTGTTTCAAAAAGAATACAAATGAGGTGCTGTCCTGCTATGCACTTTCCCAGCTTCTCTCTCACACACACACACGCACACACACACACATACTCCCTGTGCCTCTGGGCACAACATCCTGATGTTCAGGAAAAAAGTGGCCCCAAGGACCTGGACTCCACAGTGTTAAGCCAGACCCATCTCTTTGGATTTGGCTGGCCGCATATTTAAAATCACGAGTCAGGTTAAACATCTGGCCCCTCGAATTCAAAGCTATGCAGCAATTCTGTTACGAACTAACTTGCTGGCTCGCATTACCTCTTAGAGAAGTTGCAGCTTAAGAACAAAAGGGTCTGCTATGTATTGACTCTTTAACAGCAAATGTTAAATTGACACAGTTTAAGACTTTGCCATTACATATACTATTATTTGTACCAAGTGAGAGCTGGGTAGCAGAAAGTGAAAGAAACTCAGCCTCAATGTCAAGGTCAGCTGAAATATTCTTTGGTGAAATCATCCCAGAGGTTTTAGTGGTTCAGGCTTCCAGCAGAGGTCTGAGTACTGCAGACCTCACAGTGGATTAGACCTATATTTCCAGATAGAACAGTCTCTCAAGCATGACTCAATACCAAACGCTCCCCGACACACTCTGCAAGCTACATGCTCAATCCAATTGGTAGAAATAAATTCAATACAACACTATAAGAAAGCCTGCATTAAAGGAAGGAGCGAGTGTTTGTGTGTCTGTGTGTGTATTGTGCACATGAGCGTCTCTGCGGCACAAAAGTGAGTAAGAAGGCTCAGCAGTTTAAATAAGCCAACAGGGTTGTGTACCTTCCTATTTACCCATGTGGGAGCTTGTGGTCACAGGAGAAAAGGCCACAGGGAAGAAGGGAATAGAGGTGTCGCAGTGGCCATGATGATGATGGAGTGTCTACAAATATGACTCCAAACAGGGTCATTTTGATTTGGCGGGAGTACGCAAAGGCTGGCCCGTTAACTCCTGACCTTTTGAGTGTGACCTGTGGGGGAGGGGTCTATCCGCCAGGAGAGGACAGAAAGAAAGGGAGAAAGAGAGAGAGGGGCTGCACAGTGTCAGGCCCATTATGACCCGCTAAAAACTCGGGCCGCTCTCCGGCGAGGAGCCATCCATCATCGGGGCCTCTCTAATCAGCATGTTTGTCACTGTAACTAAACAGTGGGCTGAGCCACATCGCCACGCTATTGGCCCTGACAGGGAGAAATAAATCTGCTGCTGGCCAATGGGCTGCAGGCAGCCGAGCGTGACAGGAAAGGTGACAGACTCTTGAGGTCTCAACTAGTGCGAGATTAAGGGGAACTAGCCCGGACTCTGGGGCGGAGGAAACATTTGAACAGTTTTACTGGTCTTTAGGCAGCAGTAGAGGCTGGGGCTGCAGAGGCGTGGGTGTAGTGAGAATGCCTTTGTCCTCCTCTCGCACAAGACAGGTCCATTTGTTCAGTTAGGAGGAACTCTGGTTCCCTTTGTAAAAGGTAACAGATAGCTGTTCTCTTCGCTTTCCCCATGACATCTCAGGAGTGAAAATCCTTTTTGTGGTGGTCACAGAGGATTAACCCTGGCACATTCTTCAAGGGAAAATGCTTATCTGAAAAACAAGGTGGATTACAGTCCAGTACATATAATATTATGATATCATCACAAATTCATAATCATCACATCTTTACCTCCAGAAACTTTTAGATTACCCTTGGTAAAATGTGATACATTGTGATGTATAAAATGTCCAATAAATGTTGACCACATATATTCTGTAAATATTAGGGAAAGATATTTCTCAGATTACCATCACTCTGGTTAAACTGAAACAGAGGGCCCTCTGGTAATATTACTTTCAAATGGTTTAGGGATTTCTGATGCAATGAAGGCAAAAATATTTCTCTTTTATATATAAGCACAATGCTTCAGAGAAAATGTCATTGTGCTTACTTGGTTTCCACACAGGCAATCCAGTCCGTTGAGCCTGCTTACTGTTGTTTTGTTTGGTTTTGTCTGGGCCCTTGCTTACATCTCAGCAGGCGGGCTGTACACAGAAGCTGAAAAAGCTGGAGTTATTTGACCACTTGGAGCAGGGACCTTTTTTCCACTCACAACAGCTAACAGCCCAAAAAGGGGGAAAACAAAGTTTTCCTGACGATGCAGTGCCGTTTACTACCAGCAGCTTGAAAAAAAAATTCTGGGAAATCTCAGGAAATCACAACTGGCACTGTTATTTTGAAGGTTTGATGGCTTACATCATAACATTGTACTTCTTGCTTTCTCCTCTGGTCTTCAGCAAACTTGGCTGGTGGTTGTGCTGTACTGTACTCGAAGGGTCCTGGATTCCTCCCAAACACACATTTTACTTACAGCCTTCTGCTTACAGGCTGAGAACACTAATGCACATCAGTCCTTCCACAGTCTGTCACAGTCTTGTAGTCAGCTTTTCTACTCCCAATACACCACATGCAGGAGGCTAACAATTCCAAGTTTCTGAAACATAAAGCCTGCGTGATAGGAAATTATAGCTGCTTGTGTGCTGTGAATACATTGTCAAGCAAATATGATTTGAAATGTTTTAGTAAAAAAAAACTTAACTCCAAGAACTAGCCCCTAGTCATAATGACATCAGACATTTAAGATTTTTTGTTGTTTTGGGGTTTTTTTTTTAAATTGCACATGTAGCAAATGAAGCACAGACACTGTCTACTGGTCCTAAAAAGAAAAAAACAAGGACAAATGATTGATTTACCTCATCATATCCTCTTTGATATTAACCTTTCATTAAAGCAACTACAAGGAGTTTTTAACAGGTTGTGAAATCATCTCAATTTAATACCGACCGATAGTATTTGACCTACACAAGTAAACTAGACCATCAGCAAAAAGATAAGCTATTTCTTTATAGTTATAAATGCCTGCCACCAGGTCAGATTCTCCGCAAAAGCAGACAAAATCATTTATGGCACGCAGACCATTCATGTACATTACATGTAGCATTGTAGCATGATGGAGTACAAAGACGTTACTAGGATGAGGGGAGGATGGGGGAAGGACATTTTGATAACATTAAAAGTAAAATTAGACTTGTTTTCGGCTTCCCAACTCATTTGTAAAAAGATGAGAGAAAAAGAGAAGAGTGACATGAGAGCAGCGGAGGTCAGGCAACAGTGAATGAAGAGAGGGAGCAGCGGTAGCGACAACAAAGCAGTGAATCAGAGAAATAAAACATTATTTTCTGATTGTTTCGTGGCGTTTACGTTCTAAAGCACAAATAAATACACCCACACTTCCACACAACCTAGTTGTATGAAGATCTTTATGACACAAGGCGGTGGTGCTCATGGGAAATGCAGTCTTCATTACGGGAAACACTATCGCTTTTGTCCACAGGGCCTGTCTAAATCAACACAAAATTTAAGTTCTTTGTAGTAATTTTAATCACCATAGACCCCAATATTTAATCCTCAAATGTCTTGAATCCTGTGAAATGTCAAAATCAACATAATATTGTAATGGCATGCGAGGAATTCCCTATGAAAAGAATTAGGCCAGTCTTTATGAATGGAGGAGAATTTTCCCAGTATCGTTCAATGCTGTGTGTCTATGAACAGGGCCAAGGGGGTAATATGTTTTATATATCTTCTTTATGCAAGATATAAAAAACATTCTGTACCTTTTCCTTTTATCGCTTATACGGTGAATGATTCTCAGAGTCAAAGAATATCCTCAACGTCCAATCTGTCATTTTTTTTGTGTCAGTAGATAATCATTTAATAAGAAGTGTGTTCCTTTTTAACAGCACTGGTAGTAACCCTGGATCACATTTCACACTCCATGGGTTACAGTGGTGGTGGTGGTGGCGGGTTGCAGAGAGGGGGAGAACATGCATACACTCATTTCTGCAAAGTAAAATGACACTATATCAAATCAAGCATTTCCATATGTGGACTGTTGCTGCTGTTGTGGGTCTGGCAGCACAGGGGCAGGGCAGCAAACCAAAAGATGGGCTGTGCTCTTCGGTTTAGTGAAAGAGTTGTGCATTCTGTGATCTCTGGAGCCTCCTACTGAGAAAAAATAGGAACTGCCTCTCATCCCAAACCCTGAACTAGTGTGTGTCAGACATAAGGCAACAATCCATCTCTGGTCCTCTAGTTTACAAGTCCAAGACTTAGCATTATTGACTAATACTGAAAGAATATTGATGTAAACTTTATTGGCTACATAGAAATATTGTTATAAAATTATTTTTAGCCCAAATCCTCTGCCCTGTAGAGCAGCTATAGCCAGTGTTAATCAGGCAGTTAAACTAAGCTTGTGCAGACACAAAAATGGTGGGGGACATGGGTGCATGGGTATGGGAGACAGACTTACTTTGAAAAGTTAATAACTTCTACTTTACCATTAGACGTGGGAATTCGGGCCATAAATCTCAAGGGCACTCTAGACTTGTCTGGAGGCCAGCTAAGATAATTGGCCGGTGTTCTGCAATGTTGGCCTTTCCTATAAGAGGATGTGTTTTGTATATTAGGGAGCCACATGTTGTCAACCGTTGTAGATTAACAGCAAGGTCAGCATGACCCTCTTCACTCTCATCACATGTTGTCTGCGTCGGTCAGGGGGGGAAAAAAATGCATCCAGGAGAACATCTGTGTTGCCCAAAATTTTCCAAGATGGCAGATTTTTTTTTTTTTTTTTTCCTTTTCGTGGTAATAGAGACATTACAGCTTCCTCCTCCCATCTAAAAGAAATTAAATTAGCCACTTTGCCGCAGTGTGGGTCAGTGGCTAAGGCAGTGGCCTTTTACTGGAAGCTCCCCTTTGCCAAGCTTGTCTTTACAGATATAAATTAGTCCAGGAGTGCTCGGCTAAAACATGTCAGGGGCTAAACGAAGATTGAGTGATGAGGTCGAACAGGGGAGACTGAGGACCAGGAGGACTGGCGGAATGGAGAAACTCTTGTCCTTCACCCCTCCCTCACGGATTCCCCCTCCCCGACCAAAATAAAGGAGGAGGGGACCTCCAGTTCTCCAGTACATGAGTTGGCACAAGTTAGAGCTCAGGAAGTCCAGGAGACGCCTCTGCCTGCCCTGAGAGTGAAACCTAAAACCAGTGACATAGCCAATACATGTCATATTCTCTCAGTCAAGAATGGTTTATTTTCTAAGGAATTTCAACCTAAAACCTGTTCTTCATAATTATCCTGATTTGTTTGAAAAACCAAGGTGGATAGGTCTGGCCCAATTGCCAACAAGAGACCACTGTTATGTTTGGTTGTAAAAAAAAAAAAAAAGAAAAAAAAAAAGGTGCTTTTCATCGAGACATAATTTTTTACATTTGCAAAACAATAACAAAATGTCTTGTTCTGCAGTGGAAGCAGTAAATATCTTCTCAAAAGTTGTCGTCACTGAGTCCAAAATTCAGAAACTCTCTTCTAAAAGACAGAATATTTGGGTATCAACGTGCATGTTGTACAGGCAGCCCGAGTCACATACATTCAGTGTGAGTGCCTACGGGTGCTTGGAGCAACTCCAAGTGCTGTTCTCCATCTAAATAACTCCAGTCATTGAAAAAGGCCAAGGAGAGTCTGATCCAACTGCTCCCTGCTTTTGGCAAAATCTCACTTCAGGTCTAAAGGAGACATTTTTATGTAAAGAAACAACAATAATTACTGCACGTTCTCCCTGAGCTGTGTTGAAACAGATTGTAGGAAACATATTTAAACTCGTGCCACTGAAGGGTTTAAATCGTCTATAAAATCCGATTCTTCTCATTTTCAATAACAAACACTTCTACAACAAAACATCTTTTTCTGCCAGTGAGCTGCTGATTCTTTGTCATGCGACGAATAATTACTGACTTCCTATGATGTAAAGTAAACAGAATGTGTAAGTACAGTATGTCAAAGTTTAGACCCCCAACCAGCTTTAACATTATGGATGGAAGTACATTATTTATAGCAGTAACTTTGTATCCTTTTTCTGTTTCAAATGTGATCAGCAATAAATTTACTACATATCAGCAGAATCTAATTACAATTATAGCAAGACAGGAATGCTTGGTACACTATTATGCCGTTCTTATAATGCCATAATGTCATTCAGTGTCTTGTGCAGGAGACTCTCTCTGTGTCTGTTATTTCTTTTATTAAATAATTGTGCCATTTACCACCACGTGATTGAGTTAAAATTCTTTCGACAACAAAGTCCAGAAGGACAAGACAGTCAAGAGATCAGAAAAAAATCTCTACTTTTCTATATTATCTAAATATCTACAAACACACACAATATATTTGGAATTGAGAACAAATGTGAATATTAATAATATAACCCAAACTGACTTCAACATTGATTAGTGTTTCTTTGCTGCTTCATGTTTCAACACTTTTCACTTCCACATGATTTAATAATATTTTAACTGGAATAAACCAGAGGTTTTTTTACAATCTTCAAAACCACTTATGTAGTCTGGACTCTCCTATAAGCTGTGCCTAGCGATGTGGTCTCATCTCCAAGTGTCATTAAGGTAGTGATTAATCATAACCTATAACAACAATTGATGTGAAAATAATGTTTGTTTAAACCCAAACAAAAAAAGAAGACATTTTTGATATGATGCAACATACAGCTCTGGAGAAAATTGCATTTACATGCCGTACACCTAACAAGCTTATTACCGTTTCAAAATCTGTAATTCTACACAAAGATTCAAAATCAACTCCAAGAACGTAAAAATAATCACAAAATGAATATAAAAATAATTATAATCCTAACCTTTAATTGTTTATAGTGAAAACAATACATCTGTGCCTTTAAAAGTTCTCGTTCCACTATTAACACCAAGTTGGTGAGGCTTGGCGTGGAGCGGGTGGGGGCTAGAGGGGCTCCGCTCTTCTGTTTAAAAAACCCTGAGGTATTAGGGTGGACTAATCTTTAAAAGGTTAATTTATTCATAGAGATTTTGACAGAGATGTATGGCCAAACCAACATCTCAGGCACCTCTTCCCAGAGGGAGACGACTTGTGCAAAGAACAGAGAGGGAGAAAGGGAGAGGCAGGAGGAGGTGGTGGGGGAGTTAGGCAGAAAGATGGAGTGCACTAGAGAGACAGAGTGGGGAGTCAACATGCTATAAACACAAACACATAATTACCTCATAGGGGCTGACAATGACTCCGGCCTTTAACCCAGTACGCTCAGAGCTCTCCGGTCTATTTTTTAGCTCAGGAAGGGGAATATAAACTCTGTAATCTATACTCTGCACATAATGTTTAAATAATAAAAAAAAAAAGACCACATATGTTTGTATGATGTGAGAATTTGGTGCTTCAAAGTCTTTCTTTTTTTTTTTTTCATTTTCTGTATTTCTGTATTGGCTGTTTAATATTTACAGAACAACAAGACAAAAGGATTGAGGTTCGGCTCAATTTTCCAATGATGATTTCCAATGATTCAACTGTTTGTAATCAGTTTGTGTGGCTGGGGCAGGGAGATGGACGGCCAATATTGACTGGATTTTTTTTTTTTTTTTTTTTTTTTTTTAAAGCAAGACACAGGCTTTTAGGTTCCGCAAATTTTCCACACTGCATAAATGAAACAAAAAGGAGAAGTATTCAATAAAGTCCTTGTTCTCAACTGCATTGTCACACAACAATAACAAAATTGACTAAATAAAAGAAGACATGCTGATTACTGTGTTGGATTACTTACAATACCAAAAGGGAAGTTTCAAGTCTGCCAGTTAATTTTCATGTTGTCCTAACAGCAACAGAAATCAATGGCTGCATGAAAGGCAGGATGTGTGTATATTGATGTAACATTCTTGATTTTGATATTAGTCAGTATGCAGTCATGGGGTGGGTCCAACTGGAGCCAGTGACTCCTTGACCACAAGCCTGGACCCCCTAACATGCAGTGCAATTTTCTCCCACAAGCCAGAGGAAGCCAGGACACTGAAATTATTGTTATTTTAATAAGTCAGTTTCTGTGGTAAATCTATTGCATTCCTACTCCTGTCAAGTCTATTATCATCAACAGGAAGGCATCATTCGATTAAAAACAACATGGGGCCGCTGTTATGCAACCGTTAAACTGTGAATGTGCTACGATTCTGGACAAAATTATGAGTGGAAGCCAGCAGCACTCTGGCCTTGAGACAAAACAATTAAGCAAGTTATCAATGTTATTCAAATGAAACAACCACAAACTTAAGCTATTTTACCAACATTGTTAATTGCCGATTTGCTTCCGTAAGACTATTCAGGTAGCAGCAGATAGAGGCGATCTGGAGGTTTTGGAGAAAATCAGCTTCACAAATTCACCATTGCAAGTGCAGAGGAACAATTATACAACATGGTTATGAGGAGCACAATAATAACCCTGTTGAAATGGGGTGATCTGACCACACACACACGAACACACTTTCTGGTTTTGTTTGCATTGTGGTTTTACTACTAGCAAAATAACTTGCCATGTCTGTACAGTATGTGTAACTTTCCTGCAATTGTTGATGTGGTTATATTGTTGAATTGATTGCCTCGATTTAGCTATTTGAACTATTCTATTATAGTCTTTGTGTCATTGTGTGCATTATACACATTCACACACAATAAGCACCATGGATAGAGCCACCTGGGCTTGAAATAAATTTAGCATTTGTTGGTAGTCAAAATCACATTCTTAGCCACACTTGAATTATGAATTATGTGTGAAGACTGTGCTGAAAGTTTGATCGTTACTTGTAAGATTATTTTGATCCCTGATTTGTGTTTAGGCTCCATTGAGTAGTTAGCTTTAATAAATAACTTGCTATGGACTAATACGTTTTGTATACCAGGTATTTAGATAAGAGGGGTCTGTGACTAGACTTGTAAAACGTTGCGTCAAATTTTATTGTGTATTGATCTGTGAAAAAGTATACTGAGCAAATAAAAAAAGCCATTTGATGATTTGACTGGGAAACTGGTTATTTGAATGAAAGATTTCAATCATATTTAAGCAGGTAGTCTTAGACTCAAGTTTTAAAAAAGTATCTTTTTAAGACCAAAAACACGCAGCTCTGTATTTAATAGCCCAAAAATTTGGAAATGTCTCTAACATCTTTTAAAGCAGCAATTCGATATAATATTGGTAGTTAAAGCCTCTTAGTGTTGCAACACTTAGTCAAGCATAGTGAGAGTTTATGACCTTTGGAAAATTATATACAAATACCCATAGGAGTCAGCTTTTAAAGTAGACAGAAGCAGACTGCAGGAATGGAACTGCATACATATAAACCCTTCAGTTTGAGTTAAATGATGCTGAAAGCATAACATAGAGATTTCAGACTGTCAGTCTTTTACGGTGAAGGGTTTTCTCTAAAACATTTAGAGACTGTGAAAATAAACAGCAAATTCTAAACAATCAGGGCTTTTGCAAAGCTGTGCCAACAAAAACCTAAACACAGGAGGGGCTGATGTGGCATTTCATACAAAACACCAGCACTCTGGATCGGCAAGACGGGAAATGAAGTGATGCCTTGTAAGACTCCATTTATAACATCTACGGGGGTTTCAGACTCATCAACTAAATTTAGAGTGCTCATATTATGTGACTTCAAATGCGTTTCTGCAAATGTGCGTGGTTGTGTTTGGCGACATTAACTGTCATTTTTATGGACAGGTCACTAAGAACATTTCAGCAGGGGTACCCAGTTAAATGAAATCTAATTACAATCAAAATCAAAATCAGTCTCCCTCTTCAGACATTTGAACACCTGATGTATTTCTGCAAGTTGCTCACCATTCATTGAGACATAACTTAATTTGTGCAGAGAGGGATTTTTCATCCAAGTGGCTACGCATCAATGCACATGCTCACATTTTTAGCTTTCCTGTTCTCTACTTGAATTATATTGTGTTGTGAACTGCTGAATTGTTCCAACTGTCTTATATATTTAGTGTTTCAGAGAGTTATCATGACTAATTTCTTCCACATTTTTCATGTATGACCTCTTTAATTAGACCTTCCCAGTTTGGCAATTCATTGTGAAACTAACTAAACACTGAAAATGGCATGTGTACTATTTATAGGACAGTTAGTAGGAGAACTAGGCAAAGCAAAGACAGACATTTGTGCGAGCGGTTGACAACCCGTCAATAGTGATGTATGACAGTGAGAGCTATAATGTTAAAAGGGTCAACACCAGGTGATCAAGCAGACACATTATGGCTGCAGAACACACTGGGGTTAAACCTTATGCGGGTGCAGTGGGCAGCGTGCCCGATGGTCGTCACATACATGAGTGACATGACCGAAAAGTTCCAGTCCCCTAGATGAGTTACATCTGTGCTGTTCTTGGTGTTCTGACTGAAAGGAACATGATAGGAATGACACGAAAAACCTGGTCCAATGTGAGTGTGCCACCTTTGATTATGGTTGATGTCACTGTGACACCGGCCTTTATATCCAAAAGTCTTTCAGCTCTTTCTGAAGACGTACGAAGGCCATCGAAAGCTGTTATAGTTTAGCCTGCCAGTTTCTTATGCCTGCATAAACTAGTCTCATCAAATTAAATTAAATCACACTGTATTTTTTTAGTAGTCCTGTCTGTCTGTCAAAAACATGTGTGTACAAACAAAAATGCAAATGAAAATAACAGAAAATAAACACAAAAAAAAATCTTAACAGTTAGTTATTGTTGTATGTGTATGTAATGTATGCATGTTTAATTTCTCTGACATCTACAGCAGCAGTAACCAAGTGTTGGTGTGCCCTTGAGCAAGGCACTTCTTCCACTAGACACAGTGTCCACAGACAGTAGTTATCAGGGTAAACTGAGCTCCTGGGTGAGGATGTGCAGGAAAAAGCAAAGCATCATGGGAAAGAAAAGGCAAGCTTAGTCAACTGTCCTTTGATGAATGCAGGTTACACAGAAAATAAAAAATAAGCCGATGCTGTCATTACGTATTAACCCCTAGCAACATGGATCTGCTGTACTGTGACACACAGACATGACCCGGACAGGCCAGACGTAAGCATTGACATGCATCAAGAGGAGGAGGTGGGAACAACTCTAACTTCTCTTTCACCTTTCCTCCCTCCTTCGCCCAGACATTTTGGGCCATGCTGGTCTCTCACCCTCCCTGTCTCCCCAGTACCCTTGCTCTGGGCGCATCTAATTGAAAGCGATCTTGGGCTGAGAGAGTTCCGTTTCTTCTCTAATCCCTCCACTGGGGGAGGCTCACATGGTCTCAATTACCTCCACCCCACCCCAGAACACTGGGTCCCCTCTCTCTCTCTGCTCTCTCTCTATCCGTCTCACCGGCCTGCTCCTCTGCCAATGCACCGGCCCAGGTCCTTTTTCAGCAGTTTATGTTATTAAGCACACACTGCCGAGTTCCTGTCCTTCACAGGGGCCTGGAGATGTTATCTCCCCTGCCGCCGTATACAGTTACCTGCAAAATATTCCATAAATTAGATTGGGATTGGCAATTCAGAATACAGAGGTGGAGTCTGAGGTGGTCAGGGATTGGCTAGGGATGGGAGGGAGAGGGGGCGGCGGTGGTGGTGGTGGTGAGGATCAGGGAAGCGCAGTGTAAGTAATAGCATGGGAGGATCTCCTGGTGTTTACACTGGATGGAGAACCACAGGGAGGTATGTCACTGGCAAAGTGAAGGTGAACAGAGGAGAAGTGGAGGGTGCTTAAGGGCTTTGGGATAAGGAGGAGAGGAGACCCAAATCCAGTTCCTATTTGGATAGAGATTCTTTTGGAGGTGGAGTTGAATATCTAGTCTGAAAAGAGTTAGACTGGGCATTTATTGGGCTTGGAGGGGTTGTGTGCAGTGATACGCATGCATCCCCCTCCTGTAATTAAACAAGGCTGTATTTGGACAAGTGACTTTTCAAGCCCTGAACAGCTCTGTCAATCCCCAGAGCATGGAGAAAGGTCCTGAGCCGGGACATCCGTGGCCAATTAGATTAGGAGGAACCTGTGAGGTCTCCAAACAATGGGCTCTCAGAGGATCTGCAATAACACAAACATGGCCCCTGACACACAGCTACAGCACTTCAAAGGAAAACCATTACCGGTCTTAGCTGAAGCAGTTAAAGACACATATTAACAATCACAAATTAACTACACTGAACCTCTAATTTCAAAAGTTCAAGGCCATTTTGACTCCAGAAATGATATGTAGTCTATTTAGCTCGTCTTGCAGACAGGGACTGAAGTCACAATTATTGGCTGGTTATTAACCATCAAACTACATACACATGTGTGTAAGAGACATCTGTCTTACAATTACTATCTAGCCTCATGGCCTTGAAACACTTATATGGCAACCCAAACCACCAATAAAAATTTTTAAAAAACTACACAGAATAACATCATGTAGTAACTTTTGATATTGTTCCCTAATCTGAGCTTAAAAGTATTATAGCTTTGAGAGAGATGGAGAGAGAGAAACACCCAGAGAGAGAGAGAGAGAGAGAGCAATTAAATAAAACATTGTTTGGTGCTTGTTCGGGTATAAAGGAAGCAGGCATTCAGCTAAGCTACGTAAAGCAGGTATGAGCAAGCATTAGCAAGAAGAGGGAAATGGGGGCACTGGGTCTGGGTCAAGGGTTCAGCTTTAACCTTGGGGGCTGACTGATCTAAATTTTGTTTCCGGCTTGACTCCATGCATGGCTAATGTGGCACACTGTCCCTTTAATTAAGACTGACCTCCTAGGGAGCCAGTAGTAGTTTAAGGCATTTCAAGATAGAGCACCTCATGATCTGAGAAGTGTGGGGAATCAATTGAAAATGAACTCTTGCCAACTTGCTAATTACCACAGCGCACATTAGGAAAGAGCTCTGTGAGGGAATTGTAAAACTTTATTGGACTGGGAGAAAAATGGAAACACAACCCTGAACACCAGAAGTGAATCAGCAGCTCCAGCCTACACATCAGTTTTATGAAGGAAAACACCAAAATTGACATGTTTTCCAATAATTTAGACAGCCGCCATTAAGCAAACACAGTAGCTCTGGTAAAATCATCCACTGAGGTTATTGAGAGAATAAAAAGACTAAAGATGCAAAGAGGCTATGTAAAATGTTTTGGGGGTTTTGGAAGTATTTTTTGAATCAAATTGCCTTAGCTTTAGTTTTGCTTTTTTTTCCAACTTTGCTTGAAATTACCATGAACATCTTTGCATTATTTTAAACTTGCTCAATTGATCTTGTACAAGCCACCTGGGATTTGTAGTCCCCATCTGCAGTCAGTATACAAGGTTGTGCACTGCAATCTTGCTTGAGAGGTGCTATTTAATAATGTTTAATTTGAAGAATTAGCAGAAGAATAGCCCTTCTGGCCTCAAGGTTCCCTGTTGAATTTTCTTGTGAACAGTTCTGTTTACATTCAGAGTCACTCAGCAAAACGCATTGGGCCCTATTTTAATTGTGCAAGCGCAACAACAAGTGCAAAGCTTTGGGACTTGGTGCACGAACTGTGTGTGAATTTCCCATCACGTTTAGCAACGTGAAGTGCATAAGGGCTGGGTGAAGTGGAATATATAAATTGGAGGGTGTGGTGGTGATTAATACACATACTTTCAGCCAGTAACATCACTGGTTTCATAGCTCTGAAATAGCTGAGCCAATAACAACATTAGCTCAACAAATGGAAAGATGCTGCTCCAGGAAACCACATTGTTGTCTGAAGGTGCAGCATGTTGCCAGAAACAAAACACCACAAACCTGCAGCCAGAGGCAGATAATGTGTTCTTCACAGTTTAGTACAATGAAGACAGGAATAAAAAAAATAGAAATGTTGTTAAAGCCTTTTAGGCATATGATTGAATTCTACTGTGAATAACCAATATTGGGCGCCTCGGTAGTCTTATGGTTAAGACGCAAATGACATAAACCCAACGTCTGTGGTTTGTGTCCGGCTGCAGACGTTTGTTTCATTTCATATCCCTCTTTCTACCCATGTTTCCTTTCTCTCTACAATTTTGACTGTCAAATAAAGGCAAGAAAACACCCCAAAAAATCACCCATAATAAAATGCAGACTGCTTTACCAACATTCCTGCTTTAACCACATGATTATTTTTTTTATGACAATTTAAATGCATTTACTGGTTGGACAGTTTTTCATTTAAAAATGTCGGTTTACAATTTAAGAATTATTCCGATTTTGGTGTGCGTTTGTTGCAAAGTACTAAGTTTGCTTATGATAAAATCACCAAATACAGCAGAGTGACTGCAGTAGCAGCAGCAGTGGATGCGGTTCTGAGACATCTATTATTAACATAATATCTAAAACCAAATATACACCAAAATACCAACAGCTCACTTTCCACTGCCTCATTTCAATAAACCTTCCACCTGTTAGAGCCTCATCGTCTCACCTGTGCACCGTGCACACTGCTCTGGGTACCAAAATACCACAAAGGCAAGCAAAGTAAATTTCATAGTCAGGAAAATACGGACCTGCACCGCTGCGAAAATAAGGCCCTATGTGTGTATCCTTGAGGTCTAACAAATATGTTGAATGAATTTCCTTCCTCATAAAACATTTTCAAAGCCATTGTTTCACAAATGACTCCAACTTGCATTGTTTATATCCATGTTTGCAGCATTTGTTGTTACCGCAGACTGTAGATCAGTGGAATAGTGTGAAACCATTGGTAGGAATGTGTATTGTGCGTGTGCGTAATACACATTCCTACAGGGACCCACATGTAAAGTTCATCAATAGTGCTACGAGTAATCAAAAATCACAGGCTACATTTAAAGTGATGTGAAAGTATTAATGTTATTCCTGAAATATTAAAGTTAATATGGAACGCTGTAAAATTATATAATTCTGTTGCCTCTCACATTTTGGAGTTAAGCTCACCTCTTCAATGTAAGATATAGTCAAGTGTCTTTGACCACAACCTTTGATGAAATTTAAATAATACTTTGTCTTATAAGTGGCTGACTGGCAGTTATGTTTGACATGTCCTCAAGTGTCTGTGAGCCACAGGCTGTTGGCAAGGAGACACATTTTAACATCCACACGTGCAATGTTAGTAGTAGACAATCAAACACAGTAGGGGGCAACTTTCTTTAAACATCTGTTGAAGAAAATGACACATCTGTAATTAAAAAAAAACTATTAAGCAATTAATGATATGTTCAGTTGTGTCTAAAATGTGTCAGAATAAACTTGTTTCTTCTTCTTCTTCTCTTCTTCCCTCACACACCCATCTCCTCCAGCATTTTTGTCAGGAACAATCTGTTCTTGATTTGTGTTTCCTGATACATATAAAATGCACAATATTGAACGAGAGTGTTGCACTGGAGTCCAAAAGGAGCCCCTGAGCGCCTGATGATAGGGCACCAATTCCTGATGTGGAGCTGCAGAGTCTGCCTGTGTTTGTCTGTCCTCCACTCTGGAACATGTGGTTTTAGTTACAGAATGTTTTACTGCTCAACAATGTTTCTGCCTTGGAGCTCGGCACACTGCATAAAGCCTACTTTGTCCCCTGATGCCCACACGGGAGAGTCTGCCTCATTGCGCGCACACATACACACACACACACACACACAGTAATGATGACATCAGCACTGAGCCCTTGTTGATAAAAGGTACCATTTTCCCCCTAGACGGTCACACTTAAATACGCAGTGCATTGCCCCACTGTAACCACTCTTAAACAGCACAACTTAAAGTCAAAACTAATATTTTCAATACTGTCCATTTCCACTGTGCTGATATTAAAGTTTGATGTTCTGCCTGACTGCTTGTCTGCCATCCACTGCAGCACCAATGCCTGCTAAAAGCAGCACAAAGCACTACCAAATCCCAGTCCTACGACAGATGAATCATTATATAAAAGCAAAAACAGACGTGCCACCATGCCATGCGCAGGGCTGAAACTAATAAAGATCAGACATACTGAGTGGTGCATTTAATAAAAATAACAATGAAACAAGAACTCGGAAAAAGTGGAATTACACATGTGTGTAAAAGCAAATAAAACTTCAATATGGAACTGTAAATTGCTGAATTGAAACAATGGGATCTCATCAGCCAATAATCCTCTTTGGAAAAGTGTACAAAGTGAAGGGGCTGACAAGTGAACACATTTAATGTCACTAACACGACATCACACCTGCAGCTCTTTTCATTCACAGTGGTCTTTTACAACAAGAAAATGTGATCGTGATCTCATGGCTCTGTTTGAAGGAGGTGATTAGCACACCCAGGAGTGTAAAGTGAAAGGCTTTGGGTGAGTTGAAGGATGTCTGGCATGAAGTCACTGCGGTTGTCACTTGGCACACTTAAATCCTGTTCCTCACAACTAAAGTGGTGCTAAACACTGGTCATATGTATTGACAGAGCCTGTGCAGAGGGGCCACTTAACAGCTTCTGCCCTGTGCTGTGCTATGGTTAAACTCAGTTTCCCAGCAGCAAACCCACCCTGGCCAGCAAACTCTAATTAATACTGTGGTAGCATAGAGTAGCACTTAATAAATAAAACTGCATTTCTTTGTTTTTGGGGTTTTTTTTTAAAGCATTTTAATATTTCTCTACTTTACTCTGTCTTTTCAACCGAGGTGTCAGCTGTTATTACACCAGGAAGTGAGAGATTACTTCAGATATACAAGCAATTATATTGAAATTACAGCCTACACAAGATCAGATTCATTGCATATACAGTACAGTTGGTTCAACTGTGCTTGAACTTGAAAGGTCCACGCACAGGCCAAATGTCTGCCCTCACAGTTCATCACAGCATCCATCTCACACCCAAAACATTTTGCCCACACCCTGAGGCCAACAACATGTGTAGCATTTGGTAGCCTTCTAACCCTGGACATGGTAACAGATGAGCGAGGGTCAAAGCAGAGTCAGAGAGAGCCATCCAGGAATTCTACGGAGTGCCAAAAACATCTCATCACAGCACGGGAGAGGCTTAAAGGTTACATTTGTTCAAAATTAGTGCTTGTTGGGTTCAGTGCATGGACTGGAAACCTCACACCTGCTGGTGTCTGAGGCTCAGCCAGCAATTGCTGCGATGCAGGCTGTTTCATGTCAAAGAGAATCTGTTCAATGGCAACGCAGAGTTTTGTGTTTCTGTAAAACAAATCTATTTTCTGACAAGTCCATTTTCATGTGCATGCTGACAGCACCACACACCCTGTCCTGTTTTTCATTGTGGTAAATCTGAAATAAAATTGTCCAACACATGGATATTACAAATATCCAAAACCATCATGGGCATTTCTACTGTTCCTACTATTCTTACAGTAAAACATGATATAGGATCTTTTATTATATGTTATTCAAATAGCTTTTTGTGCCCTCATTAAATAATCCTTATTACCCAGAAGCCTGAGAGGGATTTCTTTGATAATGAAATGCTGCTGGTGAAAATAAATCATCTTTAAAACGTGTTAATCCAAACACAGGTAGTATAATTAATATGTAAGTAATATGCAATGCTTTACAATATCCGTTATAATCGTGTTCTGTACCACTGTGATACATTTCTGTTTAGTCTATCACACAGTTCAAATTCATGAAGAACCTATTATTCTGATCTGCAATAGTGAGATAGACTTTTCACTGCTCCAATACAGTAATCTGTCACCATCTTGTGGCAAGAAAAGACAACTTTCAGACACAATGGAAAAGACACCCTTGGATTCCTGCCATTTTTCAGTAAAATTACTCATTTCAGGTGCCATAGTGTAATGGCTGATTTTCATAGTTTTATGGAAAGAGATGTACATATATTTACTGAGGAATATCTTATGTGGAGTAAAATCTATACAAGTTATACTCCGTTAAACGTCAACAACAAGCAGATCAAACTTTTTCTCATTACCTGTCTTGTAAAATTTCTTTGCCATCGGCCCCAAAGAGATAGATGTTCCTTCATGATATTCCACTCAGTGAAACCTGGAAATGCATAAAAAACAACCTGATGACCTTTATTCTGTATTTCATATTATCTATCACAGTTTTATGATAAATAATAACCTTTTTATGACCAAAGATTTCCCTTCCAGTTTAAAAAAAATGGTACATATCAAGACTTAAACAGGCAAGAAAAACAATAATTAAATAAATATTACAAAGAAGATTACAAAGATGGGTTGAAAGATAGGTTGCTGATTTTCATATCAGTTCCCTGCTTATTAAATCCCCGTTGGTTAAGTTTAGCATATGACCGTTACTCATCCTTCTCAGTGCAGTTTGTCTATGTTTGGTATATGCACTTATGATTTCATAATGATAATGATAGTTGAATAATTTTACTTCAAATTCAGATTCACCTACAAATTGGGCAAATTTTACCCTGCAAATTGACTGAAGTAGAGGTTGTGAGCAAATATGTCACACAGTAATGCTGTGAATGTTAAGTGAAAACATCAAAGAATGTTGGTGGAGGACACATGAAAAATAAGCTTTTTTAACTGAGATGACTTGTTTTCCTGTGTTGCTAATGATAATTAATATGCAAATTAGCCCTGGGAGCAAAAAAGGGGCACAGTGGTCTCTGTTAATAATTACTCCAGAACATCATGTTTATAAATGAGATCTTTCCAGGTACAAGACAGGACAGTAATTGGAGTTGTGACTAAAGAACTTGCACCATAGAAAAATAGCAGGTTAGTGGAAAGTGAGTGTAATAATACTTTCTGCACATTTCTATGTGTGTTTGTTCCTGCTATAGTTATGAATGGATATATTTTTGAAATTAGTGCTTTTCTGTGTTCTCAGATTAACAATTAAGTAATCAGTCCTAAGATTAAATATTAACCGCTGTAGCACTTGAGAGTTAAAGTACAAATATAATCACCTAGACTAATGGAGGTTTTGGAGGTTTATCTAAAACTGATGAGTATGAAAGTACCAACATATTTTGTATATTAGGCTACATGCTGAAATTTCAACAGAATGTGCATTTACAAAACATTAAAGGTAAGTATTTCTTTAAGGAAAGCTCTGTGATTTTGTATTATACTCATGGATCTTTTGAATGTTAAAAATTAAATTTTTTGAAACCATTTGCTTATTTGTATTTAGGTGATTGTTTAATAGCAAGAAGGAAATTAAAAGAAAATTGTATGAGTTAGCTTTGAAGCTAAATAATCAAATATTGTTTTGACAGTGTGAGCAGAAGTCACACACTGCTACAAAGAAAATGTTTTCAAACCTTGTGCTGTTATAAAAGTTACATCTTATTAAAGGACACATAGAGGCTCACAGCAAGGCTCACACCAGTGAAACAGGTGCTCATTGACACAGGTTTGTTGTGGATTACAGCGCAGAGTTCAGATGCTATCAAAATTTATTTTTATTCTACTTATGAAGGAAAATAAGTTTGAGGGTTCACATGTTATCTTGGCTAAACGCTGCATGGGAGCACACTGGCCCTGCAGGTACAGCTGCAGCGGTATTGATTTTTTTTCCTTACCGCACAAATTAGCGAAGCCATTCAAACTGTTGCAGTAACCACCATAAAAATAATAATCTAAACGTCAGATGTTATAAAATAATTGTTTCCTAAATACTGTATTGGTCCGAATATAAGGTGACCCAAATCATAAGACGACCCCCATTTTACAGCAGCTGTTTTTGGGAAAACACTTTTTGACTATAACTTACATCATAGTAAAGTTACATACTCACACTCTCCTATCAGGCTCTTGGAAGCGGTCAAAAATTATTTTCTCTGGCAGTTGGCATTTATAAGACTGCCTTTGAGCTCCTTATCATCTGGGACAGTGGTATTTGGCAGCTTGACATTTTCCGTTTCTGTAGTTGAGACGTCAGAAGACGCTTTGGACTCGTTTTCACTCGTCATGAATTTATTTCCATCGTGGCAGAAAAACACGTTACATGAGCCTTCAGAAACTCCTGCAGTTTAAACTGGACTAACGAAACACTGTTAGGGCTGACTGACTCTAATACACTAACTAAAAATACACTTTAAGACACTCGCTAGCCTAGCGACATTAATGCTACAAACAACCAATAGCCACGCTTTTCCGCGCAGGTGTCGGTTTCCGGTACGTCCCATCACGTGACTTTGCAGCGCAAAGAATTGAAGAAAGGAAATCCATTTGTAATGTTAGCTTGCATACACAATCATGTATTGTAGCCTACTTCTAACAACTCCATGTTTAGAAGTAGGTAGAAAAGTTGTATTTTTAAAAAAAAGATAAATAACCATCGTTTTAATGTCTTGTTGAGGGCCATTTCAACCATGGCAGAAAGTGAATATAATATAAGAATGTTTTCATCCTGCATTCACCTGCTCATGGTGTGGTCCCATTTCCTGAGTTGAGAAGTCGCTCTTCCAACTTCTGTGTTCATGAGCTTTTAAGTTGTAATGTGGAAACAACATGGACACTACAAAGAAGATGTGTTGTATTTTGTCCCAGACTTGTCGCTGCACCAGTACATTCCCTAAATCACTAAAATATTACTTTACCTGACTGGTTATCAGGGTTAATGCTAATAAATATTTTTTCTAACTAATCTAGGTCACTCTACGACAGAAGCTAATGGTTACAACCTAAAACCATTTTATAAATTACATGTGAGCAAAAAATTGATATACAATACATGAACTAGTAAAAAGTTTCTTTCCATCAACCAAACATTTACTTTCGTCCACCATGTTTCTGCATATATGACATCAACTTTCAACAAGTCTTGTACTAAAATTTTCACCAACTTTCAGAGTTTTTTATTCCAACTTGAGGGGGCGTTCACGTGAATTTTCCCAGTCAGGAAATAATTTTTCCAATTATTCCGACACCACATGAATGCCACATATAATCGAATGAAAATAAGAATCGTGTTTTCGTTAGCTTAGAGTCATATCTACATCATGGATGTATAATAAGAGCTGGATAGGGCACCACCGCTCAGGCTTGCAGCCAGTTTTTCCCAGTGGCCACTCGCGGTATTGCAGCGAAAAATCCCCCTGCGGCCCAAAAAGGATTTTCCCCATAGACCACCATTGTAAAAGAGACGCCTGTAAAACTATTGAAAGGACACCTCAAACTGCAAACAACGTCAATTATGACTCTTTCTATTATGAACTTTTGATCCATGGAGGTTTTATATTTGTAAAACTTTCCTTGAGCCGAAAAAAGAGATTTAAAAATCTGTGACGTCATCACAATGTAAAGTCTATGGGCTGAGCAGGAGCTTGCAGGCAGGGCCAGTGGGGGAAACACTACTGCGCATATTCAGTGGGCCGCACAACGCGGAAGCACACCCGGAAGCTAGAAACTTTTTTTGGCGTATGCGCCAGGTGAGCAATTCCTATAGGACTGAATGGGCGCCATTTTTAGTTTGGTATCCAGCTCTTATAATACATCCATGATCTACATAGGGAGTGGGGCCTCCTTCACGGACACCGCCATGTTGCACCGCCATGTTTCTACAGTCGCCCAGGACGAACAAACCAAACAATGGCTCTAGAGAGGGCCTTTTCGCGAGTTTCAAGGCCACCTTAGGTTCTCCTACATACTTGAAAGGGAGTGGTGCGGGTGAGAGGTATTCAGCTGGTTGCAATGTGCAACCTCACAGCTAGACCCGACTGAATCCCACTTGAATAAACAAACGAACAGGAGTGCAGTTAGATTACAGTAAATCAGTAAAATATAAACCAATGTAATAACCGAGATGGCGCATCATTTCCTCCTCACTAACTGTCCGACTGAACAGCAGTGATGTTAATGTAGTGGACACAGTCGAAATTCTTCTAACATACACAACTGCAAAAGAAACAGCTACAAAAGAATTAAGACAATTTAATGAGGGTCACAAACATTAATCTTTGTGTTAACACAAGATGTATGATAATACAATAATAATATCTCTGTATCTAAATGTTCTCTGCTGCAGTGTCTTAATGTGAATAAGGCTTACAGCTAATAAATAATTTCATTGTTGTCTCACACAGTGGAGGACAGCGATATTTTTTTAAAGTCAGTTCTCTTCAAATGAACAGTTTTTAGCCCAAAACAAAAGCAGAATTACATTCTGGCATTAAAAAGAAGGCTTAGAAACAGCATTTTGACCACCAATTTACAGAAAATGTTAAATATAAAATGAGAAAAAATTAAATGTTAAGAACATGCCTTAAGTATTTCTAAGTATTTCTGAAGTCATTATTGTGTCTTCATTGAGAAATTTAGATTCCATGTAAGTGAAAGAAAGGAAACAATCACACACAAAACACAAGAGGGAGAAACAACCATTTTGAAGTAATTTCACCATCTTGAGGCTGCAACATTGGTCAAGTAGCATATAGATAATTTTGTGAAATGCAAGAGGATATCGCTCTTGGCTACAAAACGGTGGAAGCGACATCTGAACCTTCATCCTCATCAGTGGTGGAGGGGGAATTATCACTCAGTGAACTCTTTGATGTGATTATTTAGGCTACACAGAAGAAAATTGAGTAGCATGTGTATGAAGTTTAGAATCTAATGCGTTTTTTTTGTTGTTCTTGTTTTGTTTGTTAATACACAGACAAACATGATGTCACTACGTCAGTGTTCAAACAAACATCACTTACACATACAAAAAAGAAAAACTCACCCCATAGTCCAAGTTAAGTCTTTGTATAGCACCTTTCATACACAATGGCAGTTCAAGGTGCTTTAACATCAGCATAAAAAAAATTGATCAACATGATAAAAATAATTTTACAGTACTGAGGCTGCAACATTGGTCAAGAAGCATATGGATAATTCTATGAAATGCAGATTATTGACATTATTTGATACTTCTAGTTGTTTATATGTTGTGTCTTACACATGTAGGCCTACAGGACTCAGCTGCAAGTAGTAGAACTTGTATTTCTTTGGTCTTGTTTATGACACTTTGTTGAGAGCGGGAGTGAGCAAGAGGATATCGCTCTTGGTTACAAAACGATGGAAGTGACATCTGATTCTTCAACCTCATCAGTGGCGGAAGGGGGAAATATCACTCAGTGAACTCTTTGATGCAATTATTTACACAGAGGAAAATTGGGTGGTATGTGTAGGAATTTTAGAATCTAATGCGTTTTTGTTTGTTAATACACAGACAAACGTGATGTCACTATGTCAGTGTACAATCAAATCACTTTCACATACAAAAAAGGAAAAGTCACCCCATAGAACAAGTTAAGTCTTTGTGTAGCACCTTTAATACACAATGGCAGTTCAAGGTGCTTTAACATCAGCATAAAAACAATTGATCAACATGATAAAATCATTTTACAGCAAAGTTTGAAAATACAGAAATACAACATTTAGAAATGAACACCAAATCAAGCACACACACACACACACACACACACACACACACACACACACACACACACACACACACAAATAATAATAATAATAATTATTATTATTATTATTATTATAAAATGTTGCAAATCAGTAGGCCCACAGGCATCTAGATAGATAGATAGATTAGAATAGAGTCTAGAGATATAACCATAACTATAATGCTCTTTGCAAATTACAATCAATGGAGCTAATGGTACCTTTAAAAAAACGAGGTTACGAGACACTACTAATAGGTTTAACTATTACTTTAGTCAGTATTTCATTCAAAGGATTTAGTGACATACTAAATACTTACTCCGATACAGCAGGTGGCGCTATGGGTTATTAAAGTTAGTTGCGATCCTCCAGTAAACAAAAAGAGGAAGAAAAACAAACGGGTGCGCGCGCAGATATGGGGCTCAAAACAAAACAGTTTTGACCATCGATGTATTATAAGAGCTTTTGTAATACATTCATGGTGTTGACACTCTTATATTACATTCATGAGTGAGACTGAAGATTTTCGTGAGCACAACATGACAAAAAGCTGTTGTGCTCCAGACTGCACAACTCAGACCAGTGATGGGTGGAAAATGTTCAATATCCCCAGAGTGAAACATCTTCTCAGCAGCGGAGGAGAGAGTTGTGGCTGGAAGCGATAAACAGATGTGACTTATGGATCTCTGACAGATGAAAGCCTGTGAACATGCTATTTGTGGTCTGTGTTTACGAGTCTGCATACCAGTGTGAGACATCAGCTAACATACTTGCTTGTCATGTACAGTAACGTTATTCTAATTTAGGCAACATGATCTTAGTTTTATGGAGTAACTTTGACAAAAACAGAAACTATTTCCAGGATGATTCATAATTTTCATAGCAACTATTTTCTACAGAAGAAATATTTCCTAAGAAAAGTATTGACAGTTTGGATTCTCCTCTATTGCAATACATGTCAGTTTATATCACATGTATCACATATTGTGATATTGAAGAAGTTAAACTGAGAAATTAATAAAAAATAAAGGCATGGATGTCTGTTTCAGCTAATCCAGCAAATTAAATATCTGACAAATCAAGTACATGTACAAAAAATCATATAAAAACCCAACATTACCAGAAAGCAATTCTGCTCATAAGTCAATCATGTCATGTGACAATAGGAAAAGCACTTAATGATGGCTGAATTAAATTTAGCTGCTTCAGTTTCAGTGTGCTGGTATTGTGCCTGCTGGCTCACTGTCATGAGTCACTGGGGCACTTGAATACAACAGAGCCATTGTTAATGTTATTAGTAACACCTGTGCTTTTCCTGCTATAACAAGTCTAAACGTCTGCTGTGAAAAAGGCCTGTTAATTTGCAGCATTTGCCCACAATGGTCACAAAATGTATATAGTTGCAAGGTGTATGTTTTTATATCGCCCACCAATACTCTTTCACTTCTTTTTCTGTAAATGCAGGGATGCTGTTCAGACTGTAAACTAGGTTTGTGAACATCACCAGCCTTTTCTAACCCGACTGTCATATCTGCTTATATCAGGGAGGCCATCGCCGGACTATAACAGCCCAGATTTTGTACCTTCTATTTTTAAACATAACTTCCTCAAGACAACATGGGAAACTGCGAGGTTGGTGCTCTGTCAGTTGGCATCTAGTCTGTGGTCACATTCTTCTCAGTCACGACAACTGCTTGCATGTTTGTTTGCTGTATTCAACTTTGATGCAGTTATATCAGGCTCACACTGGCCGTATCTTAGCTCATAATCAATACAGAAGATTGAATGAAGTGACTTTTTTTTCCTGCACTACTGTGATTCACAGCAAATCAAAACCAGGAAGAGAAGATTTGGAGCATCCTTCTTCACTCCTTCAAAGATCATCAAAGATTGGATGCCCCTGTTGTCTTCTATACCGCGTCTCTTCATCATGAGGCCAAGCAGGGAAACGGCTAGAGTTAATTTGCCAAAGTGTTTTAAGCCCCAGTTTGTGGACTGTCGGTGTATTATTGACTGCCCTGAAAGTTTGATAGAGAGAACCTCCAACCTAGCACGGGCTGAAACCTGGTCACGTCACAAAAATAAAAACACTATTAAGTACCTAATTGGAATAACACCTGCAGGAGCTGTTTGCTTCTCATCAGGCAGATTTGGAGGCCGTGCTTCTGACAAGATAATGGCATCAGAGTCTGGCGTTTTAGGAAAGCTTGAACAATGTGGTTCTTGCTGACAGGAGGTTCCTTGCAAGAGAAGAGCTGTTAAGTGTTGCAGCAACATTAAAAATCCCAAGTTTGGCAAAAGAGAAGTCTCACCTGCCTAGTTTCTGCTCCTGGCGGCTGTCAAGAGACCACATTCACACAGAACGAGTGATCAGTCGCTTTAAAACCTCCCAGATACTGTGATACCCATCAGCTTGTGTGCACTGTCTCTTCATGTGTAAAATGTATCTTTGCTTTTTGCTGTTCATTACATCCTGTGCTTTTTAGGTTATTTTCCAAACCAATGCAGATTTTCACTGAACTGCAGGACTGTTGTGGAGATTTATGTTTATATTAAATGGTCCTGGTGAAAATACAGATTGTGAACCATGCAAAGCAATGACAATATGATATTATGACTGATTACTGTAAAATGATGCAGTTGAAATGATGCAAAACCTTTCCTTTTTAAAAAAAAATTGGAATCCTCAATATTTCTGTTATTTTGATTTGTTCACATTAGATTTTATTGGCAGTTTAAATGGTTGCCTTATTATTGTTCAGGTGTAATTTACAGTCACTTCAATAAAAATGCACTTATGTTGTCACTTATATCCCAATTTATTTTCTTTGGGGCATCTGATTATGTGTACTGTCTACAGCAGTCAGAGCACTTTTTTCACAGCATGCTTTGAAGGAACACGTGATGGAGATGATGTACATGACTATAGTTGAAAATCATCCTGCTTCAGTAAACATTCAGATTTTTAGCAAATGAAAATCAGTACATAGAAGTTAAGTGTAGGCTTTAAGAGATCAGTACTTTTTGTTGGTTAACCAGCACACAGATACCATTCTGATGTCTGATTTTAAAAACACAGAACACACTGTATTAATCACTACATTGTTTATTTCACAATCAACAGCAAATTATGACACAAAACAATCCACATCTTAGTTACTGGCCATCACCTAGAAAAAAAAAGAAAGCAGAAAGAAAATAAGTCAAATTCCTCCTCTAGAGGGCACTAGAGCACTGTGACTCTTTATCACAATATTTCCACTCTGGACTCTGAGCTATAAAGCATTTAAAGTTTCAATTAAATATTAGATGACATCCACTGTGGTATTTGATAATATGTATAATTTCATTTAATAATTTCTGGCAAATTACTGAATATTCTACACAGCCCATTTTGCAACACAAATATTCATGTAAAAAAGCACAAATAAGAGTTTCCTCCTTTTAATTAAAACAATTTCTCATATTTATTTCTAACATAAAGAGCCACATAATGAGCACAAACTAATGGCTGCCCATAAATAGTTTTAGGGCTCAATCTCCAGACAGGGAAAAAGTTTTAACGCTGTCAGCTTGAGTCAAAAATAAACAAAAATGTATCATGAGATCTTTTGGACAAGTATTCTATCCGATGCTTTTCCACTTACGTTGTTGATCCAGGGGATGTAGGCGCTGACCCTGGTGAAGACGGAGGGCTTCTTGGGGTAGTTGCAGCCCATGCTAGAGCCGAAGCTCACCACACCGTGGACATCCCAGGAACCATCAGGGTTCTGACAGTTGAGGGGACCGCCAGAGTCTCCCTGAAGGGTAACAGAGACAAATGTGGTATTAGGGCAGGAAATCAGACAGAGGATGACAAATGCTGTGTTTAGATATGCTTAAATAAGGTTTTTGTTGCACAGGACCTGGATTTATACATTACATAAGTTTGAAAAAATGAAATGAATCTGACTCACGTTGCAGCTAGCCAGGATTCCGTCTCCTCCAGCACAGACCATCTTGTCGGTGACCAGGCTGCCCCACCAGTCATACCTGCTGCAGGTGGAGTGGCCGACCACGGGAAGAAGGGCCTGCTGCAGGATGTCGGCAATGGGACCTCCGGCTTTAGAAGAGAACAGAGCTTTCAGATTCAGGGCTGCAGTTAAGACCACCACCAACAAGGCCAAATCAACTCCAAAACTAGGTCCACTAAGTCCAGTTTCAGTTCAAAAGTGACAAGATTCAGTATCAAAATGTTTTAAAAGCATGAATAGACATTATAGATTATGTCTATTTGATTGAGTGTCATATTCTATTAACACACAGAATTATGGATTAGTCAATGCATAGTTTTGAGGTGTAATTTCTAAAATATGTAATTTGTAACTTTTTTATTTTTTGAAAAGGCAAGTCAACATCTAAAAGTGTGTGAGACGAGTCATAAAACTACTGTAGACTCAAAACCAAGACATCTTTTACAGTAATGCTGGAACTAGACTCAACCACACCAGCCCAATTCAAATGAACGGACAGTGACACTTTAGTTGAAGATTAACCTCTTGAGAGGGTGGAAAATTTTGCTGAGAAAAACAACATCTGGGCTGCAGTGCTCACACAAATTTAACAGGAAAATTGACATAATATCAACGATTTGATAGGACATCAGTGTTGCCAGTTTATAGTTACTCAAATTCCTTTTAGTCTGTTAATAGAACTTACTCCAGAGACGACCCCAGCCGGTGACGTAGCAGGGAGCGCCGTTAGGCAGGATGTCATCAGCGGTGGGAAGACAAGCAGGCATGATGGAGTCAGACAATGTGACAGGAGTGGAGAGCTTGATCAGGGCGATGTCATTACTGGAGGATGAATGAAGAAACAGAACGTTAATGAGCATTAATAGCATGGGTAAAATAACAAAATAGTCACCGAAGTATAATATGCAGTCGACAGAGCCTACCGGATTCTGTAAGAGTCCCAGGCCTCGTGGACGATGATCTTGCTGGGGCTGATGGCAATAGAACCAGCCTCATTTTCCTTCAGGTTGTGTTTTCCCATATACACTCTGTAGGTGCGACTGCTGCTTTGCCAGAAGAAAAAAAAACATAGAAAAAAGTAGAAAAAAGGGTCAGAGTTGCATAGTTTTGGGATCTATTCAAGAACACTTTAGTAAAACACCAAACTTATTTACAGGTACTAATCTACTCTCATTATATTACTACTGCTGCCAATATACAGTAAAATGTAAATAATTTGGGGGAATTCATTAAAAATGTGTTCTTTTAACTTGGAAAATGTTTTATTAACAGTGGCAGTATTGATATAATGTGCAAGTACTAATTATATCTATAAAATATTTTTTTCTTAAAACAATTACTACACTAATAGGTGGCCACAGCTCACCAAAGCCTTTTTCAGTTTGAACACTGAACTGCATTATTGTGTAATTCTGTATACAGTATTTTACTTATCAGGCTGTGATAAGTACTCAAGTATGAGTTCAAGTATATTTGTATATTATTTTAAATAGCAAATCCAAATGTATTCATCTTTCCATCCTGCCTCTATCACCCAGCTTTATACTGAAATCCACAGTCATGACCCTCTTTGTCCTCCCTTTCCTCCCCTGCCTGTTCCTCATTTACCCTCATTGATTTCACATTTCTTTTTAGCCACACCTGATGCAGTGAGCAGCGGTGAGGACCCACTGGCTGGCGATCAGAGTGCCACCGCAAGTGTGGTAGAAGTTGCCGCCACTCTGGTACTGCAGAGACACCTGTGGAGAACAAACAACAGCAGCACATGAATGTTTTGTGACTTTAAGAAAAGGACTGAGGACACAGAGTTTAACTGAGAATGGAACATACCTGCCAGGGCCAGCTGTTCTCACGGACATCCTCTCCGCCGACCACCCTGGTGACGGTGGGGGGGAAGGTGGGCAGGCCACACCCGTAGGCTGAGAAACAACAGTATAGAATATGGTGCTTTATGACAGTCTTAATATCAAAAATACTCTTTCATTTTGTTCTTTAACATTAATGTTTTCAAGCAGTTTTGGCAATTCGTAAGTGTAAAAAATTGTTTTTTTTTTAAAACTCAGTTAACTCAATTCTTCATATCAAATTTATAGACCACTTCATGTAAAAAATGTGGGCAATTGTATGCAGCAAAACATGTAATTGTCTGATCAGAATAGCATCAGATCTTACCACCAGCAACAAACAAAGCCAAGATCACGAACTTCATTGTGACTGTCTTGAGTAAAGGTTAGTGGGATCTGTTCCTCCTTATATAGTGCGTTAACAGACCTGTTAGAGACCTCCAATGTGATGCAACATTTTCCTCAGCTCAGCCAGGCGAAGTTGGTGGGGAAAAACAAATCAACCTTGGAGATAAGTATACCACAGATATCCCCAAATACACCTTATCTCCCCAACCCAACCTCTGTGTGAACCTCACAGATGTCTCACAATGACCTGAGATGGCCAGGTCTTTCAACTTATAAAGAAGAGATGATGTTCACACTCTGTGGCTTTGTATTTATTTTAAAATGGTCAGTCTATTTGTTATGTATGAAAGAAAATAACAGTGCATTTTTATGTATATGTGAAACTGCAAAATGTTCACTTAAAACACAAAAGTCATTCTAGTCTCTGGAAAAGATGCTTTAAATGTAGCTTACTGTGTATGTTTGCATATATAACAAAAAATCTCAAAGAACTACAATATATGCAATAAAGAAAACTAGAAAATTAGAATGTATTCAGCTAAGACATTTATTTTTCATGTGGTAATATGATGGTTATACACATTAATCACTTAAGTGGCAAATATTGATGTTACTGTTAGAATAGAATAAAATGTATGTATTCATGTTTTAGTGAGATTGGAAATTGATACAAATAAGTCATGTAGTGAACTAATGTGCAATGAAGTTGCATTTTACTATAACAGTTTATAAAGATTATTAGATACTGTTTATTAACAGTTTTGGAGCATTGACATAGTTTGGTTTCTATGGCCTCTTCTGAGCTGAAACAGGTACTATATATGTAGTTCAGTGGTATTCCTCATTAAGCACATACTACAGTCAAACCTCAGTGGCTGACCTGTATTTAAGTACATAGATGCAAAGTAAGAGGAGTTTCAGTATTATAATAATAATAACTTTGTAGTTAAATAATACAATACAGTCACAAGACCTTGAATGGTTTCATAAGCAATAGAAACGTCCAGCTGTGATTACAATAGTAGTAATACAGTAGTTTGACTATTTGTAAGGAAGGAGGCAATATATTTCTCTGTAAAGGAAATCATACTAGTGAGTGCTATACTTGATATGGAGTAAGGCTCTTTGTGTGAATTCCACCACTTGATGATAAAAGCTAAAAACCTTTTTTCCACTGACTTGTTCAACAAACAAGTTTAAAAACACACAGAACTCCAGGAAACTTTGGCCTTGGCCTAGTATTACCCAGTTTTGATGTCCACTTAGCTCCACCCCAGTATTAAGATATTTGAAAGGGCAAATTTCCCAGAATTTGATCCTGTTTTTTTTTTTTTTTTGAGGTTGCATAACATCATTTAAGGTATAAAAGAGTCTGATGGTTTTACTGCAAACTGTGGAGATACAGAGATGATGAAGTTTGTGGTTCTCGCTTTCTTTGTTGCTGGTGGTAAGAATCTTTCTGTCGCTAAAAACATCACACACAACACCGATTACTGCCATCTGTTTTAAGATATGTCCACATACAGTATTTCTGTTTTCATTTTGTGCATCCATTTACAATTTTTAAAAGTGTCTGTCTGTCTCCTCAGCCTACGGGTGCGGTGCGCCCACCTTCCCTCCTATGGTGAGCAAGGTGGTTGGAGGACAGGATGTCACGCCTCACAGCTGGCCCTGGCAGGTAAACATGCTGAGTAAGGACTTTCACTCAGAAAACAAGATATCTGATGTCTGAAAACAAAACTTCAGTAAAGAACATTATAGGCTTCTACTAAAGATATACAGTGCAGTATGTGTCAAGTAGACTAGAGACTAATCTCTCAGTATTAATAAGAATATTAATTGTGAGAAAGGAAAGGCAAGTTTATTTGTGAAGCACCTTTTAAACAGACGCTATTCAAAAGGCTTTACATAAGGTGAATGAATGCATTAGAACATTTAAGAACACAATAAGAAATTAAATAAAATGAATTAGAGTAAAATGAGATAAAAGCATAGACCAGAAATACAGTTACAGTGCAGGAAATTTCAAATTCAATAAAATTAAGAGCAGTTGAGAAACTAATCAAGCGAAGGCACAGCAGAGCTTTTCATTTAGATTTGAGAGTAGCTACAAAAGTCACGGACACATTCAAGATCGTTCAGAAGTTGGTTCCAGCCAGTGAAAGAAACGCCAAAGTAAACAGCTCAGGAAACACCATCAGTGACAATTGATTGTGTTGATATGTATGTTGCAGATATCCCTGCAGTACAACAGACAGGGTGAGTGGAGACACACCTGCGGAGGCACTCTGATCTCTGACCAGTGGGTCCTCACTGCTGCTCACTGTATCAGGTAACAGTGGAACTCAAAACAATTCATGACAAATTATCACAACTCCATGTTGCGCTGACCAAAAGATCTATATTCACAATCAGTGCCATGGTGTCTGCTGTACAGTATAATACATGCGTATAAGATGTCAATTATGAGGTGATTTGTTTCTAGTGCATTTTGACTGATTTTGACATTCCCAGAATCCTTAGTATTTGCATAACATGGTTGATAGTTTGCTGGTGAATGTATTTTTAATATCACTGGTCAGCTATCTTTTTGATCATTACACTAATACATAACTGCTTCTTGTTGGACAACTTGCAGCAGCAGCAAGCAGTACAGAGTGGCCATGGGAAAGCACGACCTGCTGCAGACGGAGCAGGGCGCCGTGTTCATGGCCACCTCTAACATTATTGTGCATGAGAAGTGGAACCCCTTCTTCATCCGGTAAAAACACTTCAGTAAACATTACAGGAAATAACACTGGCAGATCAAGTCTATGATGGATCTAAATGTTTGTATGTTCCCTCTGCAGTAATGACATTGCCCTGATCAAGCTGGAGTCCCCCGTCACCTTCAGTGACACCATCATGGCTTCTTGTATTCCCGCTGCCGGCTTCATCCTGGCCCATAACCAGTCCTGCTACGTCACTGGATGGGGTCGCATGAAGAGTGAGCGCCCACACTCCTTCCTCTCTTTGAGACTAACTCTAATTTAACTAAAATATCAGATTTAAAGTCAATATCATCAGATTATTATCATGAGTTGATAGTTCCAAGTCTTGTCCAGTCTGTATTATCTCTTATATATATATATCTTGTAATTGTGGCATTTACAGTTAAGAAAGCATCTTTACTGCAATTTTAGCAGTAGTAGTATTTTAATGTGGTATACAGTATTATCTTAATATTTGATCTTTTAATTTATACACTACAGCTATAAAGGTATATGTACTATAAAAGGTAAAGAGGGAAAATGAGAAGGGAAGAGAGCAATAAGGAAAGACTTGGAGTGAGTGTATTCATTGAATCAATAAAATAAAAAGAATCGCTACTGTACATCACAACGAAACCCACTACATAAAAAAGTAGCTGGAGACTGGTTGCACTGTAACTAAGTTTAACAGGATGAACACTGTCTGTTTTGCTCTGATCCTTTCTAACTACAACATTTGACTCAAAGCTACAGCTAGAAGAAAATCTGTGTTGTTAAGTTGTTGTTTTTTCACCAGAATTTTACCTCAACTGAACTCCAGCTTGTATGAATCTCTTCTTCACACAGCCGGTGGTCCCATTGCTGACATCCTGCAGCAGGCTCTCCTGCCCGTGGTGGACCACGCTACCTGCAGCCGGTTAGACTGGTGGGGTTCTCAGGTGAAGGACACCATGGTCTGTGCAGGTGGAGATGGAGTTGTGTCTGGTTGCAACGTGAGTCTAATAAATGACACAATAATGCATTAGTCTCATTATTGACACCCAACTCAAATGCCTTCTGACAACCGAAGACCGCACACAGCAGGCTACACTCGTGGTAACTAAACCTGTTAGCTGTGTGTTCTCAGTTTATTTTTTCAATGACTTCAGTTGTACACTTCCAACAACACATTTCACACAAAATATAAGCACTAATCTTCTCAAAATAAATACATAACATAAACATAAATGGTCTGCCAATACTTTCAACACTTTTTTCTAGAAGATATGTGAACACATCAAAACTCACAAATAGACAATCAATGACATCCAACTAAACAAAAACATTACCCATTTAGTTCATATCCTCCAAACATATACAACATCAAGTTTTTATTTTTGGCTAAAAAGTTTAACCTGGCAGTCTCAACTAGAGGAGAAAAGAGACACTTCTCCCACTTTTGGCTTGTCAAATCTCTCTCCTATGAATATCATGCACTCTTTTTGAAGAAAAGTGTCACTTAAACATCTAAAATTTAAAGGAATGCAAATAGAATGTAAACATATTAATATTTAAACAGAGCCCTCACTGTCTGCGCGTCATCATAACTCGTGTTAGATGTAAACACTAAGCACACTCACTGAGTGTTTCAAGGACAAGAAGTTACTGTTAAATGTGGAATTTGCACACTGATCATGTTTTCTCTCACATGACTCAGGGAGACTCTGGCGGCCCTCTGAACTGCCAGAACGCTAACGGCATCTGGGAGGTTCACGGTATCGTCAGCTTTGGCTCCGGGCTCAGCTGCAACTTCCCCAAGAAGCCCACCGTCTTCACTCAAGTCAGCTCCTACGTCGACTGGATCAGCTCCGTAAGCTCTCTCATTGACTATCTTTAGAGGCTGAAGTAATGAAAAACACTTCAGTGTGCTTTATCAGTGTCAATTCAAGGATTAATATAGTAAATAACCTGGGTAAATTTAAAAAATAATTATTTCATTGTGTTATTATGCTGCACTAAATTTAACTTTCTTCTATCTCTTCCACAGAAAATGGTTGCCTATTAAGAGGACAGGCTTTTGAGATCAAAGCCACTATGTTCACATATAAAATAAATAAAATGTGAAACTATATTTTGTGTTATTTTGTGTTTTGTACCAGTTTGGGCTTCATTAATAGGTTAGCAGTTTCCCAAAAATATGCAAAGCAATAAAGCATCGCTGAATATTAAGACTGAGGCATAAATATTCAGTTTCTCTACTCTGACAAATATATCATCTACATCGTTTAATCAGTGACACAGTACAAAGCAAAAATGTTCCCCAATGGGAGCAGTGATGGGAAAATGCTATCTACAACCACATGTTGTGTCCCCAGTCCCTGCCATTTGTTGACTTTCTGCCTGTTTCATCCAGTTTTCCCAGGACAGTATAAATACAAGCCTGTTCTTAATACAAGATTTAGGCATACACTACATACTCTACAGTCATGAGGAGCCTGGTGTTTCTTGCTTTTGTGATAGCTAGTGGTGAGAAAAGTTTATATTTTCTAATGCTAGTTACTAAAACCTAATTTGCTGTAGCATGAATGAGATGGCTAGTCTGTTAGTAGTCTTGCACAGAATGCTAATAATCACATTTTATTAAAAATTCTTTACAAGATTTAATCACAAACTTCCACAATACAATCATAAGCCACTGCTTAATGTTTTGTCTGGTGCCAAAATTGCAATTGTCCTGAAAATTGTCATTATACTGTGGTGTTTATTCACAAATCTATTCATGGGAAATTAGCATGTAACACAAAATAACAAAAATGGTGTTTCTGACATTACTGGCCTTGTTCCAGCCTATGGATGTGGTCTTCCCACCTTCCCTCCTGTGCTGAGCAGGGTGGTGGCAGGAGAGGACGTCACACCTCACAGCTGGCCCTGGCAGGTAGAGTCTGAGCTAAATGTGTAGAAGCATGTTCACTCTGGCAACTGCAGAACAGCACAAACTCTAAATTTTCATTTCACCATAACAGATAGAAACATTTTACATTTAGTAATTTTTCACATTCACTCTCTGGGTCTTCTATCTTTTAGGAACATTGAACTCCTGATAGTGATTTCTCCTTCTTCTAGTGATTTATAGGGTGTTGGAGGGAGATTTTAGTCCATTTCAGTGCATCTCATCCATCCGGCACAGCGACGCACAATGTCCTCTCACTGTGCTCTGCTCAGATCTCACTCCAGTCAGACAGCAGTGGGCGCTGGAGGCACGTCTGTGGAGGCACCCTCATCTCCTCTGACTGGGTCCTCACCGCTGCACACTGCATCAAGTATGTTTAACTCAACACTGAGGGGAAGACTGTCAAATGATCAAAATCAGATTTTTCATCAATTACTGACTCTTAGATGTTCCAGATTTCATCCTCTGGTTTATGATTTTTGAACGTAGTTTTTTAGGTTTACAAATCTGTATATTGGATGTTCTACTAGGAATTAACTAATCGTTAGATTGATTATCCATGGCAGTTTTATGTAATTAAGATTTTTTTGTCAGGCAGTACTCCTCTGCCCAACAGGAAATGATGCATTTTTCTTTTTCTGTTACCTTAAAGGTGTTTTTGAGAATGAAAAGATGAAGGTAGTTCTTCTAGAGTTAGCAGCAATGGCCACCATCTGAGAGTGGCATATACTGCAGAGACAATCACTGTAGAAAAAAAATTGTTGTCAGAAAAACAACATTGCTATCAAAAAGAAGGAGATCACACAGATTACTGCTGTAAAGCCTGTTAAAAATTAGTTGGTCACCCAAACAGGACAACCAAGCATTTGCAATCCACCAACAACTTAATCACAGTACTGCACACACAGGCAGAAAAAGTCAATATTACTGTCTAAAACCCCCACGGAAACACCGTGTCATCTGCCATCCCACAGTGACCGCTACAACTACAGAGTGGAGCTGGGTAAACACAGCCTGAAGGCGAGTGAGGAGGGCTCGATAGCTCGGAGTGCAGCCCAGATCATCACTCATGAGGACTACAACATCCTGCTCAGCCGGTAACAGCAACAGCCGCCCACACAGCTCAATAACACCTCATGAGTCCAAGTGGAGAGCAGAACCAGCAGACTGTCATGTATAAGCAGACAGGGTGTCAGTTAACAGGTAATTTTTCAAATGGGGAGGCTGATGTAGCAACACATTTATGTACCGGACACTGCGTTTTTTGGGGGGGGGGGTTTGTTATTTTTGTATCATCACTTCCTGAATTTAGGTGAAACAACATCACTTCCTGAATGTGGGTACATTGTTTCCCTTTCTGCAGTAACGACATTGCCCTGATCAAGCTGTCTTCCCCCGTCACCTTCACTGATACAATCATGCCCGCCTGCCTCCCAGAGCTGGGCGTGGTCCTGCCCCACGGTGCTCCATGCTATGTCACCGGCTGGGGTCGACTCTCCAGTGAGTAAATCCGTGTGAATCTGTACAGTCATTTCCCCCTGTCTGTGCATACCAGTCAATTTAGGTCAACTTACCAAGGTCCAAGAATATTTTACAATCATTAGTTGGTCAGAAAAATGTGTCAAGTATCCATCAAACTGCTCAACAAGCAGAGCTTAGAACTAGTAATGTCTGAGGTGGAGATTCAGTCTCTACTGCAGCTACCAAACTCTTAGGCTGTGTCCTGAATTATATGTAAATCCTACAAGTGCAAAACAGTTTAAATTCCTACTGTTTAATCGCTTAGGACAGAGAGGTGGTATGTCAAAAGAGATAAAGAATTAAAATGATGAGTAATACATTTATGGTTCTCCAAAGCAATTTCGATGAGATTCATCCAAACTGTGCAATGGTATTTGTCCACTGAGTACTATTGCACAAGAGTCTTCCCTCACAAACCACAAAGCACGCAGACCAAGCTTTCTATCAGGATTAATGTTAAATTTAGTTGACTCAATCTTGCTCAGTTTACTGCCTCTGGCTAAGATGTAGTAAAATCTGATAGGAAGCACGGTTTGCAACCCTCTTATCAGTCAAACATATGGAAACATCTGACTGTCCTGTGAGCTTCCTGCCTTTTACTGGGTTTGAACAATCTTGCACGATTGGACTGTTTAAACTCAGTTAGGAGATGCAATAAAAGGGAGTTTGTTAGTGCTTAAACTATCTGTGAAGTTACATATGACAGGATACAACATTTTAATAGGGTTTGGGTTAAATAAAAACAGCAAATCTAACCTTTAATATAATCTAATCAATGTAGCACCCTTGATGGTTCAATAGGCATCCCATGAACAGCATTTAGAAGAGGTTTTAGTAAATGCCACACATTGTCCTCCCTGGAAACCAAATATCTTAATCCTCTACTGCACCTTGTGTTGTCCCCTTGATGAACCTCCTTCAAAGCAAATAATCTTGTTTCTTACCCAAGCTCCAGTCAGCATGTTTCTTCCACACAGCCAGCGGTCCTCTGGCTGACATCCTGCAGCAGGCTCTCCTGCCAGTGGTCGGCCACGATATCTGCTCACAGCCCGACTGGTGGAGCGTCCTGGCAACGGACAAGATGGTCTGTGCCGGGGGAGACGGCATCACTGCTGGCTGTAACGTGAGTTCATAAAAAGAGGGGTCATGGAGTCATTTAATGGTGGATTAAAGTAGTTATGTGATCTGTAAAAAAGAAATCAATCTTGTATAGTACGAAAGACTCAGGAAGATTCAAGGAAAAGAGATTTACTGGCATAAAAGGAAAATTCAGCATGACTAAGTGATAGCTGGTAATTATACCTCAGTGTCTGTAAATGAGCTGCTAGCCAATAGAGTATGTGCCGACCTACAGGGAGACTCTGGTGGCCCCCTGAACTGCCAGAACCCTGATGGCTCCTGGGACGTCCACGGCGTGGTGAGCTTCGGTTCTGGTCAGGGCTGCAACGTCTTGCAGAAGCCCACTGTCTTTACACAAGTCAGCTCTTACATCAGCTGGATGAACACAGTGAGAAATTTTTTCATCTTCTGATTACCTCGCCTGCATACACACAATGTAACCTGAAGCAAACAAAAGCCTGGGAGTTGAAAAACAGGAAGTGCATTATAATTGTGTGTTCTGTTGTTCACTCTGCAGGTTATGACCAACTACTGAAGAGGCGGTCGAAGTGCTTTTGTCAACAATAACACCAACTATGATTTATGATGTGTTGTCTCATTGTTTTTACTGCAAAGTCAAAGGCTATATATACTACTGTTATTTTGGTAATGCAGCTTTTTACAAAACGTGACTGAGTCCATGCCATAGACACCTAAAAACAAGAAACCATCTTTTAATTTGTCCCTAACAACTACACAGCCTCCAGACATTTCTGTCAGCTTTCAACACAGCCGCTGCATATTCAGTGAAAGAATTGGTGAACAGCAACAAAGTTCAGTGGATAATGTCACGAGTCAACATGGAATTAGACTCACGATCATTCAATAATCACATCAAAATATACTGAGTTAATTAACAAATACTTCCTTTTATTTCCCATAAAATATTCATGAGATAAATTTGTTTTCACTCTTCAGAAAAAACACAAATTCTACACAAATTAAAATAAACATAGAAAAGCATGTTTTCACAGTACACATACAAGAAATAGATTTAAGTAATAAAAAAACAACAATAAATGAAATGGACAACAGTTTGTGTTTGGGGCACTCTAAATAAAACAGAAAGTGACTGCTAATCAAAACACTATGATTCATCAATGTAAAACTTTTTGACTACGTCGTAATAAAATCATGTAGTTAACCGGTCCTTTGCAAATGAGGTACAATGACGATGTCTGCAGTATTGAACGTAACAAAAATGAATCAATACACTGTGGGAAGTTTCAACTTCAAAAACAAGTCAGAGAAATGTAGACATGGCTGTTTCATGTTCAGTTCCAATGACAAACCTGTAGTGGCTCAGTGACCTTGTAGCCTTTTGTTTGACAGATAATATTATATATGATAATATATAGTATGTGGCGCCCTGGTTGTCTAATGGTTAAAGGTGCATACCACATAATCACAACCCTCACTGCATAACCCATCTCTCTCTCCTTATGCCTCCAAAAAAATCATTTTAAAAGAAAAAAAGCTGGCAATATATAATATAACCTGCTGACAATGTTAGAGTAGCTTTTTTTGCTTTTAACTACACTGTTTTACTCAAAGACAATGTAGAACTGGATGATGCAGTCACTGATAAATGTTCCTTTTGTCTAACAAAAACAAAAGAGGAGAAATCTTAGTTGTGCAACTTCACAAAATATGCAGCTGAATTTGTAACTGAGTGACTGATATCTGATATATCATTCTGTTTGGACAAGTCTAATCTGAGGAATAAAAGACAGTTATTGATAGTGTATGTTGCTGGAAAACCCATTTCCCTGATCACAGCTGTGAGCTATCCTTCTTTTCTTTTTGCTCATTCTCAGCATACTTCTGAGTGAAAACAGGGCTGCGAGTCAAGCTGTGGTTGGAGGAATGGTGATGAGCAAGCGAGTGAGTAACAGTTGCTGTTATTGCGGCGCAGCTGCACAGTCAAAGAGTCTTTCTGTTGGTCATCTTGAATAAGAACAAAAACAAGTGAAGACTACACAACTGCCTTCACAGCTCAACTGTGTTCACCATGGCTACAGGGTAAAGGCTTTCAGCTATTCGTGAGCTCCTTCCATCATTCTCTTGCACACTTCCTTCTCTACCCGCCGTTTTTAAAATAAAAGCAACACTGCACTGGAAGTGAAACTCAACTTCAGTCATACAATGTCTTTTGAAATGTTTTAGGAAGAGCAGCATTGTATTTCTGAACACAAAGGCACTTAACTCTTTAATATTACAACATGTTAGCATGACCACTCCTACCAGATTCCATGAGAGGACACCCTCAACTTCCTGGGAAATTGTTTCTTCCAACGAAACAATTTCTCTGTAATTTTGACCACTGGTGCTGCACTAGATAAGGTGAATACACAATTTCATCCATTAAATCCAGAAAATATTTTTAACAATAGCCTCCTTCAATTCTCTCACTTTTTAATGACCTTTCGGTCGTACCTTAACCATCAACTCAACTCTACGCCACTTTTAGTTCATCTGTGTCTTTGTTGCACACAGGCAACTGTTTGCTAACTTCTTAGCTGTGATAAGTGATATACTAATGGTGGATCAGGGCTGTGTTTCTGTGTTTATTTTGAGTTCTGTATGCCCCCTACTGGTCAAAATTTGTTTAATACAGCTTTAAGGAAGTAAAGATACACTCTCATGGCGTCTTTAATGATACAACTAACAGTAAATGCAATAATTTGCTAATTTTGGCCCATATGTCCCACTCATTAAAGAAATACCCACAACTTTAACATCACATAGCTTTGACCATGACCAGACCATGTGCTGTAGAGTGTTTATTTTATCCATCTTTCTAAAAAGAAACGTCAAACTAGTGTTTCTGTTCCATTTAATAAATATACTGCAGTACTGGATGGCAACATTTTAGTGTCTTGATATAATAAGTAAGATAAAACAAGCATTCAACACCAAAAGTACATTTCCCATTAGGTTTTGGTAGAGTGACAGTTCCTATGGCCAACAGTCATGGGAACTGTAGTTCATAAATACTAACAAAATAAGCCTTGTTTCATCTCGATTAAAAATATAAAATGCAGCTGTCCAGTACAGCAGTAGATACCCCATTTATCTTGGACAGAAAACAACGGTATTATCTTTCAGATAAGCTAGCTGAACAGAAACTAACATGGAAGTAGGCTGTCTTGCTCTGTATAGCAATTAACACTTATTGAAATTGTCATTTACTGCAAAACTCTAGATTACCAGGAGAGACAATATTGTTGGCAGTGAGAGTTTATGTGTAAAATGACACCTGCTGAGTATATACAGTGCTCAGTCACTCACTGTGGAGTCTATACCTGGTAAACCCCTGGCAGTAGTAATCCAGAGCCTGCCAGGGTGATACACTGCCTAAACAGCAGCTCCTTCACAAAAGAGTGCCCTGCTCATATCCATTTAAGCGTGCACACAAATCCTCACTAGAACCACTCATTGATGTCTTGTGATCTCTTCAGAGGTCAACTCACATGTCAGTGAGTTGTTAATGAACAGAAAACGACTTGGGCATAGAGGAAAACTGCATTTGGTGTGTGTGCTTTTATTCCAAAGTGCCATAAAAAAGTATCCATCCAGATTATGTCCGTCACTATCTGTCTGCAACTGTTTCCAAGATCCAGTGACATCCAACATTTAAAAAAGAAAAGTTTCTTCTGTTCAGTGCTTTGGAGTGACGTGGCATGAATGATAGATTTGAACAGATACTGTGTTTCATAACAAAGTGCCACTAAGAACATTCTGCAAAAGGAGCCATCTTCAAGTCTTGGCTCAACAAGGCCGACCCAGATCCACATACGGTGATCACAGAGAATTCCAGTAATTCAGTAGATTGTTTTAAACATGGTCACCCTGATCTTAAAGCGGTGGCACTTTATCCTCATACTGCGGAGGCGGGGTAAGTGGTTCTATACTCATTCCAGCTGCTGGCTGAGAATTATCAATATTTTTCATGTGCATCTTCTCTGATTTAATCCTGCGGATCTTGATAGGGAGGAGTTTGCGGCTACTTTTCCCAGGTCTATGATTTGAAGTGGAAGCAGCAGAGGGAGCACCAGAAGCTGGAGCAGGCTGTGCCTCAGTTGCTTGGACCTCTGGCCCCTCGAATTCATACCGCACCCCATCAACTTGGACCAAGTCGTCGTAGGAGGGTAGCTGGGAGGAGCTTGGGTTAGGGTTGCTCTGCCGGACAGGGTACTGGCCACTGCCTACTGCCTCTTCATAGGTGGGTACAGCGTAACGCTGGGCTTGCTCCTCAGCACTGCAGACATTTATAGAAACATACATGAATGGCACACATGAATCATTACGTGTACACCAACAGGTCCACTGCTAGAGCTAAAAAGTGTAGGATAATAATATAAAAGCAATATTTGATGATTCTCAAATGCTTATCAAGGAACATTTTAAGTGTTTGACAGATTTTAGTTGTTTGGGGATTGATAGCTTAGAGCTGTGCAATCATGTGCTCGCTGGTGGGATGCTCTCAACATTCAAGTCCTCAGAGTGTGGCATCAAAAAGCTTCAAATTATCTTGCTATGACGTTGCTTAATCAACTCAGGAGACAAAAAACTCCTGATACAGCAAAAAGTAGTTTTTAAGCAGCCAAGTCTCAAGTCTCAGATATCAGAGAGAAGGAATATCAGCCAAAACTATTAACGTCATGGATTATCTTCTTATCAAGTTATAGGACGAGTAAAATATTGTTGACAGAAAGTCCTTTCCAAAGACTTAGTTTTTCATCGTCAAATACATTCTCATTCATTTAAAACTGATGTTGAGCCTTCTTCTCACACACATAACAAGAAACATAAAGTATTCATGTTGGATTATAATGCTATATTCTTGATGTGCTTATGTCATTTAGTCAGAAATCTATGACTTGGACTCACATTTCTCTTTCCTCCTGCTCAGTAGCTGCCACTCCTCTGTGGGACTCCTGGAGCCTCATCTGCTCCCGCTGTTTATTCCTCATTCCCAGACACAAGGACAGCAGCAGCATGACCACCCCAGAACCCACCAAGACAAAGGCCACAGAGGACGCTTTATTCTTCCTGCCACCATAATCTCCATCTCCTCCTCCTGTATTGCTGCTGTTACCGGCCGTGTCCGCAGGTACTACACTCCACACAATCATCACAATGCCGAGGGCAACAAGCCCAACCCCCAAAGCACACAGTGCATACTGGGAACCAGAGTTTCCACTGTTCTCAGTGCTGCTGCTGTTGTTGTTGTTGTTATTACTGTTGTTGCTGGTGCCTCCTCTGCTATGAGGGTCTGGTGGTCCATCCACACTGGAACGCATCTTGTCAGTCCCTCAAATTCAGTCAGACCAGCTGCGGTGAGGTCAAAAACTGTTGAGTGAAATGCATGAGGTCAGACACAGACTAGAAACCTTAAAAACAAACATAAGATACCACAGAATGTAACAAAAAAATCTAACATTTTAAATATAGTTGTTTCTGACCTTTCCTGTAAAACAACCCTGATGCTGAAAACGTCACAGAACATCCAAACTATTATTTTTGGTTGTGCCCTTTTGAAAAAATTGGACCTCTTGCGAGCTGGTATCTGAAGTTGTATGACTCCAACCAGCCAGAGCTCTCCTTTTAAGATATGAACGTCATCTATGAAGATATTGCTGAACATGCCTCTGCGGCCCAGAGATTTGTTCTTTATGAGAGTCCAAGTCCATTTTTCAGTGAAATGGACAGAGCATAAAACTCACTGACTTAAAATACCACTGAGGCTTCTACGGAAAGGCGTGTTGTGTGGTAAAAAATTTACAGCATGCTCACCTCCCGAGAGTCACTAGTTACCCAGTGTCAACACATTACAAGGGTAGAAAAGGACAGCTATGACCACCAGAAATATTACAATATCTTGGCAGCTACACTGTACTTTCTTCTGTTTCCCCATCTTGTATCATAAAGTGTTTACTGTGAATCCAAAACCAAACATTAATAGCTTAGCATTCATTTCACTGTTGTACACAGTAATCTAATTCTCTGAAATGCAATGAGCATGACCAATGAGCATATTTGCAGATTTACTGCATACTTATAACAGGCCATGGATCACAAGGCTTCCCTCCACTATAACTTTAGAAATAAATCTTTGCTAGTTTAAAGAGAGGAGGAGGACATCTGGGAGTTGAAAATAAAACTCAGACAAAAGTCCAAGGAATAAACTATCTATATATAAAACTCTGTTATCATTAAATACTCCTATCAGACATTTAACCTCAGATAAACGAGCAAAGTTAAGTGTCTACAAACGTGCCCAAACCTGCTGGGAGAGAGTGGGACAGCCAGCAAACCCCCACTCTGAATCAGAGATACCTTCTCACAGAAGAATGCTTGGCATGAGACTAGAGCTGGGAAGTTCCTGTGTTTGACTTATCTCAATGTACTCGAGCGGATTCAAGTGTTTTCCAGTACTGGCCACTATAATGCAGTATCAATACTTCATCATCCTCGCAAAGTATTAAGCTGTATACTAAATACAGCTGATAATTGTTTTAGTAGACTGACTTATTGTCATCATGACAGCTGTGACACAATGCAAAATCACATCATGACTCACAGGCACACAGACAATAATCGCACACGCCTGGCACAGCTGTGCAACATGTCACATATTACACTATTGTAGGCCTACTTACAGAGCAGCCTAAAGGTTATATTTCACCACAGGGCGGGTTTTTACAGTAAAGTAAGTAAGACATTGACAGGCTTGCTCATGAAAAACCCTTTATCCCACATAACCCTGTACAACATGTAATTATTGTGTGTGGTCTTGTGTGTTTTATTCTTACTCTACAGCCAACTCATCACAAAAGTCTCTAAGTTTATTCAACATTATAGTTTAGGTCAAATAATGAGCTTAACTATGTTTTTTGAGTGTCTAAATGTAAAGCTGGAGCCTGTTTGAGCATTAAATTCTCACAGTAACATATTTTCCCGTTGAACACATGCAGTGTCCGCTTTGCTACAACACTGGGCGGGTTGCTTACGTTGACACAGCAGGACACTTCATGCAGTGCAACAAAAACTTTCCAGGACTGAAACCTTTTAAAACTTCGACTATTGTGTAACTTTTCGTAACATTTCAGCGGTGCAAATGAATACATCGACGAGCGAGTGTGTCGGTTTTACACTCACCTTTCCATCGTTTGATAATAAGTAACTCTTCTTCTTCTTCTTCTCACAGCTGGGAGGAGGTGTGTTGTTGCTTTTCAAACTCCGCCGACGCGTATAGGAGTTTGTGTAGCATAGTTTTTGTATCAAATAGCGTTTATGGATCAGGAACTTTCTTCAGAGGCGGACAGAGAGGGAGAGAGCGGGAGAGGAGGGGGCTCAGCAGCACCACACTTCCAGTTTAGAAGTTAACCCTTTCACTACCTGCTGCTGGATGCAGAACCGTGTGGGCGGGGCCGGTGTCGTACCAAAAAGAAGTGAGTCTGACAAAAACTGATGCCTACAGCCTGTTAAAGCTGTATATGTATACAGATGCTTTTATCTTTTTGCTTTTGCTTTTTTGCTTTCTTTTTTTGCTTTGTACCGTTTGTTATTGTGCTGTTATATGTTTTATTTGTAAGGGACTGCAGATGAAAATGAGCTTTAAAGCTAACTCTGGTGCAGTACTGTACATTGTCCAAATAAATACAATTCAATAATGTGCAAAAATACATATCTTTATGTCCATGGTATGTCTTTGTGAAATGTGGCCATAGGAGTGTTACTGCAGTTTACGCCCCCTGATTATGTTAATGCCCTAGGCGAGATTTGCTATCAGAGCCCCCAAAAAAGAGCAACAATAGTACCTCCAGTCCAAGAACTTCAAAAATGAATTCACACTTAAATTAAGTGTACCAATGGTAGGCTACTTCCAGCCCATACAGAGTCCTCCCAGCCCTCAGACAAAAAAAGCAAGTTGGGGTCAAGCATTGCATTCAAGAGTGTTTGGTGGCACAACATTAATGTGCTATTGAACATCCTCATTATTATGTGTTTTTGTTGTTTTCCAGTTTGTTTGTTTCCCTGCTGGTATGTGCATGTGTGTTACTGTTCTGAGTCTAGCAGGTTCAGTGCCCACTCCTTTATAAAAATACATGTCTTTGTTCCTTGATGGATCATTATAAAAGGTAATTATATTTGTCTTTGATTCAAATGTTGTATAATCCTGTAAAACCCAATAAAAAAGGTTTAAAAAAATAAAAATGTGTGTGTGAGTCTTTGGTGGCATGGCATGATGTAGCACATTAATGTTGGTGGCTGTCAGGCAAAAACTGACTAAATAATAAGGCTTTGAAATACAAACCAGATGAAAACTCATGCAAGTCAATGGGGAAAAAGAGAGGACAAACTTAAAAGCTGTGTTAATAAAGAACGCAAAGCAAATTTTCACCTTGTGTGAGTTTGACTGCTGGATCATTTGTGTTTAAATGATAATGATGATTGTTTTAAACAGCCAAAATACATTACTGTACATTAGCTGTAAGCTAGCTAGCAGTAGCAGGCACCGACTGTGTCTGTTGGAAGTGTGTCTGTGTGTTTGTGTTCAGTGTCTAAATTTACTCAGTTAGTCTTTGCATTGACTTTGTATGTAATTGATCTGCACAAAAAAATTTGCATTCTGTCTGAACACATCATATGAATGGAGAATGAGTGTTTCCAAAAGCTGTGTACAAGCACACCTGTCAGTAAAAAACACTGCCACTCATTTGGTCCCCCTCCCCCCTTCATTTGGCGCCCTAGGTGACAGTAGCCTATGTCACAAGATGCCACTGAATGTGGGGAAGTATTTTTGGTATTTTACTTCTGCTTACACAGCCGCAGTGCAAGTTTCCTCAGTTTCCAGCATCAGTCAACTACTACTAACTTTTCTTGTACTGGTCTCTTCATTTTGCTGTGTTATAAAATGCCAGGAACATACAATTCAACAGTCAAGATTTATAATATCATGTATATATCGTCATAAAATCAGGGCAACGCTTGATTTTACAGTTTAGTAAATTCCTTTAAAAAAAAAACCCAGGTACTTTCCAGGAATGAAGAATGTGTTATTTGAAACTTATATTTAAAGTAGAACATTTCCAATGAAATACTGTAATTCAAATTAAATGCAAAGCAAATGGAGCCTAGAAAGTATTTCAGTCAGGGCATCGCAGGTCAGCTGAAAATGGGAAAATGGGAAAATTTGTCTACCAGCAACATACAATTCAACATATGAATATTACTTGGGTTTAAAAAATGTTTAAAGTTTTTTATGCAAAAATGCCAAAAGTTTGCTGTTTTCAGCTTTTTAAATGATTCATGATTTAAATGATTTCATGCTTTTCTTTGTCATACATGATTGCAAACAGAATATCTTGGGGCTTTGGCCTGTTGTCAGACAAAACAAGACATCTAAAGACATCAAAACCTTTGCTGTTGGCAAATTGTAACGGTCATGTTTCACTATTTTCTGCCATTTTATAGACCAATAATTATCAATATAAATAATCATTAGTTTCAGCCCTGATGTCCATCCACAATAACAGGCCTTTAATCATGGATTTTGACATGTCACAGTAGGAAACCATGTGTAAAAAATAAAAATGAATGATGGCTGAATTCCATTTAGCTGTGTAAGTTTCCTTCAGATCCCAGCAGACATTTCAACTTGTCATTCTGCAGAGGGAAAAGTTAAGGTTTTATTAATAATATTAATTTTGTTCAGCTGTCCCAGTAAGCCATGACATTGTGACATGAGCAAGCATGCACAATACTGTACCAGGACCCTGAAACTGAAGCAGCTAAATGGAATACAGCCATCATTAATCATCATTATTATTTAAACCTGTGTTTTTACTACTGTGACATGTCAAAATGTTCTCTGTGAAAAAGGCCTGTTGTAAATCATGACCCTATTGTGCATGCTGGCATTTATAAATATACCTTTGCAGATTTTTTATGTGAATGTACCAAACATTCAAAACATTGTTACAGTTAGTATCTTGTATGCAGTTGGGAAAGACAGTTGTGTTGGAGTTTTCTGTTAGTTTCATAATTTTCTCATCATTTGCAGTAAAAAAAAAAAAAAGTCATCTTTGGTGAGGCTCCACATATAGAAAGGAAAATTTTGGTTATGAATTGAAGTGTGAAACAAACTGAAGGAAAATCCCAGAGTGGAATATTTCTGTTGACTGGAGATCACATGACTATGACTCTTTCAGTTCTATCATACAGGAACTACATTTAGTCCCTGCTGTTAAAGTACTTTAAGTTTAGTTCCTCGGTTTCTCAAAACGTTCTGAGAAAGTTCCTGTGGTCAACGCCCCAATAGTTTCTGATGTACATAACAATACATGCCAAGTCAATTTGTGATCCACTGTTTTACAACATGAATAACAACTGTTATCACCAAACAAGACTCAAAACTTCCCCATGCTGTAAACATTGACAGATGAGTCAGTTTCATATCAGTCTGACGTAATCAACCTTTATCTTCTTCTCTGTAAATATATAACCTATTCCCCTTCAATCCTTTCAAGCCCTTTTGACATGACTCAGACGGTCATGCCTCATGCCTTTACTCAACACAATACAGGCGTCTGTGTGTTCGTGCTTATGTTTGCTCGTATGCCATTTAGATTTTGGAGAGTTACCCTGGACAGTAATAATCAACTCCACTTGGCTCCACTTCCTCGTCCCTGTCTCCTCTACTGTATTGGCCTGCCAGAACACGGACTGGCCTATTTTACAATAATGACAAAACCAGTCCCAATCCTGGCCACTTGATGTATTGTTCTTTTTCAGTGAGGGAACTCCGTTGTTCTGCGCTCTAGGGAGGTTTTCTTCCTCTTAAGCTTTTGTGTGGTTCCTCTGTTTTATTACACACACACACACACAGGAAAAGACAGACAGAGAACCACAGTAAAAAGCCTTGATTACATCTTGATTGCATCTTATAGTTTGACTTGAACTCCTATCACTGTTAGCCTGCAATCAAATTAAGTTCTGCACTGGAATAATCTTACAGTAAAATAGATAAACTTGACTTGCAAGGCCTCTAAGCTTAGCCAGTCGCTTAGGCTATAGATATGATAAGTGGCATTAGATTCTTCAGTCAATATTCTGTTCTGTGTATCTGCCCCTTGAAAAACACTGTCTTGGTTTTGTTGCTGCAGTCCAACTTGCACAATCATTCACATCCACTAATGTATAATGGTTGATCTTGGTCTTACGGATGCGTCATGAACATGTAATAACATCTCTCCACTGAATGTTTCCTTAATAATTTGTTTAGTTCATTTCACTTCACCTGACACACCTTCACTACTCATACCTCTGATATCACAAAGGTGTTGAGTACAAAGGCCCATCATATAATGAATTGCTCGTTTCATTTTTGCCAACCATGGGTGGGTTTACCGGAAAGGTGCCAGTCAGAAAGATACAGCAGCCAGCCAGAGCTTAGCTGTCTCACTTGGTGCTGTGTCAACATTCGCTTGCTCCAAAGTCTGAGTCATCGTGAATAAGAGGAGAAAGTTGCACCATACTATATTACGTAGAGGCGCAACAGAGACTTGAGATAACATGTCTAACAGCAGCAAATGATGCTGGAGTGACTCATCTCTCAAAATGCTTTGAGATCTGTCACGTGCACAGAAACAGCATACAAAGGTGATCACTGAGCTGGACCCCAAGCTGCAGTACAGTGGAGGCACTGAACCACACAGACTGCCTCATAAACCTTTAGTCATGCAAATGAGTTCGATAAGGAAGATTGTTTGTCCTTTTATTCTTACTGTTGTCAACTTCCATTCATTCATTTTCCAGCATCTCCATCATTTCCTTTCCCACAAAGTCAAAGCTCCTCTCATTCATACATTTCATTCATTCCTAATCTGACCAATCAACTTGTAATCATCTTTTTTGTGCTCACTTTTGTTTGTCCGCTTGTTTGTTTTTATCCACTGGAGGAAGTCTAATTCAAAACAAACTGAAAGACACAGAGCACTGCAATATTATTTCCCTATAAGGTTATTATGGCGTGTTAGCAAACAGTCGCATATTTAAGCATCTAGCATTTATCTGGAGTCAAGTTCCTGAGCACAACAGCTGGCTCTATAGCTGCCAGATATGCGACTTGCTTCCCCAACTACTTAGATGCTACCTTTGCTGTTTGGTACTGGACAGTTAGCTTAAAGTAGGTTTACTGGAGCTTTTTGTTGCTGAAAACAGCAGCGTTGATTAAAGCAGTGAGACTGAACCGTACAGGACATTTGTGGCTGTAAAACCAAAACAGTGAGTAAAGTTCCACAGACCTGCAGAGTCGGCTGATAATTCTCTGTGGTTTTGTGATTGTGCAACCAAGCAAACCATTCGCATGACATGTAATCACTTTATTCATTGTTACTGTGAAAAATACTGACTTGTGGAATTTAAAACATTAATATTTTGATATTCTGCTTTCAAAACTGAAGTGTTTTACTTCTTATCTTCACCATTTTCTTCAGACACACTTACAGACACACCGCAGTTTAAGAAGTTACGTCCATCATCCACCCGTGTTTATGTTTAACTTTTTGCTGAAGATATGTGCAACGGTGTAATCATAAGATTTTATTTCATTTCTTTTATTTCATTAAAAGGAACAGTCTTACCATTTCACATATTTGCATCCTCACACTTTTTAGCCCACAGGCTTCCACGGACGTACAGCTCTGCAGTCATCTTTTGTTGGCTTTGTCCAAATCTTTTTCCATGTTCACTGCACAGTATAAAACATCTGAAGAGGGTGCTACCTTTGTTTAGACACAACAGTGTAAATGTGCAAGATGAAAAATGACTATCAAACATATACTCTAGAATTTAAAACTCAATTCAAGTCTTTTTTTTTTTTTTGTTAATTGTCCTTAGCTACATTGGCAAGGCATCACGAAAACAGCAGAAATTTAAAGAGAACTGAATGAAACAAGAACAATTGACACTGATATGAAACTTTTTTTCATTTTGTCTTCAAGTACCCTGTATAATACAAACTATCTTATTTTAAAATCTCATTTCCTTCAGGTAAACAGACTGCTTGTCACTTAGTCAACAAAAACAAACTGCCCAAGTCACATCCTGCCTGGTTCACAAAGAACCGTTCACACAAAGAAATAGAAAAATAATCATTTAGCTTCAGTCCTTCATCTCATGATTCTGGCGTTGGGGAATAGAAACGACTGCCCTCAAAACAATCAAAACACCACTTGCCCACAACGACTCTGACACAGTTTTCCTTAAACCAGGAAACTTATAAAAAAGAAACCTGTCCCTTTAAAAAAGTGCAATCTGTCCTGTAAAGGCTCATCTTTACAAAAACATAACCATCTCATGTTCAGGTACACATAGAAGACAAATGTCCATGACGTAGATCGTAGCTGTGATGACGCTGACGTCTCTGATGACCTCACACATTGGTGACCTCGATGCTGGTGTAACCGCGGATCGGGCTCCCCTCGGTTCTGGGCGGAGTCTGGTCTCGACCTTCCCGAGGAAGGGAGCCATAGCTGCTATGGCAACTCAAGTCCCGCCCACTGCGGGCTTTGGGGCTGAAGCCTGTTGGAGGCTGGAACACAAACACATCATTTTTACTACAAATACACTCAATCAAGGCTGTTTTTTCTCTGTTTGTTTGGTGCAACTGAAGACAAGATTATCATTACAGCTCATTTGATGTGGGAAATATTCTCCAGTGTTGTGTAATGCTGTATGTTTATAGTGTTGTGTTGTGTAATGTTGTATTCAGCCTGCTGTCATACAGCTTGTTTTGTCTCATTAATGTTATACACCTGCTGTGTCAAATCTGTTATATGCAGCAACAAGTTCTTCTGCACTATTATTAGTATTTGTAGAATCAAAGTGCCCAACCCTGAATATGATACTTATATCATAGGCTAAAATTAAGAGATACAACTCTTGGAAGCTTCCAGTTAGGTCATCGCCCTCCACCCACCTTGACAGCCCTCCTTCTCAGTGAGCCCTCGTCATCAGTGTGTCGGCTAGTAGAGCTGGGCGGCCTGCCCAGGGAGTTCTGGCGAAGCAATGTTGGTGGTGTTCCCAGGCCTAAACGCTCAAAGTCCTGTTTGGCGTCTGTCCTGCAGGAAGCATGGGAGGGATCAGAGTGTTGGAAACAGGGAGCTGCAGTCTGTAACTTATAGAATTTTCTCTCAAATGTCAAAAATAGTCCCCTTCTGATGCAAGGATCTCTTATCAACTTGCACCTAGACAGAGGCTAACTGGAACCTACAGCTGGAGTCTCTGTCTGCTCACCTGGCTGGACAAATCAGGATTTTCATCTCCTCAATAAGGTGTCTGCGAACCATGTGCTTGCTGTTGGGGATCCCCAGCACTGTTGCCATGGCGTCAGTGTTAAAAGTCGGGTCAAGTACCAAGACAGCACCATGAACTCCACTGTTTAAGAGGCTTTCAGCAAACTCCTGCACATGCAGAAGGAAAGAGTGACTTATTTCATTCATAACATCAAATCTTAAATCCTCTGATGGTACAGTATAGCCCCTCCTGGATAAAGGTAAAGACAGGGAGATCAACTGTTGCTGAAAAGTGATGTCAAATATGCTCTGTGACAAAGAACATATTGATTCATTTGTTGCTGTTTGACATGAGGACAGATTCAAACTCTCTGAGGATATTAACAGGATGTCAGCCTAGACAGCTTTATCTCTACATACCCTGATTGCAGTCAAGCTTCATAATGGAAAAATACTTTCCTATGCCAAGACAGTAGACAGTGTTGATTGGGGATATTCATATTGCAACATCACCATAGAGGCTGTTATCCAAACGCTTTTGTAATCATCTAGAAGCAGCTTAGAAGTACAACAATAAGGGTTTTTCTCATCACTCTGTGACAATAGGGAGTGCTGAGTAAACATAATTACTCACAATACCAAGACAGTGTTCCTATAACACTCAGTACATTAACATCTGTTGATTATAAATATCTAATCAAAAGATTTGCTTGGCTGCATGGACTGCAGCGACTTTTTCTAGAAAATGTGTCAGCTTTGGTTTTAAAATAGATGATATATTTACATACATGTTAAGACTGTTAAGAGAGTGTTTTACACTCGCTCTTTCTCTCCGTACCCACCTTGAGGTCAATATCTCTGATCCATTTGATGACCCGATGAGAGGTCCATACCAGCGGATCCATGTTCTGGTGTTCACATTGTATCCGGCGAGCCTGGAGTGCCTGGAAACCATTTTAATAAACACTTTTGACACAACTGAAAGGTTTTATTTTTGCCTGTCCATAAAAATAAAACCATGTGTACATACCGTATGCACAGTGTGTATACTTACTGCGTATTCTCGCTTACCTCCTTGTCAAAATTGAGCAAGTGCAGCAGTTCGATGCCCAGCAGCAAGCTGACCTGGTGGAACTTCTTGGTGACGTTGAGGTGACGTTCAAGGTCGCGACGTGTCAGAGAGTTCAGCATGCGTCCGTCTACCAAATGGGTGTGAAAAGCCTGAGAGTACTGAGGCAAACCCACATCACTTAACCAGGCTTTGGCCACCCAGTGGTGATCCATATCTGCAGCCTTTGACAGCCTGCAGACAGAGAGTGGAACGATTTCTTAAAAGGTCACTTCACCCAAATCACACTTGTCATTTACTCTTAGTTGTATCTAGATATGCAGATCATTTTGGATGGCCGACACCAAACAATGAAGATGATTTGACTATCATTTGTGGTGCTCAAAGCCTGTTACATTAGAAACTACAGAACTCACCGTCAACAGTTTTATAGGGTCTATATTTTCAGTAGAAAGAAGTTCCACATTAAACCGTTCGCTGTGAGTCGAACGATAAAGAGAAACAAGGACACTGATTGTAGAAAGGCACATTACTGTTGAATATTTCACACGTACTTTTTCAGTGCTTAAAGGTTGCAGAACTGACCCTTTAACGTGGCTACGTTTGCTGTTCAATGAGGACAAATCATCACACTATTGCAGAGAAAACGCAGACAAACATTCACATATAGAAAAAGCTGCATGTCATTCATCTGTTGGAGGAAACCTTGAAAGTGTGGCCTTTATTGAAACTTGTCTGAACATTTCTCTCTATATATAAAGTCGATATTGTGACCTCAGAGAGTTATAACAAATGATGATCCCACACTACAGCGTATGGATGTTGTTACTATAACTCACCAACAGATGGCCCTATTAGACTATAATGTAATGTGCAGTTTATTCAACAATTCTGTTTCCCTTCCTCACCCTCTGCCATTCTCAGCATCTCTGTAATCTTCAATGGCCAGTCGGAGTTTACGGCGATGCATTAAACTGCTGACACCTAAACCCAGTTCCAGGTCCTCATCCGTTAGTCCCAGTAAAACCTGCAAAATGTCAAGGTAACCTTGTTTCAGTCAACTGCAATCACACAATCTAAGTTTTATACATCTGCAATTGTGCCCCATAATGTATCTAAAAATGCATCATCATCAGTCAGTGTTTTATCCCACCTTGCCACTCTTGACATTCTCCGAGCAGGTGCGGATGTACATGGGCATCGCCATGACAACCTCAAGCCAGGCCTGCACAGTGCCCGCCCTCCACTGGGACATGGGTGTGGTCCTGGCCAGCTCCACCTGCTGGAGGCGGTCCAGCTGGTCCTCGGAGCCGTCTGACAGGCTGAGGCTGAGGCGGGTGGGGCTGGAGAGGCTATCCGAGTCTGGGTGGGTGAGTGAGGGGGAGGGGAGAGGAGACATGTGGGTTGATGTAGTCGAGGGTGTGAGTGAAGGCAGAGGTGGTAGTGGGTATAGTGAGCGATGAAAAAAAACACAAAAGGTTAATTCCAACATACTGCAACAAATTGAAATCATAAAATCAGCCGAGTGCGGGCAAAGAACTAGACGGTGACTAATTTCTTCAAAACTAACACGCTTTTGACATTACTCTAAGCTTTTTGGCTGCATGACAACAAGCCAAGGGTTTGCCAATGATGCTGTAAACATAATTGCAGCTTTCACTGAAGAAGTCCATTAAACGGGCAGCTGTTTGAGCTGATGTAGTAACATGACTCATCTGTCTAAATTAGCCTGCAGCAACAAGCTTTACATAAATAACAGCCTGCAATTTGGAAATGTATGTTTTGATAAATTATGATCATAGAAATTCTGCCTCTTCATCCTCAAATGATTCCCTATAGTCTTGTAAATGCTTACCTGTTATGTTACTAAGTTGACCCACATACTTCCTGTTTACATTTTCTCATGATTTCAGTGTGTGGAGGCGTAATCACCTCAAGAAAATACAGTATTGATCGTCAACGCAGGTCACTTTGTTTCAACCTCAGCATTGTGAGAGCCGTTTCATTTTCATGTCTTTACCAGCGGGTGGCAACCTAGTGTCAGTTTTGGGAGCAGCACTGGTTTTGTAATCATGTATTGCTTTTAATATTGAACATATAATCATTGTGGTGCATCCCGTTTGAGGTGGGAGGTGTTTGGTTTTTTGCCTTTCTTTTCATTGACAGAGAAAAGTCCCACCTGCGCAGCAGCACAGAAGTTTTTCTTTTTTAGTAATAAAACTGACATACCTCAATGTCACCTGTCTCATCAAATACTTGGTGAAAACCTCTACATCAGCACACATCCTGTAGAGCTCTCGATGCAGCCCTCAGAATGAGCCGATGGTGCAATAAATACAGAACACTATGGCTCATCCTGGGACTGTGCATGGGTTTTAGCTATCAAGGCTAAAGCTGTATAGACTCCTGGGAGGCTAATGAGCCTTGGATAAAAGCATCCAGACTGAGAGCTCAGTTATGAAGGACGGCCACAGACAGATTTGTTGGATTTTTTACTCTCCACGTCTATTTTATTTCAACTCTTAATTCAGTGGAAAAATAAGGATGTGAGATTGAATGATGCCCCCGATTTGTATATTTCACTCAAATGTCGTTTGAGGCCAAACAAATAATAAATCCACCAGTTCTTTGTTTTTTATTCTGCGGTCCTGTCCGTTACTGTGTCTCCTTGTTTCTGTTGTTTCCAGCAAAGACAGCGAATGGAAACTCTCCTTTCTGGTCGGCTTACTGTACCACCGTGTGTTTACTCAAAAAGAGATTCACGGCTGAATGATTGTTGGGTTTGAATAAACAGATTTTTATTAAATGCAAGTAATTCATCTCAAACTGGATGCTTTTATGCGCTCTCCTAAGAGCAATGCATAAACTGAAGGTTCACTTCTAAGTGCTCCTTTGTGAGCAATTCATATTAAACTGAATAAATCTGCCCTTTTCGCCAGAAATGCACTCCTGTCCAGACACAAGGTCTGCTTCTCACATCCTAACAAAAGCATTTCACATTAAAAACTGCAGAATGGATTGTTTGACATCCAGTTGAATGCCAAGCTGTTGTGGACTCTCTGTGACCTTATGCCTTTTTAAAAACTCACCGAGTGCATCAGAAGAACCTTCTACAGATATGTGGTTGTATTATTGTGAAGAGTTTTGTGCCCTTTAAGTGAGGCCATACAATATGTGTTAGGTGTGAAAGTGTTTTGTAAACACAGATGTGTTCATCTTGTTGGATGGAGAGAATAGCAGCACATACACTTCACATAGGACAAAGCAGACTGTTTTGTTTAAGCTGTAAGTAAACGTGTCGTTCAGCAGCTGGTGTAATAAACCTTTTTGGTGCAGCACAGCAGCCTTTCTGATGCAACGTTACACTCAAGGTAGGACATGGAGCAGCAGGTAGTGCTGTGTACCAAGATGCACATTATTCATTTGCTAGAAGTGTCCGGATTTTGAAATGAAAAATGCTTTACAATTGAATATATCAGGAATTTACACTCAGTGTGGCTACCAACTGCTATCAGGCTCAAGTACCTAATAGATAATAGCTATAGATTAAAGTGCCTTAAAGGAATAGTTTGATCATTTAGTTAATGTATTTATTCACTTTCTTGCAGAGAGTTAGATGATGCCACTCTTATGTCTGTATATATATATATAATATGAGAGTATTGATTTTCTCACCTGTCTCTTAGCAACAAAGCAAATAAGCCTATTTCCCAAAATATCAAACTATTCTTTTAACAGCTAAATTCATACGGTCATTGTTATTGACATGTTTGATAAATGTGAGAATCTGTAAAGTCCATCTGAAGTCTGTGTTGAAGTACAATTCATACTCAAGATAAAGTTAGAGGAGGAATTCAGGTGAATGCTGTTGGAATAATGTAAACACCCAAGAAGAAAACACTTGTTATTGCCCCTGAAAGCATAGCTGCAGTCTGCAGTAGCACGCAATTGATTTTTGGATGGTTTGAATTAAATTCAACTTGAAGAAGTGCTCATCTCTGAGGTTATTTTGTGATGTTTGTTGAGAGTTAGAAGGCATCTGCGAACACAGTTTGCAACCCAGCAGAGTTGATTTTTAAAGCAATTGGAAGTGGTGTACCTTGATCTCACTGAGTCTGATTGATTACTTCTTGGGTCACTTCACTGTGTTGAGAGTCCAGTGGAGGTCAGACAAGAGGGGTCAGTGTTAGAAGTCAGGGGTCAAATCAAAGCAGAGCATTATTGACACCATGTGCTGACACACATATGAGTTCTGTTTAAAAAAAACATGGCTTCCTTTCCCTCCCATCTCTTTTCTGGTTATTGATTTCAGAGTAATATAAGAGAAAAATATTTTTCAGTGTGAATAAGGAGTTAAATTTTTGAAAGGGAGGAAAGGAGGCCATTTGGAAGATTTTGAGATGCAGTCCTCTCACAGATGGACTTGCAGGGCTGAGGGAAGCTAACGCATATGTTAAAAATGGCAGCCCCCCCAGCGTAGAGGGACGAATCAGGATTAGAGCCATACCACAACAAATGAACACACACACACACACACACAAACATTAACACAGGGAAAGAGAGGACAGCCACATGGAAATTCAACGTTATCCATTTTATTTTAAAATAATCTTTTTTTTTTTTTTCTCATTTAGTTCTTTTGAGCGTAATTTTGTTGCCATGCCTTTAAAAGTTCGCTACTATCCGTTTCTAAACATCTCAGGACCTCACAATAGAAGTCCTCCACTGAGGCCTACGTCTTTGACTTTAAATAAAACTCTTCAATAATAATATTAATTTCATTTCTGTAATGTTATCTCATTTACAAAAAGTAAAATATTTGTGGAAAAAAAGAATAAAATAAAAAACAGATACCATGGCTCAAAACATAAAATGATACAATGTTTTTCATTTGATATGTTTTTTTTTTTTCTCCCATCAGCAGAGTATCATAAAAGTTGGTTAAATGGAAAAAATAAAAATAGCCTAGATTCTCATACATTTCATTGAATGTTTAATGAAATAAACTGGTCGAGCTGTTCTTACACATACAATTTTAATACATGATGACTTATCTTTGAATTAGTGATTCACTTCTGGATCCGATATCTGCGAGCTCAAATGTAGGTTGAGCTGAGGGTTAAACGTTAATCCCCCTCGCTGCTTACGTGGACGCTCTTTTTTTTGAACAAACACTGTGGTTAAATACAGCTCCAGTGTAATCTGTGACTCTATAGTGTTTCAGGTGAGACTGACAAATACCCAGTGTTAGTTTCATATCAGGGAGAGAAAAGATTTCCTGGGGGGGGGGCAGTGCAGACTCCGGCTCAATCCAATGAAAGGATGTAAAATAATCCAATGTCTGTGCTGATTCTTTTGCTTGAAGAAATGCTATTAACCTTTGGCACAAAGTTAATTGCTTTTTTTCAGCAGTGGCCTGAACTCTGCATCACAATGTTTTGGCGAGTTCAAGGGGTCACGGGAGAAGGTATGCATTCGCCTCAGTTTGATTAGCCAGCTTAAATCTGAGTTTTAACCTCCAGAGTTGGCACTCCTTATTGTTATAGTAGCTCATTTAGCGTCTGCTTCGTGCTCAGGCCTTTAAATTGACGTTCTAATTTTCTGGGGGAAAAAAAAGGTTTGAAGAAGCCTTGACCATCAGTCTAATATCTACAATGTAAGTACAATTGATGTTTTATACTATAATAGCTTTCTTTTTCAGTGTCACTTCTTCCCAGAATAATTTTACTGCTAAAATGATTTTAATGTATTAATAAGATTATAGCTACAAGCTACTGCAAGATGCTACAGAGAGAAAATGCTACAGAGCCTCATGAATCAGTGGAAAAGTTATTTCATAATTCAAAGTGTAGTGCTGCTTTGAGACTGTTGACTTTGCTGACCTTTAATATTTCAAATGTCATTTTGCATAAATAACCTTGAAGGTGCAGAATAAAGCGCTGTTCTGTGTGTAGTTGGGGAAATGAAGCTCTTAAAGTTTAATCAGAACATTTCCTGAATAACTGAGGGTCGAGTTTCCAAATGTAATCATTTCATTTCATTTAAAATGGGCGAAATCATGAATAAACATCATGAAATCAGTAACTGACCTCTCTTTTTTTTTTTTTTTTTTTTAAACAGACAGTTTATCATCTTCTCGGCAACATACCCAGAGAAAGACATTTCTGTTTAGTGGGGTTTTGTTCATCATGCATTTGGGGGACTGGGACTATGTGCATGCATGTCACACATGTACCTTAGTCATGTACCTTCTATCGTAACAGATAGAAAACACATCTCTTACATTTCCTGTTTGGCTTCATGTTGCTGTGGAACAAACTTTTCTGCACAGAAAGTTCGTTCCTCGTTTAGCAGCGTCTTTGCTCATCAGAGCAAAAAAAAATCTCAGGGTGCCTCTGCACAGTTTTCTTGGCTGTTGAGGGATGAGCTGTACGACCAAATTGGAGGTGGATTTGAGGAGTCTGCATGTTGCCTACAGGAAACTGTTCTCATCATGGCAGTGTGGAAGGAGGAGGGGGGAGGGAGGAGGGAGGAGGGAGGAGGGGGGGGATGGACCAAGCAGGACAATAAACAGGGTGGGGTTCAAGTTAAAAGGTAGTGAGAGGAAGGGAGTACATGTCAAAAATAACAAAAGGCATTCAGGACAAGGAGACATTTACACGCACAAAGTGCACATTAACTGTTGTTATTTACAGGTACAGCAGTCCTTCAAGTTTCCAGTTGAGTGAAAACAAAAAGTCAAAATGTAAAGAACAATTAAAAGATCCAATAACACAGCCGTTTTGGAGGGCAGATACAATAGAACATATCCACATGGTCGCTGTGTCACACTCTATTTACAGGACTGTACATACATACAGGTGCAATTTGCTCGTTAAGGTTTACACTTCAGCAAAGCCAGATGCGCCTCCGGCTTCTGACATGGCCTCTTACCATGGACGACACACACATGCACACGCTCTCACACACACACACACACACAGGCACGCACGTAAGTATGCATGCACGTGAGACTGCACAGGCACGCACATTTTTTTTATATATGTACACGCTGACGTCAAACACGCATACCTGTCTTCTCTCTCTCTCTCACACATACACATACATGCTCTTCAACACAATGCTGTCTTCTGATAATTGCCACAAAAGGCTCTCCGGGTGGATCGCTCGGACATGTGTGCTTTACCAGTCTGCATCCTCCTCTATGTAATAATCAGGTGTTGCAGTACCATCAAACAAACCGGGGTCGAGGGACTTGCGTTGCTTTCCCCGGGCAAAGACACGTGACAGAGAGCCCAGCCCCATCTTCTCTTTCTTCTTCTTACGCTTCGCCTCCTCCAGATCTTCTAGGGACTGAGGGAAGAAAGAGGGAGAGAGAGAGACAGACAGAGAGAGAGTAGAAGAAGATGAAGAGATGGTGAAGGAAAAAGAGAGATGCAAAAGCAGAGGAAGTCAGTGGAAGCGGTGCAGAGTGGGCGATAAAGTCCAAGAAAGATAAAGATCACAACACAAAGGGGAAGTGACACTTGACATGCTGCCGGGGCATGCGCTTTTTTTTTTTTTCTACAAACACAACTGGTTTTCACATAAATTCAAGTCACAGCTGCAGAGTGAGTACACAACAGACTGCGTCGGGCAAACATGAATTCAGCCAGAACGATGGCGGAAAGGGAAACGACAGCGGCCGGGCAGCAGGACAGTCGGCAGGTACAACATAGGAGGTGATTACTTGGGAGGGTGCGGTGGTGGGCAGCTCTTACATTGCAGAGAGAGTGAGTCCGATGTCGTGGTGAGTTGATGTCACTGGGTGTGGATGACCGGTCTCCCTCAACCGCCGAGGCGTCGGAGATGATGGAGGGCTGACGCGAGTGGCACGGGCTCACCCGCACAGCAGCCACTAAACGGGACGAGAAGGGGGGAAAAAAAAAAAAAGAAGAGGCTTGTTTTCTTCGGGTGTGTTTGGGCACCGAAAGTAGTGAACAGGGAGAATCAGGTTCTTCTCACAGCAATGCCACAACACCGTTAAACAAAAATATATTTTAAAAAATCCCGAACCAAAAGCCTGAAATTACTTGCAATCATCTGCAGTTGCTAAGCAACAGTGAAAACAGCTTCACAGAGGTTGAGCGAGAGAGAGCGTATGTGTGTGTGTGTGTGTGTGTACCAGTGAGACTGATACATACAGTACAACCAATTGCACAGCAATTTGGGGGATCGTGACTGTTCACACGTTTCCCCTGTTTTTGGTCTTCGTCTGCTGCTTTCTCAAGATGTTCCCAATTAGTCAGCAGCCTGCTCGAATCTGTGGCTGCCCTTTCAAACAAGGGTTGAGATGGACTTCTACTCTAGAGGCAGCAAGACTAATCTGTGTAAAACTTCCCTTTTAGGGTAGAAGGTGCCAGTAGTCCAGTTTGGCTTTATTTACTTTGATCTTTTTGCAGGGTGACTGTGGTTGGTCACTTGGATGACACCATTCAAGTGCTGATTCTGAGGGGGCGAGATTATTTACCTACAATATTACCCCCAGACCACAGTTATTCCATAATAACAATAATTCTTTAATAATATTCATTTTGCTTTGTATTTCACTGATCTAATAGACCTAATAATGACCCTTTGTGCAGGAATTTGCAGCTGAAACGCAACACAAACTGTTGAACAGTCACTGAATTTCAACTTTAAAACTGGATTTTGAGTTTGAATTTTACATCAAGATTGCTGTATTTCTGCAATGCAACAGAGAAAAAAAATGAAAACTCAAAAGCGGCTGCTTTTTGCAATGAAATTCTGTGTGTAAACCATGTTTGTTTTGAATTTTAAAAAGGGAGTCAATGACGGTTGATGCTTTGACTCGTGCTTTGTGATGCATTTCAGCTCCAAGTGTCTGCATGCATGACTAGCCATGGTTAAATAAAGTCACTCCTCCTGTGGTGTGTGTACAAGTCAGTCAAATGGTGAACCTACAGTCGCAAATGTGGTGGAGGTATGAAAAGTAAAAACAGGGGCACAAAAAATACTGAGTGACAGTCAGGTGAAAAAAGCTGAAAAACATTTTCTTTAGAAACAGGAGTCAAGTTATAGTCTATGTTTTAACATTACAGACAAAACGTATGAACTCCAGCTGCCAACATTCTCAAATACAAAATCTGTGCGAGAGAAAGACGAATGGAAGCTGTAAAGCCAAAAATATGCTCACTGTAACTGCTACATCAAGCGCATGAAATGTTACGACTTGAGCTTCATCGCTGGCCAACAATATGGTCATACTGAGCAGATGGCGGGAGTGAATGTGTGTGTGAAGCAGTATAATATGAACATGCAGAGGGTAAATGATGGTAAAACCACTTTGTGTGAGTCAGTTCATGTACAGGATGTGCGCTCATGTGGGCCTACCTTGTCTGTCAGTGGGATGACCCGTGTGGACGTAGAGGGTCTGCTGACTCTGTCTGATGGCAGCAGTCAGGGGAAGGTCAGCCTGCATCACCCACTCTTGGTTGTTGCCGTTGACAACCGTTTCCGTGGGCATGGCCAGAGAGTGACGCTTGGGTACGTCCTTGGTCAGGGTGGCTAATGACTGTTTGGCCTTAAGAAGGTAGACAGACGGATGGAAACAGTCAGAGATCACCGCGAGCAACAACCCTGCAGAGAAATCCTACAATTTCGAGGTTGTTTTTGTATTCCTTTCACAGTTTTTCTTGTTTTTATTTATGCACATGTTGTATGTGTGCACGTATGTACGTGTTGAGTTATGTATCACCGATTCCCCTACGAGTCTCTGAGTGCATGTGAAGATATGAGCTCTCCTCTGGCCTCCTCATGTGGTTGTTGTCTCATGAAAAATGCAGCTACATTCATGGTCTGTGTCTTTTGTTGTGTGAAATCTCTTGCTACTGCTCCTGAGAGTGCTGGGAAAAAACAGACCTGAATATCTGGAGAAGGTGTCGGTGAAGGTGCTAAAGGAGGTGGTGGAGGCTGGGGTTGTGTAGAGATGGGGAGGGGGGATACAGGGCATGAGGAATCTTTTTTACAAGTTTAATGAATACATGTGCTCTGTAGAGTCTCATCACAAAGCAAAATTCGCCCGCCTTTTATCGGGAACAACAATGAGCTGCTGGAGCCTTGGGAGATGTGTTTGTTCGTGTGTGGTTTGTGTCTGTCAAAAGTTTTTCTGCCTGTGTAGGTTTTCTTCTTCGCCTTGACATGTCGGTGTTTAACAAATGCTTGAAATCTTGTTATTGTGCAAATCTTATCATCATGCCATGCTACAGCAGGCTGCAAATCAACACCAACACAATCAGCTTCATTGCAATCATCTTTACCTACCAGCGGTCAAACGATTTTCAATCAATGTCTTTGACATGCAAAAACAGAATACAATCACAACCCTTTGGAGCAATCATTAGTTGTCAGAATATCGATGTGTTTCTCCTCCCAAAGCAGATCTTTGCTCATTAGACCTAGACCACATTCAGATCAATCACAGCGGGAATCCTTGGGATCAACTGTTGTTAGGATTACTGGGATCAGCCGGGGTTAGTCAAAAAAAACGTGCAGCTGAGGAGGGGCTTTCCAAGACGACAATGAGGCCACAAGTAGGAGAGATTTCCAAGGAGCGGGAGGGTCAAGAGAGGTCAAAGTCAAAGCTGGGGTGGGTGGGAGGGGGCCCGTCTTACCGCCACGACCCTGGGAGAGCAGTCCCTGTCCCCAAGCCGCTCAAACACCCGATACTCCATTCTCTGATTGACACAGTTACTCATCTGGGGGTTGGAGACATGAGGGATGTCTATACTGTACATTCAAAGGCTTTCTGTGTTTGATTATATGCAAGTATACCCAAAAATAATGTACACCTATGAAACAGCAAACTTATGATTTATGCTTCCTTATTTGGCAGAAATATCTTCTTTTCCTTGTTCTTGTCAGTAGTTTCAACACTTGTGATGGATTATGTGTCTGAGCCTTGACAACTGTATTTTGGTTCAGTTGCTGATCATTATCTGTTTTTATTATTCACAAAGACACATTCTAAACATGTAGAATATCAAACTCATATATGCCAAAGAAAGAGATAAAAGTCTAGTCCCCCCCCTCCATCCATGCAGCTGTCTCACCATGGCCAGCTCAGCCTCCAGCTCCTTGATGCGGTTTTCCTTGAGGTCGAGCTGAGAGCGCAGCATCCCTGTATGCTCAGTAGCTTCCTTGGTCTGCCGCCGCAGGTCCCACTTCTCTCTCTCCAGCAGGTCCTTCTCTTTGGCCAGTGCCTTCACCGCATCCTCACTCTCCTAGTGGACACAGAGATCCTGATGGATTGGCTCACAAATCAGGCATACCTTTGAAAAATACACTAATTTCAAATCATTCAGGGAAGTAATTCTTTTTTCTCAGAAGAAGAGAGGAGTCTAAATACATTAAAACTGCTGTACGTGTAATATCATGGATGATACGTCCATGTCTATGCTTGGCAATGACTTCAGTACACTGGTGAGTGGAATAGATTACCATCAATAAACATGCTTGGACATCGAATTTCAATGTCAAGAGAAACATCTGATTTGTAGTAAAGTATTTCATAGCAAGGTCACATATGCAGAAATCACAGAATGCAACACTACCCTTGAGTAGATCAGTACATGTACACTGCACATAACAATAAATTATTCCACAGCATGCACACAGTCACGTGTTATGTTTTTAAGACTGAAGGCTTTTTTACACAGGAGGCATTTTTCAGCTGTCCATTGTTTAATTCTGAGAAACAACAAATACTCACTAATTTGCAAAACCAGTTCAGAACAAAACCTAATTTATACAGTTTTATTTGTTTGGATATAGATTGTTTGCCTAACAAGCCTTTTTGTGCAAAGCACTTCCAACCAACACAATTACAGAAGAAGAGACTCTTTGTATGGATGTTCTGGCGTGTGTACTTGTGTGTGACAGTATACGGTCAGAGCACGGGCGCCATACTTTTCTATGCTGCTCATAGTTGCGTATGAAGTCACGGAGCTGCTCCTCCCGGCTCTCCAGTGTGGCATAAAGCTGCTGCATCTGGTTCACCAGGTCTGCTTTTTCTGCCTTCAGACGCTTACGGTCCGACTTCATGGCTGTTAGGAAGGACAGAAGAGAGAGAGAGGACACCAGTTAGCCCTCAGAGACTTACAGTAGCAACATTTGTTATGTAAAAAGTGTGTGTTGGCGGATGTGTGTGCATGTATGCCAGCGACAGTACATCTGTTTAGTGTGAAAAAAGCATAAAATTACAAGTAATGGAGGAAGAGATGATGTCTTAAGCTGCTAATTGGTGGTGGCTTAAATTAATTATTGTCAGAAAAAAACAGTAACCTTGTGTTTTGAACATGTTTGCACCATATTTGACAGTAAGCAAACAAAAGTGTGTGTGTTTCCACAGAGCAGAACAAACAACAAACATCCATGTTATGGAAGAGTGATTTTAGCAAGTAAAATGTCTTAAAATGACAGCCTGTGTTTGGGATTTTGTCAAAATAATACAGACATATTAAAAGCAGAGATGTAAATAAAAGTAAAATTAGTTTACACATGTAAAAACCTTGTTTGGATCTGCAGACATGAGGTTATTCAGTATTTCTTATTTGCTATGATGGCATTGTTTAAATCAGTATGTATGTTGTCCATGATTCTGACTGTAGCAGTTTCTTCAAGACGAATTATTACTAGTTATTAAGCATTTCCAGATATAAGAATTCTTAAGTAAAAACATGAAATATACCTGCTGTTACAGACCTAATGTGGCGTGACTGCATGTTGATAAAAAAGTGAATCACACATGAACCCGTCTGTCAATCTCTTCTCTGCTGCTGGCTTCGTTAGAGGCTCGGTCTCTCTTTTCATCTATCTCTCAGTCGCACACTCTCTCTAATCCTCTGGCACCTCACCCACGCATCGTGATAAAGAAGAATATGGTTCAGCGTAGTTATTCAGAGAAGCTCTAATTTTCTCAAAGACGACACCTCCTTTTTCTCTCCTCTGCATCTGCATCTACCTCTTCTCTTGCTTCCACTCAATTTTTCTCTCCCTTTTCATGCAAAGCTGTTTTCCAGACATCCCCTTATAGCTGAGTTTCCCTCCTGCTATCTTTCCGAAATCAGAATAAATTTTTTATTCACTTTTTAAGCATTCACACTGCGTCTGTCCACCTTTGTCTTCTTTACTTTGACATCTATTTCCTTACAGTATGGCAGCTCTGCCAGATGGATATTTCATAACATCACACAGTCCTTTGTTTTCCTCTTGATGCTTGTTCACCTTTCTTTTTCTTCCCTCTTTTTTTTCCCCTCCCCAAGTCAGCTGTGTGTCATTAATTAACTTATATCACAGCCCGGTTAATTGCGTGACATTCACAAGTTGCGTCTGGGGAGCATGCTCAAGCAAGTGGAATGGAAGTGCCGTTTTACAAGGACGGATTCACCCTCTCGTCCATTTCCTCCCCTCCGTTTCTCTCCTGTCACCCTTTCATATCTCTCCCTTTCACCCGTTCTTCAGAGGTGGAATCCTCACGCCAAAGCGATACGCAAGCCAACCAGCCGGCGAAAGAAGACAAGAAACACCCCTCATTGGCCAAGAGAAACAGGAAACCTCCCAGCACCTGCCTCAGGAAGTGAAATCAAAGCCGTCTTTGAGATGAGCCAAGAACATTGCTGCTGCCTCACATCCTGCACCTGTGACCGTTTGGCAACATCCACCTTCCTGGTGTCAGACGCAAGAAAGCACTCACTGTGACTCGGTAAAAGGGCCCATTCACAGTCACAAATCATGTTAGCGCTGTTACTTACCATAACATATTTAATGAACAAAGATGATCCTTGCAGTTATGTTACACTAAAGAATTAGGTGAGTTGGGGAAGCATCAGCATGTCTCCCTCTGCTGACAGCCATATTAATGAGTAATACACCCTGTGTCTTCGTCCAAGCCTCCAAGAATTATTACCAGATGAAACAAGGAGGAACCACCTGGGAACCATACAGAGCTGAAGCTAATGTGTGTGTATCTGGAGGAAGAAGAAGACATAGAGAGGCTTGAACTTAATAGCCTTTTTATGGAGGAATGATATCTTTTTTCTTGCTATACATTGTGTGAATATAGTTTGTGTATTTTGAGTATTGTTGATGTTTTCTGGTTATATCTAGTTTTCCTCTGTGTGTAAAATGTGCTTTAGTGGTTGTCTTTGTGCAAAATTGTGTATGCCTGCCTGTAAAATTCAAATACTAAAAGCTATTCCAGGCTGTGTAAGCACAGGAAGAGCAGACTGGGACACATGCAAAACATTCACCGTCAAAAGTCCAAGCAACTGTTTCCACTGCCCGATGTTAAAAACAAAAACACCTGAATGTATCACGCTATCCTGACACATTCTCTAAAATCTGCCTAAGTGTTTTTAAGCCCACCACGTGAAGGCTCTCTCACTACCAAAGCCCTTGTGCTTTAAAGTAGTTTAATGTGAGCATCTACTACAGCACTGCAGTGTGCTAAAAGCCTTTGTCTGCTGGGCTCTTCGATGGTACTTTACTACTGGAGGGCTTAGACTGCCCGCACTTAGTGGACCAATCGGTTACTAAACAAGAAAACTGGAGATATACAGGCTGAATAGATGTATGATGATGCATGCATATATATATATATGCATATATGATGTACTGTATACACAGTAGATAAACAGAATGGTGGTCATGATAGCAAAAGACAGGCAACAAGGGAAGATGGCAGGCTGGTTGCTTGTTGGACGATTACTGTTTTCATTTTCAGAATTGTCATTTGTGTTGAGTATTTGTCTGCTTTTGTCTATTTATTTTATTTTAGCCATGGTGGCGACCTGACATTTATGGTCTCCAGAGGAGGAGGCCTACTGACTTTGTTGATCCTGTAACTTTTCCCCTGCTGCCCCCATGGGATTCAGTTTTTTGTTTTTTACTGAAACGTCTCAATAATTATTGGATGGATTGGCATGATATTTGTATAGATACTTGTGGTGATCAGATGATAAATTCTAATGATTTTGGCCTCTGACAGAAACAGAAAAATATGCAAATGAAGTAAATGATCACAGAGACCAGGAGACCAAACAGAGGTTTAACGGCTGTGTCTGTAGCTTTCCAGTCACAGTCGACTGTGTGGCAGCAAAGTTAAGACGACAACTTTCTCTTGTCTAACTTTTTCATCATGCATTTTAAAGGTCAATAATAATAATAATGATTATAAAATAATTCTTTTGTCACCCAGGCTGTCTGTTCAACTCCTTTACCAGATGTAGGTTGTGATGCAGATTTGTTGTCTGGCAACTGAAAAGACGATGAAGATGAAGAGAATTAGCAATTTCAATGTGTTTCACTGTGGGCGGAGGTCTCTTAAAAGTTGCTAGAGTGGATGCAAATTGCTTTCACACAAAAACATCTTTTTAAAATTTATACGGCTGAATGTAGAGGTAGTCTGGGGCTTGTTGTTTGTCTGTTGAGAGTGTACTATTTGTTCTTATCAGTAGTAGTAATACCAGTAGTAGAACGTTCCAGTCAGCGTTTTATAATTCCCACCCTCGACAGCACCAGTGCTCCACCAGAGGCAGCATATTTAAGTCATATTTTGTCAAAACTAGGCTTTGTGTTTGCAACCTGCTGAGCATGTATGGACAGCAGATGAGTGGATGACACTGCAGGAGGAGGAATTTCTAAGATGTTTTGATACTTTTTTATCCTGCTGTGAAAACATGTCACCACAGGATTCCTTTTTTAAGTGATATGAATTCAAGCTGACCGCAGCTGCTGTTCTTTGTGAAGAAAGAAACAACAAACTTTTTTTTACGCAATGTGAATATATCACATTATCCGGCCAAATACTCTGTGGGTAATTCTAAGGATAATCAGGTGTGAAATGTTATTCAACTCCAGGAAAAGACTTTCTGAAAATCCTTGATTGTGAAGAAACAAAATCAACCTCTACCTATCTACCTATCAATGTGGTACGTGTTTCACATTCCACTCACCGCCTCTCTCTGGTTAAATAACAACCCTCATTATCTGGTGTGCCTCATCTATTATGGGACAAATATAACAAGATCCCAGCCCTGATTTCGGATACATAACACTTCCTGCCTTTTATGTTTTCTACTCGTTCTAACAATCGAGTTTCCCCTTTGGTCTCTACCTGAAGAGGATTCCTACATGGATAAATAAATGACAAAGGAGTATACCAACGATACTGGAATAAAAAAATAATAATGGGGTCTATGGGGAATTAATGTCCATGGCATATGCAATGTTTATGCATTTCAATGAATTCAAAATTGTGTTTTAGCTGCCTCCTTCCTCCTTCTATTCATGCAAGTTCACTTTACCTGCCGCGATTAACAACAGCGTCACAAAGATGAAGCCACTTATGAACACCCCCCTTAGAAAATGATGTTCTTCACATTAATGAATGAAAACACTTCACACTGACACTACTCCATATAAATTCAGTCCTAAAGAGAAGGGACAGGCTTTTAGTCGGCTCTTAACATAATTATTTGGGGAGAGAACAAAAGAGACATCGGCTCATTGGAGGGAGTCCATTGTTCACGGTCTGGGATTTTAAATCTGCCAGCTGAATAATGAAGTACGAGCGTTAGAGCTGCGCAGTGTGCTCACCTCCTCACTTCCTCAGTAAAAACAAACTCATGGGTTGTATGAGGTTGATATCTGCGCTGGAGCTATCTAAAACTGTACAGCAGGCAATGGTGCTGCTGTATTAGACTTCTCTGTAGTCATGGTGATATTCAAACATGTTAATTAAAGTTAATTAATGTATTAGCAGACCTCAGCAATGACATTAGACCCTTGTTATAGGTTTATGCACAACCTGTAAGCCTCCATTAAAAATAGATCAAACACTGCTCACTAATAGGTGATCTGGAGGAGTGTGTGTGCGTGTGTGTGTCTGGGTGTGTGCACCAGCTATTTAACTAGCAGCACTGACACATCAGGGAATCAAGGGGAGAATCATACTTTGATCTCATAACAGCACCTCATTACTCACTTCTCTGTCTCCACTGGATCCAAAACAAAAAGGAACCAGCACTATAATCTGTACAAAGGTTGAGCCTAATTGTTCAGGTGCACACTAAGTAACACCACTGTCACAGGGGAAGGAAAGAAGGGGGATAGCTGCTACCAAAGATTCTGATTCGAACAATATCTGTTCATCTAACTGAGGGTTGGTGGACGGCCGAGGTACCCTTGATTATCCTCTAGGGGCCACTGTGATCCAAACACGTGTTTTCACTGGAGACCATCCAGTTTGAATAGAATGAGGTGCAAATTGAATAGCAAAACCGTCCTCATTACCTTTTATGATGAAGCGCCTGCCAGCATTGAGGAAATAAATCACAGTGGATTTGTGAAAACACACCGGCCCACAGCAATTTTCCTTGGTTTCCAAAACTTAATTGGAATCTTTTATTCAAAAGAAGTCCTTATTTGTTTAAAAATAAAAGTCACCACTAAAAACAAATGCAATTACTATAATGTTATAAGGTTAAGTGGCCTGATGAGATTTGGAGGCACTGAGCGTGTGTGTGTGTCTGTATGTGTGTAGCGGTGTTTAAACGGCTAGTGAGGGAAGAGGCCTTGTAGTCAAGGACAGAGTACGGTGTAGCGTGAAATGACACTAAACAGAGCAAGCAGACTGTGCTTTGATGATACATAGCTGTCTGCTGCTTTCATTTGAGCTCTGGATTGACTGTGAGTCCCTTAGTGATAGCAATTAGCCAAAGCAGAAATAGCTAATTAAAAACAGCAGAGAGGGCTAGCTATACTTTGAAAAATCATTAAACACAACCTTGATGAGAAAGTCCAAATAAGAGTCTGGTAAACTTAAAAAACACCTTTCGAGGACAGTCCAAGTGTCTTTAACCAAACTGCGTTTATTTTCTCATTGTAATTTGGAGGCTGCTAAAACAGTTTCAGTCCATTGTCATTTGTGTACTTAAAGGCTGGGGGGATGAAATGACTCCACGCAGCAGTTCTTGGGTTGGATCGAGTGCCCAAAGGCATCACAACAAAACCTGCAATTGTGAGAGGTGGGCAATTACCCACGATTACAATTATAGTGCTTACGGGCCAATGTCTGGCACACAGTGGGAGTGAACTCAGGCCTTGGTGTGGGCATTCCACCAAACAAAGGCGGAGGGGGGGTGGCGGTGGTGGTGTTGGTGGCAGAGAAGGAGAAAATAAAAATAACTGGAGAGAAAACAGACTGAAAAGTAGTGTTCTCCGTTTTCAGAAAATCTGCATGTAATTTAGCTGCAAACCATCTGAACTGAGGTAGGAGTGGCGACAGTTTCTGTCAACCATCCCCAAAGTAAACAGGTATTATCTCAAGTGGCAAGAGAGAGCAAAGGAGGGGATGATGCATTTCTTTCACGCTACTTCATCACTCCAGCCTTTTGCTTTTTCAACTGAAGCAGAACCATAGGAAAATAAATAAGTAAAAACCAAAAAAAACACAAAGCTACTCTGCTTCACAATAATTGCTACTAGCACTTCAGTAAACCCCCCAGGGCGCTCAAGTTGTCCAAACATTGCTCTTATTCTTCCGGGAAAACACTTTGCAGGAGCATCTGGTGGGATGTTCACAATATGCCAGCCTTGTGAGAACTGGGGGGAAATCAAAAAGAGTCGACATCTCGCCTCCAATCAATTGGCAGCATACGGAAATTGCTGTAGTTAATGAGGTATTCTCAAGAACATTTGGCCTATGTTTTTTTTGCAACAGAAGTCAACTATTTCCAACGCCAACAACTAATGGGTCTTTTTTGCTGTATTAAAAACCCTTCCAACTCAAAAAGTAACAAGGCAAAGAATTTTGAGCGCTTCAGGAATAAAGAAATATACCTCACCACATCACCATGTACCTGTTTCTCTGAGTGATCCGGTGTAAACGAGACTTGGACTGATGTGGTGCTGTGAACAAACTCACCATTAGATAGAAGGACAAAATTTACATGTGGGCACCCACTTCCAAAGTCAACCTTCAAGTTTCAAAGACCTAACAATCCAACCTGAAGATCTAACCCTGAATGTACTCAATATAATCATGATACCAAAAGGTTACGTGACTTCCTACAAAACACAGTACATTTGATCATTTTTTTAAGGAGAATGCCCTGTAATAGACTAGCAATGTAATATTTGAATATTAAATATTCATTCAAATTTGCAGAAGGCATGAAAACTAAATGGAATTTCATTAAGGACAAAATGCTCTTTCTCGTGATTAAACGGCTGTATCAAACTCACGAGTCGAGCTGTGTCCAACACTTTTTGTAACTTTCTGAAACAGACAATTTGACAATGACACCCGCTTCACTCAGCAATTAGCCTTGTTTTTATGATATTCATCTACTGTACAGTGAAAAAGATAATTTCTAGCTAGTTAGTATTTCCTCATTTTTATTTATATTTTTTTTGCTTCTTCACCTTCACCCTGAATGCATCTTTATCTGCTTATTTTTGCCTCACTACCTCTTTCATTTTCTCTTCATTTATCCTCACTGTGAACCCGCCTGTGAAAGCCAATTAGGATATTAATATACACAAAATATACTTGACTTGTCTTGACTTTAATGGTGTCAGAATATTCATAGAATCACAAGTTTCAATGTGCTAGCTGTTCTCATTAAAATAAACCCACACACTGCAATTATCGCCAGCAACCAAGCCACTGGGGATGCACAAGCCAGTGCATTCTTAGTGCTGGTCCCAAGCCCAGAGAAATGGGGAGGGGTGCGTCAGGAAGGGCATCCAGAGTAAAACCTGTGCCAAATCAAATATGCGGATCATAAATCAGATTTCTATACCGGATCGGTCAAACCCTAGGTTACCAACGACCGCCACCGGTACTGTTGAGTGTGGAGGTGAGAGTCAGATCTCTGAATGTCGACACTATGACTGATAAAGGGAGAGAGTTGGATGATATGATGGAGAGAAGGAAGGTAGATGTGGTGTGTGTGCAAGAGACCAGGTGGAAGGGGAGTAAGACCAGGAGCATCGGAGGGGGGTTCAAACTGTTCTACCATAGTGTGGATGGGTGGAGAAATGGGGTAGGGATAATCCTGAAGGAAGAGTATGTCAAGAGAGTGTTGGAGCTGAAGAGAGTGTCGGACAGAGTGATGAGTATGAAACTGGAAATTGAAGGTGTGATGATGAATGTTGTCAGTGCCTGCAAGTTGGGTGTGAGATGGAAGAGAAAGAAGAACTCTGGAGTGAATTGGATGAGGTGGTGGTGAGTGTATCCCGGGAGGAGAGAGTGGTGATTGGAGCAGACTTTAGTGGGCATATTGGTGAAGGGAACAGAGGTGAAGAGGAGGTGATGGGCAGGTATGGTGTCAAGGAGAGGCATGTGGAAGGACAGATGGTGGTGGAATTTGCGAAAAGGTTGGAAATGGCTGTGGTGTATACGTATTTGACAAAGAAGGAGGAGTACAGAGTAACATAAAAGAGTGGAGGAAGGTGCACACAGGTGGACTATGTCTTATGCAGGAGGTGCAATGTGAAAGAGATTGGAAACTGCAAGGTGGTGGCAGGAGAGAATGTTGCTAGACAGCATCGGATGGTGGTCTGTAGGATGACCTTGAAGACCAAGAAGAGGAAGGGAGTGAAGGCAGAGCCAATGATCAAATGGTGGAAGTTGAAGAAGGAAAATTGTTGTGTGGAGTTCAGGGAGGAGTTAAGACAGACACTGGGTGGTAGTGAAGGGAGAGACAGGTAGGAAGGTACTTGGTGTGTCATCTGAACAGAGGAAGAAAGACAAGGAGACTTAGTGGTGGAATGAGGAGTACAGGAAAGTATACAGAGGAAGAGGTTGGCAAAGAAGAAGTGAGATAGAAAGAGAGATGAAGTAGACAGGAGTACAAGGGGATGCGACGTAAGATGAAGAGAGAGGTGGCAAAGGCGAGTTGTATGAGAGCTTGGACAGTAAGAAAGGAGAAAAGGACTTTTCCTGACTGGCTAGACAGAGGGACCGAGCTGGGAAGGATGTGCAGCAGGTTACGGTGATGAAGGATAGAGATGGAAATGTGCTGACTAGCGAGGAGAGTGTGTTGAGAAGGTGGAAGGAGTATTTTGAGGGGCTGATGAATAAAGAAAATGAGAGAGAGAGAAGGTTGGATATGTGGAGCTGGTTGATCAGGAAGTGCTGTGGATTAGCAAGGAGAAGGTGAGGGCAGCTATGAAGTGGATGAAGAGTGGAAAGGCAGTTGGTCCACATGACGTACCTGTGGAGGCATGGAGATGTTTAGGTTGTCTAGCTCTTAACTAGACAGCCATGGATAGTGAGAGGAAGCCTGAGGAGTGGAGAATAAGAGTACTGTACTGTACTTTCAAGAATAAGGGTGATTTACAGAAAACTACAGAAGTATGAAGCTGATCAGCCACAGCGTGAAGTTAATGGAAAGAGTAGTGGAAGCTTGGTTAAGAGGAGAGGTGATGATTAGTGAGTAGCAGTATTGTTTCATGAAGAGAAGGCTACCAGCAAGAGTGAAAGGGAAGGTTTACAAGAGGGTAGCGAGACCAGCTATGTTGTATGGTTTGGAGACGGTGGCACTGATGAAAAGACAGGAGGCGTAGCTGGAGGTGGCAGAATTGAAGATGCTAAGCTTTTCATTGGGAGTGATGAGAACAGACAAGATTAGGAGTGAGTATATTAGAGGGACAGCTCAAGTTGGATGATTTGGAGGCAAAGAGAGAGAGGCGGGACTGAGATGGTTTGGACATGTGCAGAGAAAAGATGCTGGTTATATTGGGAGAAGGATGCTGAAAATAGAGCTGCCAGGCAAGAGGAAAAGAGGAAGGCCAAAGAGGAGGTTTATGGATATGAGGGAAGTGAGGGAAGACATGCAGGTGGTTGGCGCGACAGAGGAAGGAAGAGATTCAAACGGATGATCCGCTGTGGTGACCCCTAACGGGAACAGCTGAAAGAAGAGGAAGAAGAAGACTGCAATTATCGCCAGTACTTCCCAGTACCATGTGCCGCAAGTATCCGCAGCACAGAAAATGCTTTTGATTTGGTGAAAGCTGCTGGAAAAGCACCATAAACAAGGAAAACTGGATGACAGATGTGTTTCCACTTTTGCTTGGAAACAGCTGAAAACATTGCTGGGAACAAAGCCAAAATTCACTGACTGCTACCCACCACATACAAACAGTATAATAACAAAAAGCTCGCTAATATTGTTACTGGCCTTTCATTGCTTAGTCTTAAAAATACTGCAGTACCCTTGGAGTTTGAGCAAGCCACAGTGTCAGTATATGAAGATGGAGTGTGACAAACGTGGACTAACAAAGGAGCTGTAAAGGCCAGGCCATGCAGAAAACAACAATAAAACATATAAATAATTCAGAAATCTTGCTGCTGTCACCACTGAATACAAATACACTGCAAATATTTTTTTCAGGTCACTCTCAGGTCACTCTCTGGCTAGAAGCTATACTTTAACATCAACTTCTGCTCTATTCCTCATATAAAACAGCTTTAGGAGGGGGGGAAAAATGAAAAACAGCAACAGGAATGTCCTCTCACTCAAGTTCACAGTCGATTCAATTTGCCTCTCTGAACCCACTCCAACAGAACCAAACTTGAACAAGACAACAGCCAATTTCCTTCCTCCCACATACCTCATCTTAATTGCAGACCAGATCCATCCTGCTTAACATTTCTGGACCTTGTAAGCCGACCAAAGTCCCCTTTTATAAGGCTTTCATTAGCCGCTGATTACTGTCAGTGCCTGTTGGGGTTGGTAGGCTTTGGCCTTCATTAACAGGCCTGAGTCATACAAATGACTGTATGAGCCAGGGTGCAGTCTGCTCAGACAGTCAAGCATCCAGCCGAAGCAGAGATAAGTGTTTATTTGATTGTGTGCTCTATTCTCCTCTGCCCCCGTCCGTTTTGTTTTTGTTCAATTCCTCCAAAAAGCGTAGGCTGCGAGTGTCAAGTGAAATGTCTCACCAACAAAGTCCCCAGACAGCATGTCATGTGTTTGTCTGATACCAAATGGTGGTTTTGTGCTCTGCTTCATTCCGTGAACGATAATTCTCTGAAAAGAACAATTCACTGCCACGCTGATGACATCTCTGCTTGATACCCTGCAATCTCTGTGCACTCCCTGGTAGAACATGTTCACTACTTTACCCTGTGCATAGTTTCCATCAAGGCAATATGTTAGTGTATTCCCATTTTGCACACACTCAACCATGGAACAGATATAGAGCAACAAATACCGTTTGTTAGTCATTAACAGAGAGGAAATCTGTGCTATATAATGGTATTTCATCACCTCTGGAAGAATAGTTACGGCCGTTTTGATGTTCAGTTGCTGTGCTTGAACAAATCCTGTGTACGGCACAGACATTACTGATTTACAGGGATGTTTTCAAATGTTTTTAGGCAAGTCCAGGTCAAACCTCAAGTAACTGGACACAAGTCCAAATAAACTCTAAAGCCCTTGAGAGCAAGTCAAAGTTAAAAGGGTTTTCCAGTGATTTAGTATTGCATTTTTACAGGGTTGAGGGACTTGCGAGAGACAGAACGGTAAAAATCGAAGCAACAAAGCTCGACTTTGAATCATTATTATGAGTCATGTTCCAAAACACATCTATAATGCAACTTAATTGCGTCTCTTCCTTCGCTCCTGCCTGCTATGTGCCCATGTCTTTCAAACTCCAGGCTCCCACTTTTTAAATGCAGGCTGGTCATTAAATTTTGTAGACTCCAAAAGATAGAAAAATATTTCCTCAAGAGGGGCATTTATACTTCTTTTATGAATGTGTAAGTGAGAAGATGAGGTAGAAGCACACTGACGATATTGATTTCCATGTGGGAGATGCAGCTTTTGTATTTGTTTTTTAAAAATAATTATGTATTTATTTATTATTTTTTCAGAATTGTTTCTTTTTTCACTTTGGCTTTATTTCTAAGGATGAGCCCTCATGTTTCTGTGTTTGGACGAGCTGGGAATGGTCTTTTAATGTTGAGCATTAAATTGATATAATTTTAACATTTTCCTTTGAAATCTGTTCATAGTGATTTCTATGTAAATGAGACCAAGTCCTTTCAATACATCGCTCTAATAACGAAATATTCAAGGTGTATGGACTGTCTGTCACTGTCTTAATTTAATTTTTACCAAAACATGAGACTTGAATGTTTTTAATTTAAAGTCTCAAGTAAAGTCTTTAAGGAGTCAAGTCTCACAGAAGCAATTCCTGAGATGAGCTTTTTAAAGTGGAGATTCTAATATACACATTAAAAGTACAATAAAACAATGAGAGCTTCAGGTGAAGCGATCTAACATAGACATTAGCTACATTTAGAGTTTGTTTTAATCCCATTTCACCTTCCCTCATTTTAAAATCCAGCTTTGTTTTGATGGTACTGCAGAGCTTCTACAGTACATTATGCTGTATGTACATCGGGGTATGTAGGTGGTGCGGAGTGGGAGTGGGAGTGGAGTGAATTTTCCTGCAGCGTGTAGCCGCTTTTTTGATAAGTCAAAGCATCAGTATCCTCCTCTTTCACCCCAAGATACCGCTGCACCCCTCACACGTAACGCATGCTAATGGTCTGTAATGCAGCTAATGGACAGCATTTACCACATTGTTACAGACACTCGTGTTTACATTATGGCGACGAGAAAAAAAAGAAGCGCTGGATTCAAGCCCTGTGGAGCCAAATGCAGCAGGTTTTCTCTCAGCATGAGTGGGGAGGGGCAAACCTGAAGCTGCTGAGAGCTGAATGACTACAGAATGCTTTGAGCATGAAGTGGGAATTACTGCCACTTCACTCTGTTCACACACTCATCTTTACGTTCTTCCAATTTTCACATTTTAGACATTTTCTCTCTTGTATTTTTTATCAATTGTCCTTATTGTAGATTGCAACCAACCACTACAATATGTGTTTTACTGTTGCACAATAATAGTGCATGTTGTTTGTTACTAAGCTCCTTACAAAATGTTGTTTCATTCTGTTTTTAGGGTGCCATTTTGACACCAGGGGCCAGATGCATAAACGATGCGTATGCACAAAAACCATGTATATGCCATTTCTCACACATAAAGTGGTATTTATAAACAGAAAGTGTGGTGAGAATGTGCGCACCTCGTGTATTCTTCAGACCAGGTGTACACGTGTTTTTCTAAAGCGATCTGAGGATGATGTGATGACGTGGAGGTGAAATAACGTGAGAGATAAACATTGTCTATTTAGGTTGATAACCAGCTACACTGATTGTGTGATTTTTACACAGAGATTTGTAAAATGCGAATCAAAGGCACATTTATAAATGTAACATTTATTAATTACTTTTGTGATGAATTTTATCATTCTTTTAATTTACATAGCAGTCAACATTTTGTTTTGCGGTTTATATTCCTTTTATTTTATCCTTGGTAGTGTCACACCTTGTAAAGTTGGTTTAGATATGAGCACTACAAACTAATCACTGATTACATGTCTGAGATATCACTGCCGACGAGGGTTTACGGGTTCATGTGATGATGTAATGATATGGACACTATAAAGAGTTGCACGGTTGTGTGTAATAGACGCGTGTAACGACAGCTGATCTGCTATTGTAGAACCTCGCTGGCGCAACACAATCGGTGAAACAGCACTTCTTCTTTCCCATTTGTTTCATTGACAGGTGTACCGCCTGGTGGAGCAGGCGGCAAACTGATAAGAAAACGGTTGGTTCAGGGTGTGTCTTCATCCATTTATGACTATGGCGCCCAGTTCCTCTCTGACAGAGATATATAAAACAGAGAGCACGGCTTTATAAATCTGATCAAAGACTGCATATGCATCTGGCCCCTGGTCCGAGACAACAGATGAAAATAATTAACTATGGCTCTTTATGGATTTTTCTTTTTCTGATAGACAAACATTGTCCACAGATGTAGGGGAATAAACTGAGGCCCAACTTTTTTTTTCTGGTAACAGCATGTTAAAATTCACAGGAACATTTACTTTGGTCAGAAATAATACTTTTTTTTTTTGTTTTGTTTTGGACAGTAACTACTGCAGCTGTATTTCCTTTCACCATTCAGAAAGCATTGAAAATGAACCAAACAGTTAATATGAACTAATAATCTGAAGGACAACATGTCTTTGAACACAGTCTCTTGGCTCTCCGTCTCTTGCAGCATAATAATGATGTTAGTGTTTTAAATAGCACACACAGCTTCTTGTTTCCTGGCGAGGTCCTTACCTTGCAGAGCCTCCTTGGCTCGGTCCAGCTCCTGCTCTTTCTGGGCCAGCTGCACGCGGAGCTCGGTGGCGGAGAGCACGTCGGCCGAACAGCCTCCCTGGGTCTCCTCCAGGTCCTTACTCAACATGTCCTTCATCTGCCGCAGCAGGTGCACCTCCTCCTGGAGCTGGGCCACCTCTTCACGCAGCAGGACTACAACACACAGAAAGGAGAGGAGAGCTTTAGCATGCTGACACCAAAACGTGGTTACATATATATATTGTGGAAATGTATTTGGTTTTGATTTTGCGAGACAGTTTTAACAGTGAATCCCATTTTTAAGCTCAAGTAAAACTGTAATTCCAGTGGGTAGAAAAGGGTCATATGCACACTAGAATCCAATCTCATAGAGGTGCATTAGCTTTGAACGGTCACACAACTGCAGAAATGGTTATGTGTGAAATGCAAAATCGATTTAACATCACCATATGAGGTTATGGTTTCATTTGTAATTGAGATAATTGCAGCACCAAATTACTGTCGGTAAAAGGCATCACCGGGGTAGGTGGGATCCAGGTGATGAGTAGGGACAAGACATTGATATTATAATGAAATTTGTCTTTGAAGCTGCCAGTTGAACCTGGTCTGTGTTGGCAGAAATTATGAGAAAAGGGGAGAGGTGTATCCATTTAATATTCAGTGACTGGTGCTTTAGAGAGCTCCTCCCCGGCGTTGTCACAAAGAAGAAGAAGCAAACAATAAAATGAAAACAGCAGCAGAGAGAAATCGATTTTTCTTGCAATTTGACTCACTGAGAATTTTTCAAAGTGCTTTCAAAGTATCAGCGGCAGCAGAGAGGACTTCACTCGCTTTTAAAACAAGCCACAACAGACAAATGTCACACTTCAATTTCCCACATCAAACCTCCAAAAGGAAATATTTAATCTAAAAATATGTCTTTTTTTTTTTTGGCACAGTGAATGTGCTTGTCTAGGTGGAGCATATGGAGAGTAATTCATATAAGGATGAGTAGAGTCATTCTGCTCAATTTCATACATCCTCAGGGCAGAAGGGGGGGGGCTGAGGAAAACTGCTCAGCCCCATCTCGCATGGCTTCACTATGAACTGCCTCACATAAATCACACTTCACACTCACATATCCCGGCTCCAATATTACTGTCTTAAAAAAAAATAATAAAATAAAATCTATCAGAGATGAATGGGAGAGCTGAGAAAAGGAGACTGAATATGCCAAAATACCGAGGACAGGGGAACAGACAAATTAAAGACAGAATACAGATTTTACTGCAGCTTTTTAATAAAGGGTAGGATGATTATTTGAAAGTGTGAAAATGTATAGTGAGGCTCAACGTACAGAGATAGAAATTGATTTCCAGCAATGCAGCCAATTCAGCAAAACGGCTAAAGCTTTGCATACTGCAGAGCATCAGTGGAAATAATCCTCTCACAGGTTAATACAGTGTGTCTTTTACCATTACATACATCATAACATCAAAATCTATATGTGATCATTTAGAAAACGTTTAGCAACTGTTCATTTCCATCAAACCATGTTTTGTTTTTACAGTCCAGTATTCTGTACTTAAAAGTTAGCAAAAACAAGGCCTCAAAATCAGAGAGGATGGCGAACTAAGAATGTCTCTGTTGAGTGCATTTAGTTCTCTGTGCATGTGACAATAAAGGTTGAATCTTGAATCTTCTAATTGCAGAGTGGATTTGCTCCAAATTTGCTTTATCACCATTGTAACTATTTTTACTGCCTCGTATTATAGTTTAATCAACTTTGTTTTGGATTTTTAGTGAACAGAGAAACTAAAATGTGGGTTAACACAGTTAGGATTTCTGATCTGTAGTCACTTCTCTAGTGTATAAGGTAAAAACACCTCAATCACAATTACAACGTTTCAACTTTACATCTTCATCAGGTAATGCCTCATGCCTAAACGTTGCAATTGTACTCAATAAAAAGCCTTTTTGGGAGAATGTATTCAGTGTGTGGGTGTTTTTTTTTGCTCTAAAGCCTACACACCTGATAATGTTTTGGATTGTGCATACACTGCTGGGATTCACTGGTGTATCTGTTAGACACCTTATAATATACTGTAATTCAGCCAATGGCACCTATACCACAAATAACGGCCTAAAATATTGCCATATTGTTGAACCAACGCCTGAATGTCAACGTGAACATGATAAGCTTCACAGGTTAAGTATTTTTGACAGGGATATCGCAAAGAATTGCATCACATTGTACATGAGTTCATGTTTTTCCGTCCATTACCTGCACATCTAGAAACATTCACAGCATTTGATTTCACACCGGTGACACATTCATTGTTGTTGAATGACACATGTATCTTTAATCCTGTGGTTTGGCCTTGACACAGGCAGTTCATTCTTTACTCCTCTTACAGCAGACCTGGTGCTATAATCCCATTTTCCTCCTCCTGCACCCATAGTTGTGACTGATACGTTATATAAGGACACTAGTGATGGTTCAACACAGCAGCAAACTGTGACCACAAACTATAACGAAGGATATGTGGTGTATGAAGCCTCGCTCTACCTTTTAGCACCACATGGATGACTTAAGCTCTTCCTCCTCCTGAAACCAAAATAAACCTTTAAGACCAGTTCACTGCTGGTACAGTGTGTACCTGCTTCCTGGGCCTTCTGAGTCCTTTAATTTATGTTCACTGACTAAATGTAAGTGGCTGAGGATAAAGGCTGCCTGCTAAATAACGAAAATGAATTGTAAAAGGGGTTATTAGGAGACGGGTCGAGAGAAAAGCGTCAGTGAGTGGAGTGTCATTACACAGAGGTATACTTAATGGACCCGATAATAGAAGCACATTTTACGGGGCAACTCAAGCAGCAACACACTTATTGGCAAACCAAAGAGCAGGCCTGATCTAGAAACAACCGACTGCACTATACTGTTCAGTGGTGTTTAAAAATCCTATAACAGTCAGACTCGATCCGATCACTTATTAAGTTTGCATGTATTGATTGTGCAAAGGCAGCAGAAAGTCATAAATAAGGGACAAGGTCATTGGAGATGTGGGTTTTCTCTCTAGTAGTTGACCCACAAATACTAACAATTCCAGTTGATATTGCACAAAGCTTTGAATGCAAAATACAGACCATTGATTTAAAAAAAAACAACGCTGCATGCGATATCACTTCAGTGTATGGTTATTGTAGGGATTAATTGATTTTAAGGTAAGCTTATCTACATCTTTATGTCCTACATTCAGTTACAATAACCACATCTTCACCATAAAACCACAGTTTAGATTGATCAGATTGAGATTGATCACTATAGAAAAACAGAAAATGAAAAAACAGATAATGAATCCGTATAAAAATGGATTTCACTGCTGCAACAAATAGAGAAAACTCCACTTGTTATTGGAAACTGCTAAGTGTCATTTTACGCTTCCTCCTGTTTATCACAGCAGGAAAAGGCACAGCTGTAAAATACCATATCGTGCTAAATTGGCTGCATAGTGGTAGCTTTCTGCTAACTGTTTACAGAATCCACATAGAAAGGCAGCATTTAGTTACTGTGCAACATACAGTAGACTTCACGCAAACTTGACATTTGTGTTTTAATGTCTTAGCGTTTTAAATGAATTATGTAAAGCACTTTAAATGGCCATGTGAAATGAGACTGTGTATGTTATAATGTATCAACAACTTTACAGAGAAGTACTTTCAAATCTCATACCTTCAAACTCTGCCTACTGTATATACGGTGAACAGAATCCATTGTAGAAACATAAAGAAATTCTCACCCTTTCTCAAACATTTATATGGACCCAGATGCTTCAGGACAAAAATAAACCTATGGAAAATATAGAGAAGATTTTGACGTCACACACTGATAATCTCACACTGTCGCTCCCTAATTTAAATGAAACACTTGATGACTCAGTGATGTGTTATTGCACTGAATAAGACAACCAGCTGGTGAACATTTAAAACCTTTTTTTTTTTATTGCAGCACTGACAGGCTGAGTCCCTGCTCTTGGTCTGTAAGAGGACCCTCAACATCTATGATAGGAAATGCAAGATTCACTGTCTAAATATGCCACAGTAGTTATTAGCATAAGAGTGAGAGATGTTAAAAAAAGATATGCTATTGTCTTCTCCAGCTTTCTGCAGGCGAGCACAGTGCTGGAGCACTCTAGATAAGACACTCTGAGGTTGGGGGAGACGATGGGGGTGGAGGAGAGTGAGGACAGCTACCTATTTTTCAATGTCCGCATAGCCTCAAGGTTGGCAAGAAGCATGCGCTGTAGCTGTGCATTACAAATGACACTCAGAGTGGGAGCTTCCTGATAAGTGCAATCTCTCCTGCTCTCCCCTCCAGGACTCAATACAGCTCATTCCCATCGAGCGTCCTTCTCTGGCATGGTTTCCAACTTCTGCCTCATGGAAAATGTGAGTCTCATAATTTAGCTTATGCATATGCAAATGAGTATGCAACTTGTTTCAGGTATGAAATTTGGTTTGTACATTTTATTTTCTTCATTTTTGTAATTTCGTAAATAAACACATTCTTGCTGTGTGTGATGCTGTGTACTTATGCAACACAGAATCAGTCGAGTGTCCCTGATTTTCTTCCATTTAAAGTCAGTAGAAATGACTTATGAGGCCACTGGAAACATCTAAAAGCATATAAAATTTCAAATGTTTTTATTGAAGCCTGGATGAATGATGAACAACTTCATTGCAAAAGCCCTGAACAGACAAAATGACGGATAGAATCAGTTTTAGCAAAAGAAATGGCTGGTATTCATATTAAACATGAACCCAAGGCAGTTTTTCTCAAAAAACGTTCAAGTGAATTGTGAAAAGAATTTAACCGTGAGAGGTAAAGAATATGAACAAGTCTCCACTTTTTATTTTTTGAGTGTGTTCATGAGATCATTTCACCACTGCAACCACAGTCAAATGTTACACATCTCAGCCACGCTGCTGTTTTTAGCTGCACTCCAGTTCAACTGTCAACAAAAACCTTCTGGCCGTAATTACTTCTCTCCTCAAACAGAAAAAAAAGTTGACAAATATAACAAGAAATGTTTCTGTCTGTATGTAGGACTGTGAGTACACATAAAGTTGTTTTGGTTTGCAGTGGTGCGACTCTGTTGCCATCACAACCTCAGTACTAGAAGGGGTGAGAGGATGTACCAGGGTCGGATATTTGCTGCCTCTCTACTGTTAGCTCAGCCTTCAACGCCACCTGTTCACCACTGACTGACAGAGGCAACAGATTTTTTGCTCCAAAATGGCAACAGAGGTCTGACATACAGTACTACAGCTGAACTTTAGGGTATACACTTTAGGCATTATTTCTTTCAGTTATGATGATGATAACATTGAACCCACCAAAGTACTTGCTGAGATCTGGGAAAACAGTACACCTCAACAAAAAAGTCCAATGAGGCAAGAGACACGAGTGGTGAAACGATCACATAGGCTGTAAACAAGCCAACAGTTTGTCCATATTATCTAAACCATGTTATCTAGGTCTATAAATAAATCTCAGTATCTATAAAACCATTAGTGAGCACACATAGTGTTAATATGTCTGCAACAATCCCTCACTGTGAGCACATACTGCTACTGTACAGCACAGTAGGTCAAAGTTGAATCAGGAAGTCAGTCTGTAATATGCATGGATGTATTATAAGAACTGTGCCTATTCAATAAAATGTTAACTTCTCACCTGGCCGCATGAGCCAAAAATGGTTTTTAGATTTTGAGTTGTGTGGCCCACTGAATAGTGTTTCTCCTGCTGGCTCCACCGTCAAGTTCCCGCTCACCCATAGACTTTGGGATGACGTTACAGATTTTAAAAACGCTTTTCTTGGATCAAGGGAAGTTGTACAAATATAAAACTTTCATCCATAATACAAAGAGCAATAATCATAACCTTATTTGCAGTTGGTATCCTGCATACAGTTTTATAGTCGTCTCTTTTATAATGGCGGTCTATGGGGAAAATGCTTTTTGGGCTTTTTTCGCTGCAATACTGCGAGTGGCCACTAGACACGGTCACACCTGAAAGTGTCACAGCCAAATTCATCCACCCATCTTCACTAAATAGGCAGTGCAGGAGGACTGGTGACATACTGTACTTGCATGGGCTGTTGATGAACTACTGCAGCTAGTGAGCTACGTGCTAACATGCTAACAAGCTGTTAGTCACAATAGTTCTCTATTTGCACTGTGCTGTGTTTACTCCTCCTGACATTTTGTTCTCTGTATTACATAATTTCATCCAATAGAGTTATTGAAGAGGGGAAAAAACACTCTGAGCTAGCTAGCTTGCTAACTGTCAATTAACTAGCGTTACCTGTCAGTTAGCATGCTAGTTAGCTTAGTTGCTAATGGGAATAAGTTCATCTTGTTCAAAAGACATATTTGTAACATGAACTCCTCTCTCATAACTGTCTGCAAACCATTCCCATTCTCTTTTATGGAGCAGTTTTCTCTTTTATACTTCAACAGAGGAGGATTCATTAAAAGTTGATGGTGCAGCACAACTTCCTCCATTTTAGACTCTCTTTTCCCTAAAGGATCAGCTTGCTATTGCTCAACGGCACAAATTCACATCAAAGTCACCAAAATTTAACTCATGAGAAAATCCACTTATCCCTGCGATTTCATTGCACTTAAATGAGTTTGATGCAAAATGTAGATATTTTAAATGCTTGTGTGACTGAGCCTTTAATACGAACAGTTTGGACAAACAAATAAACTACAGCAAACAACAGTGAACAACAGAGCAGTGTCTGATATTATCTGGGTAAAAATAGGAGTGACAGAAGATGCTGTTGGAAAAGGAGGACGTGTATGTATATGTAGGGGGTATGCATTGTCAGTAGGGGGGAGTGGTTGCTTCTTTTTACCAATGTCACTGCATACCCACATCTCAACAATTTACTTGGTGAGTACAATTTCTTTTTTACCAATAGGAATGATTAGGAAACCCACAAAAAGAAGAGACGTTATAATAAACCTCTCCAGATTTACACACTGAAATAACCTGATTAGGCAGCAGTGCATCTTAAAAACACTCAATTCGTTCTGAGTTTCCTGTAATTCTGCAGCAAAATTCAACACTAAAACATAGCACTATTTTAAAAGATAGGAGATACAGAATAGTAAAAAGGCACCACAAAAATAAAGATACCATATATACCAAATAAAGGAAGTGCACAATGATAAGAGAAAGAAACGATTAATGAAGAGAACAAATACATCATAATACATACATATACATTATAAAGGTTTTATATTGCAGCATTTAATATATATGTACAGAAAAGCAAATCTATGAAACTGCATTTTAAGACCCATCACATGTCTCCAGCCCCTAATGACTGGAGCATTAACAGTTTTGCTTGTAAAACCATTAGCTTGTTGTTTGCATTTCTTGCTTCTAGTACCCAGAAATATACAAAACTGTGAACAGGGAGTTTGTTTGCAGGCTTAATGTGTTTCTGACTGAAGTCTTATGCAACTGTGAAGTGCCACAGGGATTAAACTGAGGCTAATGATAGCTGATCTTTGTCTCTGACTCGATCAGTGAAGAAATATGTGCATTCATTGAAGTCCCCCTCCTTCATCTCTGCCTCCATTCCATCTAAATTCCCTGAACGGGTTCGCCTCTAGTTATTATGATTCATCGAAACAGTAAATAAAATCTCCATCCTTGGCCATTGATGTAAATGACTGTTTAAATGTGGCCATTTGCATAATAGTGGCCATGCATCAGCTGACATGCAGTTGGTACCAGTGAATTATCTGATCAGTGTCATTTCCTATTTGTATGATTTAAGCAAAATGGCCGAAACTGTCTCCCTAAATAATCTGGCAGCTATGGTGTGACAGCTTTGGTCTGGTGGAAACCAGTCATAAAATTGTTCCAAAACATTTCACCATTTTACCATTCGTCTTAAAATCAATGTTTCTTTCTGGGTCCACATAGACTATTCAGTGCTTGTAATCAGTAGATATCATTCATCAAGATACTAAGTCTCTCTGAAGCTGCCTGTTACTGATTATATGTCAATATGAGGACTTCTCTCTATCTGTCTCTGTTGCTGTCACTCTCAGTATCTACCACAGACTCTGTTGTCCTGTTCTCTTCCAGGTCTTCCTCTCTCACTTCTACAAAAACAGCAGGAGTCAGAAACCAAAGTTACAAAAGGTCCAACAATTTGTCTGAGAGTCCAGTGGCCACAAGGCAGCTGAAATTGGACTTGGCTGGAATGGGATTGGAGGTCGAAAATTGAGAGGGTATGACAGTAAGTGTCTAGAGGGGGTACGGTTTTAGATTGGTTCTCCCTCTTCAGAGTGAGTGGGAAGGAAAGACGGCGTGGGGTTCAATTTTTGCCTGTTACTGGAGACAAAATCAATTAACAGGCCTATTGTTCCCACAGAATTCTGATTCAGCCAGCTTGCAGAGTGAGGACATACAGGCGCACAGTGTAAAGCAGATGATGGCCATAAAAATAGCTGCCATTGTGAGAGGCAGCCCTGCTCCACTGCACATTACTATGGGTGCACATACTGTATGTAGACTGCTAAACAATGAATAAATAATGTAGTAGGCACACGAATTTTAGAAAATCCTGATAAAGGTATTTCTTTGATATAATAACTATGTAGTTTTGACACTTCATGTATATGTACTGCTTTTATTACTGCAATATAATATTCTTACACATCATTAGATAGTAGATCAAGTCCACCTGCAGTGCAACATAATTGATTCCTTAAAAACATACATCCTCACAAAAATGGTCATATTTAATGACAGAAAGACGCTGTAAAGGAGCGTCACACTAGCTGGGCTCCAACACCATTTTCTCCAGCAAATATTAATGTGTGTATATACAGTAAAATCTTATCCACAGTCTGAACGCAGAGCATATCACCAGGACAATGGAACAATCCAAATCAGGAATGTGTTAAATAAAAAAGGGAATGAAAGAGAAGTCGGGGTCAAGAATGTGAGCAAGTGCTTTCATGACGGGAGGCAACAGCCCACATCCTCTTATTTGTTTTGGACTTGGCAACTCAGCCGTGGCACTGCTTGAATAATTACATTCAAACAGATTCTCTGTAAAACCATTCAGTGATGCCCCGCTGGGCTAAAAGCTTAACCCTTCACAGCAATCCTTTAAATATACTTAAAATAAATAAAAAAAAATAGGATTTTAAGGCTAATGTGATTAAGATTTTTCAGCAGAATTATTCCTCCTTTAACCAAAGGATGCACATAAAGGCGAGAACAAAAAAAAACAAAAAAACTTCTTGTAAGCTCCAGTGATGAGCCGAAGTGCACGCTCACAGTGCAGCAGTGGAGCTCATCAAACACTTTTCAGCCAACTTCCATCTCCTGCCAAATTCAAAATCTGTACAAGTGCTTCATTAGAGTAAGAAATAAAAGAATTGTAATAATGTATGCAGTAATTATGCAAGGCTTATTATCCTTGTTAAAGATAATAATTACTAATAATTCATTTGAATTTCATTCATCTATAAATGAATACTCTTTTTTTTTCCACTCCCTACATGCAGATGCTTATCTACTACACATCTCAAGCTGTGGTCCCTCAGGTTCAGTCCATTTCTGGACTCATTATGCTTCCTGTTGCCTCTACAGTCTTTGTGACAGAGCACAGAGCAGCCGAGCCAGTACTTCACCAGTTGGGCTCCTATAAAAATCCATGAGAATCAGCAGCGTTATTCCATATAAGACTACATGCTAGAGAGCCTTCAGGCTAACGCAGCCCCTTCGTCATGGTTCCATTTCCTTGTAATGATTATGTCTCAGGAAGCACAAGAATTTCACAGATTTATCTACAATCTGCAGTGTTAGAAAATTGACAGAGATATTGAAAATTCCACGTACTCTACAGATTTAAAGATGCTTTTATAGAATCATATTTCAACAACTTTTAATTTGATGTGTTCTATGACTCTATAGACATAGTCGCAATATGGAGAACATTATTCATTCTACACACACACAAACTCAGATAGGTATATTATACACACCCCTCACCATACTGAATGCATGATGGGATACTGAATAATGTTTGCCCTTTGCAGGCATGTATACAAACATCTGACCTTTCCCTACTGAGGGAATCTGTTTGTGTCCTCAGGACAAAAAAAAAAAAATTACTAGAAAAACTGTTTTATAAATGATGTTACACTTCCTTTTTGCTTTGGCTGTTATATAACAATATTTGTGGACACTGGCACTTGTTAACAGACTATACCAGTGGTTTTGCACGTTTAAGCTCATTTACTGCAAATCATGTATACGTTAAAGTATAATTTACCATTTTGAAAACTTCCTTTTAGCATTTTGACTCTATTTATTTCTACTGTTTTTATGGATTTCCATTCATTTATGTCCTGTATGAAAATTGGCAAACTCTTCAAGCTTGCTTGAGTTGTGTGCAAACATTCAGTCTGCTTGAGGCGATGCAGTGCAGACTTTTCAAATAAATCCGCACTTAAATGGCTTTATCACACAACAATAGTGAACCATGAAGGAAAATTAATACAAACTTGATTTTCATATTAGATTATACAACTGAGGCAAGTTTAAAGACTCAAAACAAACAGAAACCAGTAGTTTCCTGGAAAAATATATCCTGCCAAAAAAGACTTAATAAAAATGTTCAGTATAATTTATAAATTGATAGATAGAAACACACTGGGATGGTCCTTTTAGGTTGGTTACAACTGGTTTCCTGTGATGTGAGTTATTTAATATTAGAGGGCGTGATTGTTGAGGACACAAATGAAGTGGTAATAATCTCTTAAATGTGTCACTTTCACATGCAGGTCCTTACGAAAGGGAACGCCCATGAGCGCACTTTCACATGAGACTCTGCACACGTCTTTCAGGGCAGCTTGCCAAAATTATTTCATAGCGCCACTCATCTCAAATGAGATGCTGGAGTCATTAATAAAAGTCAGAGTGTGTGTGTGTGTGTCTCTCTCTCTCTGTCTCACACATACACACACACGCTCATCTTTATGGACCATTGATAGCAAATTCATCAGTGGCTCATGACAGTCGTAACGCCTAAGCTCTGACTAATGAAGGCAGCCTTCAGTGTCTGCTCAGTCTGAGAGTGCTTTGCTCTGGATTAGCTAGTCAATTCTCGTGAGCAGAACAATCGCCCTGCGTCGCCTGAGGAGATGACAGGGTCACGCCTGATGAAAACTGGAAAAAAGGGGAAAAAAAACACACCTTGCCTTAGGGCTCTCCATCATAGATATCAGACTCTAATATTCTGTATTAATGGAAACAGTGATGAAGAGAGATTGGTATTCAGGATAACACATAAAGGGATGGATTGCTATTTATTGATGAGCACACTGGTGTGGAGGGCAGCCTCAAGTCCCTGTGGTCTGCAGCCTCATATAAACTCATAATTGCTCTGAAGTTGGAAGATTACAGAGAGACTAGTTAGCTCATAACAGTGAATGTATTGGATGATTTAGTCAATAAAATGTCAGAAACTGGTACTTCAAATTGCTCATTTTATCCGATATATGGTCCAAAACCCCCAAATATTCGATTAACAATCATATAAAACAGAAAAGCAGAAAACCAGCAAAGATTTTTGTTTGATAAATTAGTATCAGTTATCAAACAAACTTGAATTACTTAATGCTTTCACTAAACAAACTATAATCTGAAATCCGCAGAATTCCAGGCTGTCGCCATTAATTCACATCAAAGACATTTAAATGACGATGTCACTCGCTGCGTGACTCACTCCCTTCTTGTCAGCCAGTGTCGATCAAGAAGTCTATGCTTTAACATCAGAGAATGTGACATCCACATGCTGGCAAGCCTATTTCATGCTTCAGGTCCTTGGAGTAATGGGGGCTGAACTTGTGCGAGAGTGGGGTTAGAACAAAGCTCGACAGTGAGCAAAAAACTGATCAGAGGGAAAGATAGGCAGTAATCTCAGCCGCATTCCACCGCGATCTGCTTCTGTCGGCTTAAAACCCTCTGGTTTGTCTATGGATTGTATCAGCCACGCTGGCCAGAACTTGTTGTTCTCAGAAAGAGACAAACATGCAAACCCAGTCACTTATATGATTTACTATAACTGTGTCTAAAAGCACAGAAAGAGTATTTAAACCATATATTTACAAACTATCTTAATTTTTAGTGTCCTTTTACAGAGTTTCATAACCAGCCCCCTCTTTCATTTTCACCGTCTGTGCTTGAATTGACAGTAATCCATCAACAGAATCTGTTTGTTTTAAAGTCCACCCCCCAAATCTATGCCATGAAATCTACAAACAGTGAGATAATATTCTGGGCAGCTTTCTGAATTCCTTCGTCATGGAGATTAGCAGCAGGGTTTCTATGAAACTGGAAGACGTGGTGCTCAGGTTATGAGGGACAGACAGTTGGATGGGAGAAAAGATGGATGGTAGATTCAAGGATAGATGGACGGAGCCATTAAAACACAACTGGACGAGTCAGAGACTGCAAATGAGCCAAACCCTTTCCACAGAGGTGGTAATGAAGGTGCAGGCTGGCCAACTATCCTCCTACGTGATCTCCTTTTTAGCTCTGTGTTATTCATCATCCTCCAGTATTTTGTATTAGTAGGCATTCAGGTGGCAAATAAATGCAGCTAGAATACAAATCAAGCCAATTCTAGGATACTGCAACTGCACAAGTGTGCAGTATTTGCTTATTTTGGGGATAACTAAATGAACTAATGAACTGGTGCTTTGCTACGGTGGTTCCTCCAGATAGACGCTACCGTGTGTGATTTTATTTTGGAAAGCTTATACAGTAGCAGACATGATGAGAATGTTAATTGGCCGCATGAGGCCGGGCTATAATTGCTGCCATGGTTATGCTTGATGAGCTGTGCTGGTATTATAATGTGGATAAGAACATGTTATTCATTCAGTCATGATATCAAACTGCGTCACATGAGCCATCAACATTTCGCTGGTTTTGTAACATCTATTTTCACTGGTTTGCTGTTCCATGTTATTGCTAAGTGTTGCTGCTATTATGTTTACCTCATTTTCCCCGGGTGTTGCTGTTAAGCATATTGAGAACAAATAAACAGTTATTTTCCGAGAACAGTCTTGTTGTGCATGAGTGGGAGTCAAGTACTGTAGACAACATAATAACAATTCCTGATGCAATAGGAACAATAAAAAAATTCTGTTTTGGAGAGCGACGTCTCGAGTGTTGCATGACCGGAGCTTTGTTCCAAATCCGGTCCAGAATAAGTATTAAACTCAACAGATTCATCCTATTATGTGTATGAACAGATTAGCAGGTGTGTACACTATGTGTCTCTGTGTTTGTGTGCATGTATTTGAGAAATGACCTTTTATGCCAAAGGCTAACAGTGCTGTTATTTAAAGTGTCGGCCAAATGAGAGGGCAGACACTGTGTCGCCGTGGATATTTCATCAGTCCGTGGATGAGTCCACATACGTGCAGAGTCAGTGCACCTGTATGAGGTGGCTCCTGTTACTGTGACGAAACCCTGCACACAACATGCTGTTGCCAAAAATAAATTCGGCCACCTAGAAAATGATGATGTGGCAGACAAATTACAGTATGGAGGTGTCAAAACAATCCTGCTAGCCTCTTGAGATACTAAATAAGATTCTGGGACTGAAATATGTAGCTAATGGTTATGGAGTTGCATTTGTTCCCAGTTTTCAAAATGAGCAGGGCCTCGGTTGACAGCTTCAGTAAATAACACGACAAGAAGACTGAAAAGACTGTCACTGCAAATGTGAGTTACCTTTTCAATGACTTACACGCAGCCAGTTTTGTCATCCGTCCATGCATATTTGATGAGCCGAGGAGGAATGGACAGTGTCTGAAAACAGCAGCCGACAGTGGGATGAATTTGATTTGTGACAGTGACAAAGTAAGAAGCCAAATTAATCTGAGCTTTTGCTTCAGAGTAAATGTGATTAGGCACCGAGCTATTCAAACGGAGAGAGATAGATGGAACATAAAGGCTCCAATCAGTCCATCCTCATTGAAATATAAAAAATTACTCCATGCGCTCGGAAAGAACTGGCAAATTCGATCTAGCATGGCTCGTGATTATTATAGTTACTTTATCATTATCCTTGACTTGATTCTGACAGGCAGCTGATTATCTTTAACTCATTCCAAATTGTCCTCTGTGTCTGTCTCAACGTGAGGAAACTAGCTAGCACCTGAGGGAGACGCTCACTGCTCTCACCTGCAGCATAGTCAGAGAAAGAAGGCAATTACACATCTAGGACCAAACTCAGCTGCTGTCACAATTACGCTGTCAAGCTGAGGCCGCTGAGAGCACACACACACACACACACGCATCCATGAATTGATTGACATACACGCACAGATGGACATATGCGTGCATTCAGATGCATATAAATGTGGGAACACACACATACACACACACACACACACATAGCCCTGACCTGATCCTCAGCGAGTGTCGGACAGTCAGTCAGACAGTAACAGGCTGTCCAGTGGAAACCAACAGCAGCTTCTGTGTTATAGCCTGGTTCACAGAAGGTGTTAAGCCCATTCCGACATCATGTCATTCATCTGAAAACACTGCTTTCTCTCTGAGTGACGGCCGTGAGACATAAAGCAGCAATGTAATCTGAAATGATTTGGGGTGTCGCTAGTTGACTGGCAGGCCTGGCAAAGCTGAGGAAACTGGAGTTTGATGTGGATTTCACACAGAGAAGATCAAACCAGAACATTCCTCCATTTATTCTGCTTGGATGTCATCAACAGCAGGTATGATTGTATTGTACATAATCTGCTGCTATGGTTACAAGTAATAATGGCGGCATGACTAATGTCCATTTACAGTGTGCAAAGACAGACCACAAATGACCTAAGCGGTAATCACAGATGCTGTCAGAGAAATGTTTGAAGGAAAGGTGGGTAACTGAGCAGAACTGCAAATACATAACCACACCTTGGATAGTTAGGGTTACTGTAGGTAGCCTGCAGGTGTTTGTTTTGCTTTGAAAGCACTAATTGTGTCACAACCACACCTTGGGGTTAAGCATGAAGGACTTAGATGACCTGCTTGAGAAACATAACTCATTTTGGCTCGTTTTACACATTTTTGGGTGGATAGCACATGGAATTTGTGCAAAAAGTTAACAGGCAGAAAACACAGGGCTAATCTGTGTTGTCGTGTGAACTTTTACCTCTGTGTTTGGGTTATTTTTAGTCTAACGTTGAAGGGCAGGTGAACGACCAGTATAGAAATGAAATGCAGGTATTTGAACGAAAAACAGTAGAGTATGACACCTAAAGCTTTTTTTTTTCACAAGAGCTGTTGTAATTTAATGCTTTTGCGTCAAAAAAAAAAAATTGAAACCAGTCAGGCTGACGCAGCAAAAAATCCTGTTTGAATGTCAACATGCATTCAGGCTAAAATCTGCAGCCAACAACCTGAGACCAGAATGTTTACAATAGAAACAGATCACAATGGATTCTTTATGATACGAGGCCATAAAAACAAACACAAAACAAACATTGCTTTACAAATGTGATCTAGTCATTGACAGGTAACAAAAACCCCTCACAACGTACATAGACCAAAAACTAGATTGAACTGTGACTCAAATCTCAAATCATGGCCGTGTTTTATTTTATAGGTTAAAGGTTGGATCCCGACATCGACAGCCATATGTCTACAGATATAAGAAAACACACGGAGCCTCTTCCTACTCATTTTTTGCATGACACTTGGGGAAAAAAGTCACAACTCAAACTGCAGAATAATCAGTCAATGGTGGAGCCTCTGGCCCCAAGTTCAGCCAATAACGACTGCTCTGATGTCAGGTGCAGGTTAAAGTCCCCCAACGGCTCAGCACAACTGTTGACTGAGTGGGTGACATGACACCTGCACAGACATGAAAATGTCGCTCTTCAAGCTAAAAAAGAAGGCAAATCTTCCCTCCTCTGGTCTTTACTCCAGAAAGACACAGAACAAGCTGCCGTTGCCTTTTCATTGTAAAACCCTCAAAAGTGCAGGACTGAAACTCACTTCATACTCCAGTCTATTAAGGAATAAAGCGGCGGCTGCACTTGTCGTTTCCACTCACTCACCAGACTTTCCCTGCTCCCCGTCTGACTTCATCCCCTCCTCCGAGGGGAGTTTTCCGGCGTTTTCCAGGATCTGTCAGGTGTGTGCTGCGGACTTTCAGGACAGAAAGAAAGACAAAATCCAAAAAAAAAAATCCTTGTTTGTCAAGCAGCCCTCCCTCAGACCACAACCATTTTTATCTTTTTCCCACTAAAATCAGGATCAGTTGACACCAGGAAATATATCCAGGGACTGCCCCTGTGTCTTTCCCTCTCTGAGTGTACCTGTTCAAGGCGACTCCCACGGGTTCAGTGATACAGTGCACTCAGCCCCTCCCCCTCAACTCAAATGGTTTACTGGGTAAGGAGGAGGAGGAGGAGCTCACCCGGGCTGTCACAATGATTTTCCCACATTACTCAAATGCATACACAAACATACGCACGTACCAATGAGGGGAGGAGCCAAGCCAAGGTGTGGGCTTGCAGGCAGGTGAGTGACGATGTGTGTGTGTAGTCTAACACCGGCAGGCTGCTCAGCAACAGGTCTGCCAGCTGTTGACTTGCCCGAGGGTTTTGGTAACCTAATACTTTTAAAACAACACCTTGAGTGTCATTAAAATGACCCCGGCAGTGGGGGAAAAAAAACAATTTGTGATGTTTGTTCTCTGCTGTTTTACAGTCAGTAAAACACGTTTTTTTGATTGACGCTGTTCAATGTTTTTTTCAAAGCACATTTTTTAGTAACTTGTACAAACTAAGGGAGTCATACAGAGTAAAGAAGGGGCCTAAGAAACGCAATAATGGCTGGATTTAGACCTACAACCACGGGATAAACACAGGATATTGTCGTCATTTTGGTGGATTAAAATGCAGCTCCTTTATAAACTGTAATACACCACGTATGTTTACATTTCATTGTAAAAAGCTATCCTTTAAAGCCGCCCACATTTTAGTTTAATTATATCTCCTATCTGTAATTTCTGTGGTTGGTGAGGAGAGCAAGTAAACAGACTCAATCACCGGTTTTCACGATTAATGCAGACACAGGTGCGTGGTATTTGTTCACAAAATCTGTGTATGCTTGTTGTATTAAACCACTCCTGCACTGACATGCTGTTAGAAGACAGGAAGGTAAATGAAAGATTGATGATGTGTGAGCGGTCAGACAGAAGAAACCTTGATTTTAAACAAATGCAATGATCCTATGAATTAATTAAGATTTATTCATCTGTCTTCAAGGGCAAAGATAAAACGAGCAGAATGATGAGTCAGACCTTAAATGTAATCCCACAACTAAAGTGGGCACACCGAATTAGTCTTAAAAAGGGCAAAACAGCAGCACAAAAGACTCATCAAAGGCTGATTGAATTGTATATTGAAGTTATTTCCCTTTCATCCGTGTAATAATAAAGAATAAAGCAGCAATCCACGTGGAGCCTTTTGTGTGCAAACCAGTAATGATCATAAATAATTATATTTTATCAGCTGATTAATTCACATTCAAATGGGACAATTCATTATAAAAAAAATAAAAATGTCACAGTTCCATATGTGATTTCTTATGTATTTACAATCAGTATGTGGGCCACACAGTCACTGCAGCTGCTGCAAAAATAAAACCAGTCCACCCACACTGTACTGTGGTTAAAGGAGCCCTCACTGGTGGCCTGTGCTGAGCCCAGTTTCTCTCAAGCACCATTAATCAACAAGGCCACTTTTGAGACTCAAACTTATACAAATATTTTTATAGAACCTGCTTCCATAACAGTGTGGCAAAACCATGCAGATTAGAGAATGTAAATTTAATTAAGCTCATACAATTTGTTATAATTTATCAATTAATTCATCAACAATCATTAACTACTGAACTCTGCTTAATTACATGCCTCAATGGAGCTTCCACAACTCCCCACTGACCAGGAAAACATGTTCAGGGCTAAATAACAGCATTTGTAAATAATTAGAATTGATAAAGTTTCTTTGTTTTATATTTGACAACGGCTATAGCTACGGAACCAATAATTATTATTATTAATACGAAAGCAATAATTTACCAACTACTGACATTTTTTACCATGATGTCAAGCATTTTAGTATCATCCGTACCAGTAGCCACTTCCTTTATATTTAGCTAATGTTCAAAAACGTCCTGTAAATTTCAGATGAAGTGAGTGTGTTCTCCATATATATATATACACACACACACAAGTGCCTGAGACGTTATTTCAGAGTCGATCTACTACGTTGCCTATGGCGCACTGCTATGCAGAGTGTGCCATTTCAGAATCACTAAGTGTACTATCCCTCTCTCCGAAACAGTCAAGCAGCTACAGAGAATAATCTCTTGTTGTTAACTGAGTCCATGCATAATGGACAAAGTGAGGAAATTGAACACTGTCTACTCAAAGGAGTGTTTGTGGCCCATGCAGGGGCCTTCGGTTCCACTGAATCCTCCTCTATCCTCAGCTGATACACAGCAGATTATAAGAGCTGCGGATGAGAGCGTGAGGCTTTGTGTTGTGAACATGTGTGTATATGATGAAGGATTACGCTTCATGATAACACCCAAAGGATCCTCAGAAGATGGCAGGGAGAGAGCCGCTGAGTTGTTATGTACTACACAATTGGAACCCAGTCATTGATTTTTGTTGGACTTTATTTTCCTCTCACAGTCACAAGGCCATTTCATGAAATGGTAACAAATGCCCTTTAATGCCGGTGAAGAGGAAGGCTATAGTAGTTATATGGGCTATAAAGGATGCGGTGTGCCTCTGCCTAGAACCCAATGGTTTAGGATTAGAAATCCAAGGATAAGAGATGACTCAGCGATTTCCCCATTCTGGCGAACTCAGAGAGAGTATCTGAGGGAAAAAAAAAAACTAATAGTGTAATTTATCATGTGAAACTCTGTGAAATTGTGCTGGTAACATTGCCTGAGAAATGATTGCAGGGCAGTTCCCCAAATGCTGGATGACCTGGAAGACGGTTTTATGACAAAGGGGTTTTACCATCTCAAATGAGGTCATATTAGCAGGGTACCATGATTATTGAGCAGTGTGCCAGAGTGAAAGAGCTCACACATTTAACAAATACAATAACTTACAAGAAATGTATATGGAACACATTATCAAAACCATCTTTGCTTGCTCAGTAGATGGCAGAGTGCAACATATTAATTATACTATTCTTGCTCCAGACCTGTTGGGACATGTTAGACAGAGTGTAAGGTAACTAGGAAGCGGTCCAGCTGCAGCTCAGGCCCAGACACTTGTGAAGATAAAGTGCTAATCAGCAGGTCTGTTGGGTTTCCTAATTAAAAGAACGTACTTGGCACGTGCTGGCTATTTACACTGCATTAAGACAGCATCTAATCACACTAGCGGGGCCGGGGAACAACAGGAAATTAGCTTTCTTTCACACACATGGCTTATGTTACATGATGATACTGTAAAAAACAGTTTATGAGGAATTGAACTGACGCTCACCTTGCCTTTTCTGCATATTGTGTGTTGCCGCATTACACACACACGTGCACACACACATGTTCCTAAGTTCTGGGATGCCTGGAGGTGATGAACTGAGAGCACTATCCCTTAAATGAAAATCAATGGAAGCAGCCAATCTCTCTCTACAGTCAGTTTACACAATACCTCAAAGGATGGCAGCAGCACCTCACACTGCTAGCAAGATATCAACCTTTTATTGCTTATGTGAGAAAGAGATGCGAGTAAAACAAAGATAATGACAGACAGATTTAGAAATTGATTCAGGTCTGTGTCTTGTGAACAAGGCCCTGTCCCTCTTTTTAATGCCTATCTTCAGTGCTGCCTAACTGGCCTTTGTTGCAACACACAATGCAAATGTTAATGGACACCCTCTCCTCATGAAATCCCCCCCCTTTTCTCTTCTCATGATTCTTCCCAACACTGCAGCTTGCACTGCAAAAAACTTGAAACAAGCCTGCATAAAAAGATCACCCACAAGTCACAAAGTGTAAACTGTTTGGGAGGAAAAAGCCGAGTGAACTGTGAAGATGACAGAGTTGAAAGGAAAAATGGTCCCAACAGGAATTTATTATTAACTACTGTACACCACAGAAAATAATGGAGGGAAATGTTGTGGTAATGCGGTAGTAATAGCAGTCTGAGTTATTGTAAAACTCTGTAAAGGGTAAATCTTCCCTGGATCACGTGCTGTATAGCAGAAAAAAAGCTGCTGGAATATTGCATGATATTTTCAAGCATGTTGCACCTCTAGTCACAAGCCAATCAGTGAAGTTGAAGCAGGTTTTTTCCCCTCAGCTGTCGAGGGTAAAAGCAGTTTTCTGCTCAATATGATTAAGTGTTGATTTACACTTAATCAATCAATCAAAAATCTCATGTTTTCTGTTTATGCTGCCACCTAGAGGTAAAAATATTCACATTGCTGCAGTGATGCAACATTATACTGCAGTGCAGCGGCTGCAGTTACCTCACAATGTTGGGTGTAGTCAAAAATTTATTTAGCATTTTAACACAGACATACTGTCAAAATGGATTTCATTTTGTGTCTGTTGTAGGAATAGGCTGTTTAAAACACAAATAGCACTGCCTTAAAAAAAAACAAAGTGTTGCCTCGGGTAACAGTGAGAAGATTTAATATAAATGAGTCTAGTTGGAGTAACACATCCATGAGCTTTAAGGTTTATAAGATGTCAAAACACTGCAGAGCAGTTTTATAATACTAAGGAAGGGTTTTACTACTCAAGTCAAAACAGAAAAAATTTAATTCTTCCGACAATTACGGGGTAAAGAGGACAATCTCGCCATTCAGTTTCAAGGCATTCTAGCTGAATTTGTACTTACACATATTTATTGGTCAAAGCAGTGTGTTACCAGATGATGTTGTTTTGCACTACTGCAAAAGTAGAGTCATTTTTTTTCCTAACAACTCTACGTTTTTTGTTTTTTTTTTGGGCCAGAGCCCCCTACATCAGGACCCCCGCTGTGCCAATGCAACAGTCTCACTGTTTGTCGGTCTGAACACGGTGTTAGACAAGTAACACGACTACGGAGTCAGAACACTCCTGTTGTTACATTTTTTTAAGTTATAACATGTCAGCGCATACTTCACCTGAGTGGGTCTCCTGCAGATAACTGCAGGAGTTTGACAAGGAATGCCAAGGTCTTAGATTTGTTATGATCTTCACGAGGATGTCATTTCCTCTCCCATGACCTCCATCCCAACCCCCACCTCTTAACTCTTTTACCTCAGGCAAAGCACATAAACGTGGAGGGCGGGTCAATGTTAAAATGTCAACTTGCAGTCTACTGTTTGAAATGAGACCTGAAGGTGTGCAACCTTATACTGTTGATCTAATGTGAGTCTAAAAAGTTTCTGTCTTGCTTCACGTTATCTTCTCAAACTCAGTTGCTTGCTCTTCTACTTTTCTTGGTCTACTCATCGCTACAAGTACTGTGCATCCTAAATTCATACCAACTACTCATCCAAATCAGCTCCTTCATTCTTCATCTCCATAAGCTATGTTATTTGCCTCTCTATTCTTCCACCTTCCAAACTTCATGTTCAGCAATCAGTGAAAAGCCACCAGATGCCACTCAGCTCTCTTCCAAACCCGTCAGCGCCAACAGCTACCGTCCCTCTCCACCATCGCCTCCGCTGCCAATTCACTACTGCCAGGCGCCAGCCCAGATGAGCTGCCCGTGGGCCTTTTGAAGGGCAGGCAGAAGGTATTACAACCGGTGACCGGATGTACCAGTTGGCTGTATGTTTCATGTCGAGCCGAAGTCCAAGGTGGAATTCAGAAATAGAAAATACACCTCTAGTAGCACCTTGGCACGGTGCTGTAATAAGGTGTAAATCCAAAACCTAATGAGGTGTAGGTGTTAAGTGAAAATTTTGGAAGGCATTCTTAGACTGCAAGACAAACACACACTAATCTCTCAGAGGGTGAGAAGGTAAGTGTTTTTTTTTTTAGAAAAAAAATATGGTAAGTATGAATTTGATTTATTCTTTAGTGCATTGATTAAAAGGAACAGCTGTGAAGGAGCAGCGTGTCTAGTCTGGATGTCTGATCTCCTTACCCTCAGGGTGAGCTCAGACACGCTGTGAAGTAAATTCATTTTGGCTGCTTGAATCCACAATCTTTTGATCACTTTTAGTTCATGACCATAGATAAAGGTTTTGAATATAGATTAACTGGTAAATTGAGATCAACTTTAGGCTAAGCTCCCTTTTCACTACAGCATGTATTCACCTGCTGAACTCATGCTTTCAACAGGTCTCTGTGTCCCTATACAAGGACATGCCATATTAACATCCCAAGCATCCCATATTATCACAGTACTCCAACCCAATGGTACATAATTCATAAAAACAAAACAAACAAACAAAAAAAAAACATGTGGATGAACAAACTCCCTCCGGTATCTGAGAGCTGGTCCACACTTAACAGTCAGGATGAACTTGACATGCAGCCAGTAGAGAAAGACTCTCTACTTCATGTCAGCTTCCTTAACCAATGATGTCCACCAGAAAGCTTGGTATTGGGTTGGGTTATGCACATCAAGAAAAGCAGGTTTAAATTTGGGGATTTAATGGGAAATGTTTAACTAGGTACACTACAAATTTGGGCTGTGCAAGAAATATACTGCATATCCTAAGTACTAAGAATGTATGAAATATACTGGAAGTCTATTTTTGGTAATCCTAAATACCTATGAACACCTTAAATGTATGATTTCTATACATAAACATATCTTAAGATCAACTTTTAATACAGTCCGTACAACCATAGTGGTTTCAGTTTAATATTACTTCAATATAATACTTTTGAATGTAGACTTACGAGGTATATTAAGGGCTTGATTAGCTACAGTGTCAGATGGTCAATGGATGCACATTGGCAGTTTCCATTTGCTAAAGACAAATCTACAAGCACTAACAAGAATTACACACAGTCTGAGACCTGACACTTTTGAATCCATCGATACGCACACACACACACATCACATTACAGTTACATTCAATACAATTACATTACAGTACATTCAGCAGGCACAGTGCTTAGCAACCGTCACTGCAATCAAATTTAGGTGGTGCAACCTGCTTCTGTAAAGGAAAGGAGAGAAAATGAGAGGAAAAAGAAAGAAGAGAAGAAGAAAACAACAAGAGCGTTTGGAAAAGGCTCAGCGGAAGAAGAGAGAAAAATAGTTTGTGTCTCTGAGAATTTCTCTGATGTTCTAGTGAAAAACAAAGTGCACGCTCACATGTACGCGCACACTATTTTTTGGGGAAAAAATAGTGTTTACTTTAATGACTTCTCAAATAAGTCTTTCTGCACAGACAAGTTTAATCTAGACCACTTGGAAATTTAACTTTTTGACTTTATGACCTTTGAGTTCCATTTGTCAGCAGCCTCCTTTAATGAAGCAGTTAGAAAGTGACAAAGACTGCAGATAATCAGACTGCTGCTCGGCTCCCTTTGTCAATTTCAACCTCTCAGTGGCCTTTAATGGAAAGGCCAGAGGACAGAAGCACACAAGCACGCAGAAAAGCCATTTGTCTATGAACGTTTCAGCTGAAACATCTTTGTGAATCCACAATGTGAAACTCTGATTATACTGTATGCCTATGATGATTATATCCACTGCTGTAACCCCATATTACTTTTTCTCTTCCTCCTCGGTAATATAAGCAGTCTTTGATCACCGAGTGACCGTGCCCGCTTCCAAATCTGACTTTGAAGATGACAATACAAGAAATATCCAATTTGTCTGGCCACTGCATTCTGGCATAATTAAATGATATGAGTCACATAAAAAAAAAACAAAAAAAAAAACAAGCCTAACCGCAGCCATTGTGAATGAGCATTTCTGAGTAGCTATTTCTGATGCGTGGAAATTACAGTGGAGAGGCCTGGATATTGTTGCCGGGGACAATTTAAGTGCCACTCTCCCAATGGCTATAAGAGGGCTTTGGTGGGGGCAGGTGTTTTGGAAAAGTGTCAGCGCATGAGAAAAATGGAAGTGCTCAGCAGAGACCTCTCCACACATGCACACCCACACATACACCTTCACATTCTGCCTTTCTTTATTGTCCTTTTGTTCGTGTCTGTCTCTCTCCTCCACCCTTCTCTCTATGACTTTCTCTTGTTAATCAGAAAACATATGCAAGGCAACACGGTGTCCTTATGCATTATGTAATGTTTCACCTTGTCCTCTTCCTCACTGTGCTCTTCACCTCTTTTTCCCCATTTTTCCTTTCTTCTTCTCTGTCTCTCCTTCCCTTCTTTTTTTTTCCTGGTTTCCCTCTTTGACTTGTGTGCACTGACCTTCTTATTTAAAACAGCTCATATGCACGCTGTCAGTAGGAAAGCCAAGCTTCCCCCGGCTGGTGACATCATTGCCTGTCAATGTGCAGAAGCAGCACCTGTCTTCATGTGCTTACTTTTGTTTCCCCTCTCCTTCTCTCTCTCTCTCACTGCAGACCTGAGATGAAATTGCTGATAGCACACCCCCTCAGTTTGTTGTTCTCATTCTGATGAAACTTGTGGTGATATATGTGGCCTTGGCCACTGCAGGGGTTGCTGGTGCGTGCGTGCGTGTTTTTCCTGAGTCTGCACATTTACAGCACCCAGGAAATGACCACAGAACAAACGCACCAGCTGGCACAGTGAAAAATGTGTGCCTGACTCCGTCCATATAACTAAGCTGATCTGCTTTCTTGACTTCCAAATGACCACCATCATTTAAAAACAAAAAAAAAAAATCACAAATGTACTCATTTGTAATTAGATATTTCAGTATGTTCTGTGATTTTATCAATTAGAAGCAGACACCTGCACTGGCCTCAGATTATTACCACATGTGGTAACAGGTGGACTAATGTACAATAGTAACAAAACAAAAAATCAGCAAAACTCCTCCAGTGTTTTCGAACAATGACTGTACCTGTCAGCATTCTCGGTATCATCATGACATCGACAGATGTTAATAGGAGAGAAGAGAGAACTGGTAGCCAAACAGACCCGAATGCAAGACACTCTAATGAGGAAAAGGGCCTCTGGGGGCTGCCTGGGTGACACTAGAGATCTATACTGGAGCTTATAGCCTTACACTTTGTACTGGTGCCATCGTTAGCTACTCTGATCCTCTCTATAAGACTCCAAGTCCTTGAAATAAGCTTTTGCCATGAAAGGGCTTGAACATGGAAAGTGGAAGTGCTACAACTGTGTTCGTCTGAAGAGCTGACGATGCTACTATTGGACCCGTCTGACCACCCAGTCAGATAAGAGTCTGGGAATAAAAACAGTCTTTTAAGTTTATTGGCTGATCTTTGGGATGGTTCATGGTGACGCAAATGAGTCACAGCAGAATAGTAAACACGGGTGACCACGGAGCGTGATGGTATAAACTGTTGACGGAGCCATATTGTAGCATCCCATTAAATGAGGGCTGGAAGTCATTAATGCATTAAATGTAAAACCAATAAGTATTCAAACTGTCCTCACAAGAACCGTACGAATCTCTCCACTAGCTGCAAGCCCTGCAATACTGTAGGTACACAAGTGACTACTGACTCAGCAGATTGAAACATTTAGGTAATGGATTTAACTCATTTTAGAGCCATAATGTGAAAACAGCTGGTGCAGGAGGCTTTAAGGTACATTATGTAATGATGTAAAGATTGTAATGTGGCTGTAGTAGAATCAACCACCAACCAAGATGCAATTACATCACATCTGGGTGTAAATTGACCATTTACACAAATTGGAGAGTTACTATACATGCAGACTAAACATTAAATTTCCCTTAGATCTAACAGCATTGTATTGTGATGGATTCTTACATAATCTACCTTTAACTGTTAAATAAATGGTAATTCATTACTACTGGATGAAGTTTTAACTTCTTAAATGTCTTTATATAAGTCTGGATTGGCTAAAATCTCAACAAGACAGACGTACATACGGTTTAGTAAAATGCATTTAAATTGCTTGTAAATGCAATCGAAATATTCTATTTACAGCAATTACTACTAACTTTTCAACATGTTTAACCAATTATATAAAACTTACATTTGATGCCACCATATGGAGTTTTTAAATTCTTTCCTATAATTTGTATATTTTCAGCCAGGACTATTATTTAGTCAGTGTATTATTACTGTATTATTACTTCTGTTCCATCCAAGCATACAACAACTGCACATAAAACAAACAAGCAGTGGTCAATTATTGTTGTGTTCCTAGCTCAATACTAATGTGCACGCAGACTAAATTAAGAGCCTTTGTAATAGTCTGATTAGTTGAAGAGCTGTCTGTGATGTTTGCAGGACTCACTGGCTTCATTAGCAGCCGAGGCAACCCGGACCGGTTAATAACAGCCCTTGTTAGCTAGAATAACACGTGAAATGGATGCTCATTGTTCAGCTGCCAGCAGCAAATGCTGAGATGGGAGAGGGATTGATGATTGCAGAGGTGCTACTAGTTACCACTGCTCTTACCCCCATAATGAAATCCTAGCGCACCCTTCGTGCAGGCACTTAATCACAAACTCAAGCTCTTGTGGACTGGCTCAATGCAAAATGTACTTGCAGGTGCAGAAGTGGGTGTGTATATGCAGGACAGTATATTTGCACATGCATACATTCTCGGACGCATGTGTGTCAACCCTGCCTTACCACAACATCCACTAGAACTTCTATCTGTACTCCTCCCATGGTGACACTGCAGCAGAAAACCTACTTTTAAGTCAAGAGTAAATCTTACCTTTGTCCAGGGAGGCATCCGGAGAGTTGAAGTCCATGAGGCTGCTGATTTCACTCGTGTAGCAGAGGTCAGTGGCGGGCGGCTTCTGCCTCGGGTGGGGAGAGGGATCTGGGAGAGGAGAGAATAACAGACAGGGTTAACTCAACATACAACATATGAAGGGATTTAGAAAGATAACAGAAGGGAGAGAGATAGAAGAATTTATCAGTGTTCTTGGAAACGGGATTTGAGCTCAAGGTTTTGAGAGGATACTAAGTAATTCCAAATGAATACCAAGAGAAAAGAATATTCTGTACATATTTGACTTTTTAAAATTCATATTAGCTTTACTTGTGTTGTGTCTTGTGTAGCTAAAAATTACTGGATGTTTGTTGAAGCATCCAGAATAGACTTAGAAATGCAACTGGGGCTGTAAAATTCATTTTTAAGTTAATACATTCAAAAACAATATCTAAATACGTTTTGAGCCCTGTAAATGGAAACATACAAGCTATATGTAAAGCAATTTCCACACAACAAGACCACTGATATTAAATTTAAGCCAGACGGTACTCAGATGTGTGTGTGGAGAGAGAGAGAGAGAAAGCTTGTGTATATTAAAGTCCTCATCAATGTTGCTTTTCCTCTGTACATTAAACTATACTGTATACAGGAGGACATTTGGGAAACAAAATGATTACCGCAGCACACCACACCAGTGACCTCCACAACATCCCACTCAATATGCACATAATGAACTTTTACTCTTCGCTCCTTAGACTGCACTAACTCCACAGTAGCTTACTATTCATCAACACAGCTACTGTCTCTGGAGACAGCGTGAACGCACCGCTGTAGCAAAGGCATACAACCCTAAAACACATGCAGCCGCAAAAACACATTCGCTGCTTTGAGAGACTGCATACGCACATAAATATTAGCATTTTTATGACCAGAGTGTGATTTGATTTCTGGTGAGGTTCAGTGGTTTCTAATATAGTTTTTTCGGTTCCCACCAGCGGCACGTTGTGAATGCATATTGAATGCATTTCTGCAGGTCAGCAAGTGTTCGCTAAAATGACTTTGCCACTTCAACATGTGCTGTCCACCTCTGCCGTCCTCCCAAGAGTTTTATTTCAAAGAAACACTTGCAAAGAGTCACTCTCAGTCGTACAAGTGTCACTTTTTGAAGAGCAGTCGTCTCTGGTTGGTAAAAAAAAAATGTTAAAAGAATTTAAAGGTTCTGCTTCGCTTAAAATTCACATTTCAGCAAACAACATCTCTTCAACGTCAGTCCTCAACCTCGCTGCTGCTCTCTGGCCTCCTCCTCCTTCTCCTCCTCCTCTTCTTCCTCTATCTTCCCCTACCAGTCCACCAACCGCCTATTAGGAAGCTGTTACTGGTTGAATTATCAGCAGTAATTGAGCACAGATGTGTCTGGGTGAAGAGCTCGACGTATAGGGGCGGTACTGTCATTATGGCGAGATTAGTCATCACACTTGTCGAAATGGACTTTATAAGGCAATAAATAACAGCCTTGCTCCCTGACCTACCTGAGGTGATTGGTAAAAGCACATGAGGGCTGTTTCTTTTAAAATTGTATATAACACTTTGCCACCCAACACCTAGCAAATGTATAATTTTCAAACTTGCCCCCGGTGCAGCCTTAAGCACCGAGAACACAGTTGTTAGTTTTTTTTAATAATGTAAAAATTCACATTGCATACTTATCTGCTAGCTTCAAGCTGCTGCACCCCGGTAGCCTCGTGAATATATTTTATCTTCCCTGCATCGTGCCCTTGACAGGCCCTCAGAGAAAACTTACAGATGGAAAAGGAAAAGAGTCTGGTGGAATAAATGCAAAGGAAGTAGTAAACCATGATAGTTGCTTAGTGAAAACGGAGAGGGAAAGCTGGTATGGTGGAGAGAAGGAGACCTTCAAACGACAGCAAAGAACTTCACTTGATTTATTTCTAAACTCACTGCGTTGTCTTCATACGTCTTCATTCACTCAGAAATAAACATCGGGATAATTCTGAGTTACATTTGAACTTCTACTTTCTTTTTTTTCTGCATATGAATCTTTAACGAGTCCTTGTGAAATGTTTACTGTCATACGGTTGCCTCAAAAATGTGAATGTAAATTTCTTGTTATAGCTAAAATAAATGAAACTGCACACATATTAAGGTACAACTCATCTTCTCATCAGTACTGTACAGTACTCTGATGCTGCTGCCTGCACTTGATTAATGTGTCATATGAGAAATGAGAAATATTTTCCACTAATAATAACACCAAACACAAAGTTCTTCTATGCTGCAGCCCTACTTTCTGATTTAGATTGTTTTTTACATCTTACAGAACCACGCACTTTTAAAATACATGAACAAAAAATCATTTGCTGGCCTGCACACATTTTTCAAAAATGATTTTTGTTCCATAGTTTTTGTTTGTAGACTACTTGGATGTTTTTTTTAAGAGTCAGAGGTATGGGGAGGGAATAGTCCGGCTGCTGTTCTTATTATTGCTTAGGCCTTCAGACCTTGCAGTGACGTGTGTTTGTGTGCGTTACTGAGAAATGCCATTATTTAGCCAAGTGGAGTTGTCAAGGAGGTAATTGCAATGTTTTCTAGGTCATTGTCCAGGTCTCTGAATCAATGTCCTTTTGAACACACTGAATATTTTTTGGTCTGGTGAGGTCCAAGTGGCTCATATTGATCCTGTAATCTTTATCTCGGCTCACTTAAGTCAAAGAAATACTACAGAGAGTGACAGGCGGAGAGGACAGACAGACAAAGGGTGAGAGATGAAGTCAAAATGAGATACCGGCGTCTGATAATACAGACAGAGATGTAGAAGCAATCAAAAATGTAATTTCCATTGTTGTTCTGACTCCCTACATTTGCTGCCTGCTATGCTGCACCTTGAATGAGAGTGAAGCTTTACTTACGCTTGTTGTATAAATCATGTTGGGGGTGATCTATTAAGGATTTGAGATAAGAGCATCATTTCCTCTCTGTTTCCATCTTCTCTTTGTTCTTTCCTCATTTCACCACATGCCAGTAGCAGCAATACTATCTGACAAAGACACAGTAAGCTTCGCAGTAAGTGTGGATATCTGCCACACAGAGTTATGGAAGATTTCAGTTTGGCATAAAATTAAGAGAATCCGTATGTCTGCAGAGCTAAAATGATGCATACATTATACATGCCAATTAAAACAAAAACAGAAAAGTTTAAAAAATGCAGCTGGTAAGGGAAAATCATCTATCTTTTTACCAATTTAATTGAAATTCCTGAGAACTAAATTCTGGTAAATCACAGGAATTTCAGCTATCTGAAGATTGTCTTTTAAGCTGCGAGGAGAACAGCAGGCTTGTGGAGACCTATTTAACGTTCACATTTCTTTTATCAGCTCTGTCCTTGCTGTTTCTTTATATTAAGTTTTTTTTTTTTGTCTAGTAAAAATGTTTATATATACACACATAATAGCAGTGAAGGCATGGGTTGTAATAATCTTGCAAGATATATAGCTTTCATGAGAAAGCAATGAACCGCACTGCAGCAGAAACTTTTTTTTTTTTTTTTAAATGACTGATGAGAATTTATCACACTTTATAGCTCGGTTCCATTTTCCTCACCATCAAACTTCCTCAATTCACTTTATCAATAATAAGCAGTTTAACCAGCCGAGCACACAACTGAGAGAAAAGGTAATTCTGCTGTGATGAAATAAATAATGATTTGGCCCGGAGACAAAAACAGCTATTGTACACCATGTGGCTTTCTAATGATGTAATTATCCAAATCGCTGTATTCTTGCCAAACAGGGTCCAAGAGAACTGAAAGAAATTTGGTTGCAACAATTGTCAAAGAAGTAGTGGATTCAATTGAGCTTATTCTTGGAATTTATACCACAATTTACTTGCATTTGAAATTTTTATAACTTTCCAAAAACCACCACAGTCAAACCCACTTCATACAGTAATTGGTCTGCTGTGTCAGGTGCAATTAACTACACTGAGACGACAAAAGTTATGCAAAAGACACGTCGTTCTTGAAGAGAGATTGCTGAGGCAGTGGTGAGTGAACACTTTTGCCTTTAAAACTGGTTGAATAACAAGTCAAGATACAGAGATGCGCACAGTTTTGGTATCAATGTACGCTCATCTCAACTACTATTTTGTCCACACCATTAACATATATAAGAGGGGCAAAATATTAGGAACACTTCAATATAATGCTCTCCAGTAAACCACTACAATCTCAATAATAAACATAAAGTAGAATTATCACTTTTCTGATGATGTCAACAAGAACTGAAAATGTATAAGCTTGGTTAAACTAGGTTTATGGCAGAGCTGTTGTACTGGATTGCATTAGATTGCACAGGTGTACCTAATAAAGTGCTCTGTGAGTGTAGATATAGAGACAAAAGTCTTTACTGCAAGGCGACTAACAGTCAAAAAGTAAAAGGTGAAATGGATACAAAGTGCAGACTCACACAGGAGTGATAGTAAACACACATTATGTTCTTGGCTACTTTGAAATAGACCTTTTCCTCCCGGTTAACACAATGTTTCACTTTGACCATGAAAACTGTTCTTTTTGAATTCAAAAGAGCATGTTTTCAGTGACCCTACTTGACTGTTGATTCCTTTGGGAGTTTAACCTTTACATTGTTTCAGTAAAACTTGCATAGAGGACTCAGCCTTTGTCAACAAGAGCCCCCTGTTGTTCCTCTTCTCAGTGGGGATGAAACACAAAATCCTTGTCAGGGAGGGATGCGTCTCCCAAAATAAACTATTCCCTTTAAATAGATGCAGCCGAGCTTCCTTTACCTCGCCGAGTCTGGAGGAAGATTTAGTTCAAACTTCAGACTTCACTGCACATTTTTTAAAGAACTCAGACAATTGCTTTCGGGAATTCAAATGTTTTGCAGTCGGTCAAAGGATAATCTGTGAAGCCGAGGGAAATATGCAGGCATGTACGGCTTCAACAGCAACACTCTGCCTGAGTTTGTTGTTTTTATTGCTCTTTTTTTTTTTATCGCTCTGAGTGCCACTGAAAATAGGTCTCATTTAATATTTATGTTCCCAGCACACATTATTATTAACTGTAGCTTCATTTACTTTAATTTGAGCATAGGTGGTAAGTCTTACCATTAATTTACATCGGCACATGTGTCCACCCCCTACTGACAGCAGTTTATATGTCGCAGTGTATTTTTTGTAATCAACCCATGAACATTGTAATAATTATTGGTACGGCCATATCTAATGGAAGACCTTGATACCTTTACATAGCAGGAGGAGGACTCCCACGAAACAATTGAATAAAACCACTGATTTATGTTCAGTTACTGTGCAAGGACACGGCGCTCCACATTCACAGAGTTCAAGTCCACAGGTTTGTGGAGATGATTGTAGAGGTAATTCACTGCTGTAATGAACTGAACTCTACGTGGTTATGATATAAAACATCCCATATTGTAATGGTCTTCTGGCTGAGTGTTCCGACAGTCCTAAAGGGAAGATCGAGAGGAATTACTAGTCTTCATGCTTGGACAGTTCTCTCTCTGTTTCTCACTTTCCTGTCACCACCCCTCTCCCTTGAGTCCTCTCTTCTTCCTTAGTTGACTGACTCCACCACTCGGACGTCATCTCTCCTTTTTCCTTCCTCATTTTCTATCCTTCCTCTGCCAGCGCTTAATGGGGTTCCCCGAGCTCTTCTCTCTTCTGAGCCTGCCATATTTTATCTGCTGGCACAGCGCAGGAAAAAGCGACGGGTGGAACAAAAGAAGGCCCTAATGAGTAGTGGAGGTGATTACGGAATGAATAGGCACTGTTGCTGGAACCTTCGCCGAGCTGCCCATGTACCGCAGCTCGGTCTGCAATCTGCAGATAGGCGCCGGCTCTCTTTTCTTACGTCTGCCACACGCCTTTAATTGCACTGACATTCTCTGTTCCCGAGGCTGCCGGACTCGTGATAAAGCGTGCATATTCATGCATTAATCATGGCCACCACCACCAGCCAGGACAGACCTTTCCCCCCCACCCCCCACACATCACCTGCCTCAAGACCCAAATTCAAGGTGCCCCATAAATATCCTGCAGATAAATGGAACTAATGGACCAGGGGTATGATTGTGGGGAGCTAGTGCTTAACGTTTGCCGCCCACGCTAACCATCCCCGATCTCAAGACGACTCGTCAATTCATACTGTAATGAAAGGCTGCTGAATGTACTAGGCGGACCGTTCAAAGGACGTGTCGTAGGCCGGGGATGTTATTAGCTGGTGTAAGGACTTGGGAGAAAATGAGCTGCTGCCTGAGAGACTAAACCGAGGAGAAGCTGTCTTTTGTTAGCGCGTGAATGTCATTTTCACAGTGGCCATCAGAGGAACGAACACTGTATGTAGAGTGAAAAATGGCCCATTGCTCAGCTGCATGACAGACCAGAGACAGGTGCCTGCAGGTAGTACAGATTTTAAGTGACCGGAGCACGGCCGCTTCAACATCACGTTTGTTCCTGGAATCAAAGCATTTTAGGAGATGGAGAGTTGTGTGACAGCTCATATCAGGAAGCTGAATTGTAATAGAACTTAGATCTCATTTGATAGGATTTAAATACTACCTGAAATGTATCAACCACTATATGTTATTTTCTTGACTAATACTCTTCAACAGGCTGCTGTAGCTGTGAGAACGGTTATATTATGTATACAGTGATAATGAGAACTTTTAAGTGGATAGATTTATAAAATGGTAGCTAAGACAGCTGTTGTTAATTGACCTGACAGTCTTTATGTGAGAGGATCCACTGATGGTGTTAAGTTATCGTGGGAATAAATTATTTCTCTCGGGTTTGTCAATTTCATAGATCAAACATAATTACAGTACAGCATAATGTAGGAAAATTCAAAGTCAAGTCTTTGGAACAATGAGGCGAAAAGCACACATCTTAATTATCATAATACTCCGCTGATGATATTCTGACACAACATAGTCTTTGAACGTGCCAACAGTTCACGTAACCTTTGGCACATTTCACTGTGCACTGATAAGAGTAGAATATTAGCAGAATGAACTCTTAGCTTTACACATTACTTTAACCAACCATGTTATAATAGCAAAAACACACAAACTGTAGATACTTAATAAACTAATTCTAATTTTGCCTTGAGAATGAATATGAAGATATTTGAATAATTATCCCAATGCAATTATGCAAAAAACCTGGAAGGTAAAATTGAAAATAAATCCTCTTCAGCACACTTCAATTTGTTCAGAATCAATTTAATAAATACAATCTACACCAAATGTGTTTTATGAGCAGCTTTTAACAGCAATTATGACTCAAAGGCAGTGCAAAATTATTCAAGTGTAGTATTCTCCAAAGGACCTTGAGAGGCTGTTGTTTTTCTTTCATTTAAGCTTGCACTGGCAAAACACATTAAATGACGGTGCTGTGCATTGATTAATATTGTATATTATGATAATCCGCACGTGTTTTTTAACATTTTATCTGAAGAGTCGCTGAAATATCACTACTATATAAAATTTAAACAGCTTTGGTTTCAATGAAAATTAAAAACGTGGTTACAGCATCATTTTTTAAAGTCCTCATGTGAAAGACAGTTAAGCATGAAAAAGACTTGCATCGCTTGTAAGGCTGTCATCGTTCTGCATATTTAAAAAATTCAGTTTATCCCATACAGCTATGAACTGTCGGGTACTAGATGCTTCAAATAAGTAGAGCACAGGCATCTAATTTAATAATCAGTTTTAACACAGAGCTGAAAGGTCTGCATGCTAATTTATCTGTTTCTGTTGTCTGAGTTTGATTTGGAGTTTGAAGGCTACTGTAGGTACGTTTCAAGTCTAATATTGGTTTATACTGATTGTGTGTGGCGATTATAATCTAAAAAATGAATGACACAAAATGCCAGAGAATGGAAATGGACAGACAGGAGGAAGTGACAAAGAGAAAGAGATTAAATGAGAGCAGATGAGTCATGGGAGAGCGTGAGAGACAGGAAAAGGAGGGAAAAGGAAGAAAATGAGAGGAACAAAGAGATACTGGGCGTGATGACCAAGTACGAGGGAGGTTAAAAGGGAGAGATGACAGGAAATAAAGACAATATATGATGAAGAAAAGAGATAAAACTCTCATCTTATGCAACAGAAGATGTTTCCTTTTATCTGTGACAGTAAATTTTCCAGATATTGACGTCAACTAGAGGAAAAAAACAGGCCTTTATTTGACGCTGGATGATATTAGAGACTTATTTCACCTTTTTTAAAGTATATTTTATCGTATATTAGTATGAAACCTTTAATTTGCTGTTGATGATGTTTGCTGTTTAGATTGACAGAGTTGTGTTTCAGCTTAAAACCAACTAATAGCAACGTAGAGCTGATCCGAATTAATTAGTGAATGAAAACAGTATTTCAGTTAGTGAACGTCAGACTGGCAGGATGGTGAATATGACATGACGATGTTGTTCTACTGATGGAATTAATCCTGTAAACACATACTGTACATTATGATACAGGTCATTTTTTTCACCTCTTAATGTGTTTTCTGCTTGTCTCTTTCATTTGAGAACTTTCAGTATGAACACAGGAAGCAGGTATGTGCAGCAGTATGTGTGCTGAATGACACAAAGATGAACTATAATGGCAAAAATACTTACTCTGCTACCCAATAGTTATCAACTCAGCAACCGAGAGAAAAGACACACACACACACACACACACACACACACACACTCGACACCCACTCCTCACAAAAACCATCCCAGCCAGTAACAACTCTCCCATCCCTCTCTGATGAGAGGCTATCAGCTGAAACTCACTCTCTCCCTTCACTGTGAAACTCACTAACACCTGACAAATATCCGTGTTTCCTCTCTTTCACTCGCTGACTGTAGATCATTTCTGTCACGCCGTCCTCTCTTCTCTCCCCTGCCTCCAAATCTCAGCTCATTCCTTGTCTGTCTCTCCTTCCTCCAATCTTCTGCACATTCAGCCTTTCCCACTCTCTCATCCGTTTTTCTCTCCCTCGCTCTCGGTTTGTCTTTATGAGCGTTTGCTCTCTTTTCTGTCTTCTTCTCACTTCCTCTCCGCCTTTGTCTTGTGGACTGTGGAATACAGTAATGGGATAAAATGAAGAAGACTGAACCTCAGAGGCTTGAAGGAGAACATTCTCCTATTTTTTCACACAGTTTCACACAGTTTCAGCCTGTTTATCTCCAATATTTAACGCTACCTCTGTCTTGGGCAATTTTAAGGAAATGAGGAGAGCATCAAAAGGCAATATTAAGTGGTAGTCAACTGCTATCCAGGCACAACAACAACACCAACCCCATATGTGAACAAGAACAGAAAAGCTTGTAAATGGATGGTTTCTGTAACGTGTGCGTCTTTCATGATATTCATCTGCAGAGGGACAGCACTTTGCGGTACAAAATCAGAGTCTGTGGACACCCGAGAATCATCTATCATGGCTCGTGACACCGTTGCCACTGACAACCACATCAGTGTTTCCACTTATGCCTCTTCAGGATGCAACATAGTGTCCACTGACAGACCCTGATCTCTGTATGGAAGTGTTTGCAGAGGCCTCTGCAGAGCTGATTTTTTCCTGAGATAAAACGTGAAAGTGCATACGACTAGTCTGCTACATTTTAAACACTGTACACTGTGTATCGACACATGCGTGAAAGGAAATTTAAACAGAAGTCTGAACTCTGTTTTCAGGAAGTGGTTAGTGGCATTAAAAAGCAACACATTAGGTGAAAACTGTTAAATTTCCAAACCTGTTCTCCTAGTTTGCATACTGCTGGGATTTCTTCAGTCTAAGGTGAGTATTGATCTTATTAACATTTAAAGTGTGTTTTCTTTTAGTCTAATTGTTTGAAATTTATTATGCTCTAAATGTAGAAAATATTTAGTCAACAAAACCTAAAAGGGTTTAAGTACATTTGAGTCACTTTTAATGACAATTTATTCAGATTATCTTTCATTTCTTCCTCATATTATTGTTGTTTTTCGTTGTGTAATAGTTTGACTTAGAAAGACATCTAGCTGTAGCCAGTCACATGTTTTAATTTAACTTGCAAAAATGTGCTTACTTAGAAGTTTGGCCAGTTGACTTGATAAAATTAGTATAAATCATGTTGTTATCAAAGACATCTTTACTGCTTCATTAAACCTTGACACCAAAGCTGAAAATTAAATAACCTGCGTAGCTCACGATGCAAAAATGTCATAGTGATGTCCACAGACATCTTTACTTCTGTGCTGCCAGCTGAGTATATTCAGCTTTTCTTTCTGCACTGTAGGTGAAGGACACCAGGAGAGGGCAGTGAAAACTGAGGTACTCCCAGGAAACTGAGTTGGCAACGTCTTCTTCTCCTTTCTGATGTGGCTCAGTCTTTGGCAGGAGGATGTGATACCATATTGAAGACATTAAACTGCCTGCTGTGTATTTACTCTCAAAGTGGGGAGTCTGGACTTGTTCAGGCAAAACATGCAGTTCGACATTAAACTGGAATTGTCTGACGGTGAGTTTGAAACTGAGCTGAACTCTATTTATTTCAATAACAGTCGAATATGTAGGCATATTTGGATATTTTTACACAAATCATCAAGTTGTAAATGTTCGTTTAAGTCAAGGAGGCTTATTGTTAGTCTTATGTTGTTATCTTTTGTCCATAGTGTTTTTGTTCCAGGCGACTGAATATAGATATTTCGCTTCCGAAGATTAGTACATTGTTATTAATGTCACACTCTGTTTGATCCTTAAAGGTCCATGGTCCAAGGTAACATGGTTCACTGTCTTCCTGGATTCAGCAAAAAAAAAAAAAAAGAATACTGAACTACAATCAAAAATCAAGGCATTAAACAGCTCGAACTAGAAAAAGGCTTGGCTCAGAATGAGAATGATCCAGGGGGATTTGGTCGGATTCATCCTTGCTGTGAGTGATGCATTTTATCAATACGCACAACAGCGGCATGCACTCATCAGTCGGATTTTTCTTCCCAATTAAGGCTGTTGAAGGCAACACCGGAGTCTGTCCATTATTACGCCCGTATGAATGTACGTGTGCGTCAAGCGTTGATGTGTCGAGCACGTGCGCGTTGGGATAGATGTGTCACAGCAGCTACAAATGTTCCCAATTATAACACAATGTGTGAAAACTGACAAGGAACGGATGAGAGAGCGAGAAGGGAGACAGAGCAAATCCAGAGGGAGGTATGTAAGGGAAGACGTGTGTGTCAGTATGTATTTATGTGTGTGTATGTCCATCTCCAGTTGCTTTACTTCCACGGATATGTATTTTTAGGTGTTCTTTTAAGAATATTTACACAATTCAGTTCATCAGAGAAACCGTGCTGTGCTACAGAGTGATGATTCTTTGTTGATACTGTATTTGGTGTTAAGTAGTGAGTCATGCTTAATGAGTGGGATATTATGGGAAAAGTGTACACAGCTAATTGGGCGAACGCTGACAAAATATTGATTTATGTTTGTTTGTATCTGAGAAGCTGAATAAAACAAAAAATGTCTAAAAATCTGATTAACATGTGTTTGCCTCTTAGCTTGTTGGCTTGGGACACATTCAGACTTCTTCATATTTGAAAAGCCTCAGACTTGTTGTATATGAATGTGATTCACACCTATTTCAAGTTCAAACAGTGAGATTTTTTTGTGAAGCAGCTACTATTTTTAACTTTAATGGAGTTCACAATTTATGTAGGTGGCAGGTTGCTTTTTTCATAGTATTTACAGTAGTGGCATTGTTGTGAACATGTAGACTCTCATATGACAAGTGCAACTTTTTTAATGAGGTAATTAGAATATAGCAAACAGACTATAAAATACATTTTTGCGTACAACTGACATGAGTTTCAGTCTCTCTTGAAATGTAAATCCAATCCTTAAAAGCATTATTTGGATGTTGTATAATGTATTTAGGAAGCCTTATATTAATATGTGAAGCTCAAGTATATTAATGTAGATATCAATATAGGTTACTGTCATGTATAAATCTCTAGGGTAGGCTATTGTGTATTTGTGCCTGTGAACACATATTTTTCATCAAAAAGCCAGTTTTCTTTGATATGTCTGTTGTCTAGAAAATGTACAACTTTAGATCTATTTTTAGTTTTAAATTGTAAAACTTGCTAAAACTTGCACTTTTGTTGGTTTTCTGTTATTAAAATGTCACAATATTTTTAATTCTACTCTTTTTCTTACATATGTCGAGGTTAATTGTTTCTAGCTTCAAGATTCCTTCCTGCAAACAACGGCAGAAATCCGGTAAATGTAACCTGTAAGCGTTTAGACAATCAAACCCAAGCACAGTAATGATCCACCTCACACGGCACTGACACAGTCTGAGTCAAATCGTTTGGAATTGGTGGTCGCTTAACAATTTATCTTGGGTACATAGATGGATTCTGTGTCGAGACGCACATCAAATTGGTCTCAAAAGGAAGGATGCGCACTCTTGATCCACAGAGAGCAAATCTGTGCAGATACAAACAGGTTACCGATGTTCCGTGAAGCTCATGGAGCATGACGGTGCCCAGTGATACACTACTTATTCAATATCTCAGACTGCAAAACAAATTGCCAGTAAAGCATCACTTACCCTCACTTCAAGGCCAACCAACTGTCAGACATAAACTTCAGTGGGCTCTGAGGCATGTTACACATCAAACTAAATCTTTTCACAATTCAGCACTTCGGTCATCGACTGGGGAAAATCCTGCATCATGAATACGAAATGATGATCGTGGTATTCCCTCGGAGTTCTGAAGGACATGAGATATGGATAGTGGAAAAAAGATCCGAGTCTCTTGCTACAGTAGTCATGCTATACATTTTTCATACAACATACAGTATGTGTAAAAGCATTTTAGTAACATAGCTTTCAATGTTGCGGTTATAATTGTTTTCATCTGTTAAAGGTAAACTGAGCGGTAAATAACAAAAAAGATGCTCAAGGTGAAAGATTAATAAGCCTGTTGTATCAATTTTTGCATGTACTGAATAAGACGCAGGTTAATTCATGAATAATAGCTTTGTTGGAATTATATCTCACCGTATGTGAAGTTTATAAATGTTGTATAATCAAAAAAAAAATGGCTGATGTTGACAATGATTTGAACTTGTTTTATCATCAATAATTCTACATCTCCCACCTCACACTGCAAGTCTTTTTGAGTATTTCTGACAGCTGACAGGCGCACAGGAGGAGCCCAGGTTGTGCTGAAAATTGTACAAAAACACTCCTACTCACTACCTGACTGCAACAAAAACATTTAAATGAGGGAAAAAAAACACACACACAACATGTCACTGTGACCCTGCTCAGGTGTGAGATTGCTTGCAGCGAGAGGAAATCCACAAATATAGAAAAACTGCCTTCTAGCCCACATGGTGGCAGCTGAGAAGACAGTGGGTCAAGGGGGTTCAGATCCCAGACCGGTTTTGGAAAATGTGGCAGAGGAAAGTGAATGACTTCCTCCTCCATCAACAGCTGAGGTTGTGTTCAACAAGCCACTTAACCCCTCGCTGCTCCAGTGGAGTGGCTCAACAGCCAACTACAGATAACTGAAGAAGCGGTGGACAAGTCCCAGATGCTTGTAGAGGTGAGAGTGTGTGTGTGTGGGAAGCAGGGTGAGGCTTTATCAGCTTTATCTAGATAAAAATAGATTAGTAGAGAAAGCATATCACATCATCTGCATAATAAATCAGGATTGGAGATTAGTCATGTATGCTAGATTTGTGTTTTTTCAATCATTTTAGTGTTTTTTACTTTTATTTTAGTTTTACATTATAAAATATTTTATACTGTAGTACTTTTCTCTGAAGATTTATTTTAGTTGTAAATAAAATAATCACATATTTACTTTTTTCCAATTATCTTTTTGGGTGAAAAACATATCAAATACACAGATACTCCAAGATTTCCAATGGAAACGAGAGCTGCATCGATTAGTCGATTAGCTGACTGACAGAGAATTCATCAATAATTAGTAATGTTTTAAGCAAAAATGCTAAAAAATTGCTGGTTTAAGTTACTGTGATGGGAGGATTTGAAGCTTTCATGTGTCATACATACATGATCACAAACTGAATATCTTTAGATTTTGGACTGTTGATCACATACAACAAGACTTCTGAAGACGTCACCATGAGCTCTGAGGAATTAAAACGACATTTTAAAGATAAAACGATGAATCATCAATTGAGAAAATGATTAGAAGATTAATCGCTAATGAAAATAGTCATTAGCTGCAGCCCTAATGGATCAATTTGTCCCACAGGCCCTTGTATGTTATGCATGTGGACCGACATGACACAAAACATTACAGAGAGATGAATACTGTGAATTATTTGGGTCATGAATATAAAACTGTCCTGTTGGATTTTAACAATGAGTAATTTGGCTCCCTCATTCTCCATTTTATCTTATGACTCACTTTCACACACTAAAAAAATAATCAGTCCAATAAGCTTCTCAAAAGTTTGGCCATAACCACTCAGCATCTCCAGATGCTTGTGTGACGGCTGTTAGGCTCTATAAAGCCCAACAAACCCTCTTCATCACTCCATCAAAGCACTCAGCGGCAGCATTGAGGCGGCAACCATTCAGGTGTGTCTTAGAGCTTTATCGATTGACTAATGGGGAAATCGTGCGGGGGGGTATATGGAAATCTCAGCAGGGGTAGCAGGCTGGGACGGGCAGCAGTCAGCACCAATCAGTATCTGGGCTCTATGAGCGTTCTCAGCCATGATGGATCAATACAATGTGCTTACCAACTCTGCCAACATATTGTTTTTATTCATCTATGTTTTTACTGGAGAGATCATTATTCAAAAAGTCTCTGGGATAAGACAGAACAATGTCATTATTTCAGATATTAAAATACTCCTTGTTCATCTACATCAGTTACCACATTAACTATTTGTGACTTGTGTTTGTATAAAAGCAACCAAGAGGTTGTTGTCTGAAGTTGAGTCCTCCCATCTAAAAAAGGCATTTAGGGAAAAAAAAAGAAAAGAAAATAAGTTACTTTTTTAGCAAACAGGGAAAAGGCGAGGGCGTGTGGGTCACTGCAGGTCTGTGGCTAACAAGCTCCTAAGAGACATTATTGGGTGGGGGTTGGCACTGGAGCGGTCACATTAGTCAATGTGCCATGAGAGAACGGAGTGGAAAACTCAGTGGCTGTAAAACCTTTCCTTCTAGCAAGATGAATGTACAAGAGCGGACATTAACCCTAAACTCTGGAACACCCACCATCCCTATATAACCCTTCAAACAGCTCTATGCTTATATCTTTACACTAGTGCTGACAGAGTAATGATATCCAGGGGGGAATACATGCAGAATGTACAGCAGGCTATTATACATGCAACTGTCCTGACTTATATAGGAGCTGACGGTGGCTGTAGGGCTCAGGCTTTCTATCTAACATACGCAATCAAAGAAGGACAGAAATATCTGACATTTTCAGCACAAATCAAACATGTTTCTTACGCACAACGCTGCTTTTAAAAGGCAAACAGTGATTCATGCCACAAACCACACAGCAGATCCTTTTGTTCAGAGGCAACACAACATTTGGAGATGACATCAACATCAGTTTAAATGGCAAACGTAGGCTAACTGTCTGAATGACTAAAAGGGTTTGCCACGTATCTTTATCAAGTTTAAACACTTGACATTTACTGTACGGAGCTCAGGGATTAATAGATTTACAGACACAGAGCTCAAATGTTGTTTTACAGTATCAGAAATGTGTACATAAAGTTTTTTTTATAGATTGTAGGGTTTAGGCAATAACTCAAAATGGTGATTAATCAACATTCAGTGGAGTGTTATCATACTGATATGATCATATACTGTATATATGATATTGTCCATATAAATGGTTCAAAGCAAATTGGTACTGAAAAGTTACAAAATGAGTTATTGAAGTTCTGGTTTTACTCTACATTTGTGGATTTGATCTTGAAATGATGATGATGATATGAAGAAAATTAGTATGATGAAATTTTCACTAGGCCAACAAAGCACTAGCCACTCCAGAGATACCATAGCAGATTTTATTTGAAATCCCCACACTGAAATGCGACAGTGTGTCACTGAATGGCTGCCTCTGTGTGCCTACAACAGTGTGTGTGTGACTGTTAAATTGCCTTACCTAATACAGTAACATTTTCATCATTCATGCCATCCGGGAGTCAAGGTAAGGGGGAGAAAAGAAACAAGCGGTTCGAATTCATCTCATTTTGCAATCTAGACCAGAACACACGTTTGGAAAATGTACAAAGGCAAATACAATTGTGGAAAATTAGATAATGATTCAGAATACAATACATATTCACTGCTAAATGAATATTTCTTTCCTTGTGTACACTAGGTTGTGACAGTAGTTGATTTATAATGAAAAGCAGATGCAGGGCCTTATTAATCCATGAGGGATAATTAGGCTCCCTGTTGCCCCACTAATGTAATAAATGACACAATGCTAGATTCCTGTTATGAATAACGTTACATGTCTCTAAAGATGTGTTACCAATAGACAAGTCATTAACAATGAAATATGTCATGAAGAAATACATGACTGCTGCCTGGGAATGAAGAAAGTAGATTATTAGCTCAATAGCATGAGGATGTACTCAACATACCAGGATACACAGGTATGTGAGTGTGTATTGGCACCCATACAGCACTGGCTGGCTGGCTTTCAATATTGGCAATAAATGCAGCCATCGCACAAACCACTAAGTCAAAGAATGCTCAGAAACACAAGATTTTTCTATTTTTCTCCCAGACATAACTTCAGACAAAACCACCACTCACAAGAATTCATATCTAGTTTCCCACTGACAAAACAATAACACAAAACGGTCCTAATTGTTGTCAGCTGGAGGCCTTTTCAGCATTTCCTGTCACTTTTTCATATTCCACGCTTTGCCTTTTCCCCATTTACAGACAGCTGCTGAGAAGCTTGTTGCAGAGGACTTTGCCAGCAAGCTCGGTGATGTAAGCTGTCACTGCAATGTGTTGCTAGGCAAAGAAGCGGAGGGAGTCTCTAAGTACTGCGGTTCCTGGGTGTTGACATTTCTGTCTGTCTGCCACCAAGAAGAAGTGCTGTTTTGAGTAAACACTGACAACGACGGCAGGAGATAGAGAAGCGGAGGTTGGTGCTCTTTGAACTCTGACGCTGCCAGGTTTTTGACCCTGCCAAGATGCTTTATTGCTACATTTTCCCCATCGCTATTCTACAACAGCCCTTGTCAAGCTGTTCCCTTGTCTTTCCAATTATCTGTCTTATTTCCCCCACAGATGAAATAAACTCAGAAGCTCAGACCTTGATGTTCTGAGTTTCTGAGTTCTGCATCTCCTGAAACTAGGAATGTCAATAGTTAACTGTTAATCAGTTAACCACCAAGAATATTTTTTGACCAGTTACACATGTCAGTCTATAGGTCAATTTGCATACTAGGGTTGGGTACTGAACTCATTACTTCATGTTATTCACGTTAGGTCAATTGGTGCCAAATTTCAGCACCGTGCAGGACTGAGAGTGAGCGCAGCCCTGAAAGAAGTTTTAAAAACACATATTTACTGACTGAAGCGTCTCACACAGAGGCTCCAACATTGACAGGAGCACCGACTCACAGATACAAAGAGACATGACAGATCCGTTTTACCAGCCTGCATGGCAGCTAGCAGCTAGTTAGCATGGCTAGCATTGTTAGCATATCTGTGCTGTGCTGTGTGTAGCCCATAGACTGTAAAAATAATGTGTAGCTGTGGTGTCTCTGGTTTAACAGCACTGTGCTGGGCAGGTGACAGGTGTGTTTATGGTGTTTGTGTGCTCTGAAAGATGGCGTGGATATAAAGTCACACATCTGACGGACTGTTAGCCTAGCATGCTAATCCTATCGTCTATCTGTAATAACAACATAGGTGTTACTTTGTTATTAGGCCATCACCCATCAATCAGTGTGGTAGAGGGCAGGGGAGGGATTGAAAGAGCTAGTTTGGTACCTCAAACCCGAGTACCATCGAGAGCTACTGTGACTAAATGCATTAAAAACACTTTGAGGTGAAGAAGGATGAGCTGAACGTAAAGCTAACCAGGGTAGACAAGCTAGCTCTGACCAATGACTGCTGGATAACTCTCACAAACAAAAGCTACATAACAACTCTTCTTAAAAATTAACCGGTTAGTAAATGGTTAATGGGTGTTGGTCTATTGAAAGCAAAATGAACCGAAACTGACATACTGAAACAATCAATCAATTAACCAATTTACAATAAATTAATAATTTTTGAAGACCTTGAAGCTAAATTCACAGATTCCAGCGTCTCAAAAGTGAGAGATTTCTGCTTCATATCAATGCATCTTTAGGTTTTGGCCTGTTGGACAGATCGATTGACTACACAAATTAATCAAATATCACAAAAATAAATGGTGAAATTATTGGACAATGATCATAAATTGCAGCCCTAAAGGTGACTGAACATTGCACCCATCTTTTGCTTTTGGTTGATTTGGCATCTCATCGTATTCTGTGATGGATGTCCTGATGCCACACTGGTGGCAAATGTACAAGACTCATTGATTTTGTATAAATACCTCACATTTATCACTGACTGGAATTTTTCTTGTATTAAACATCTTTGTAGTTGTACTGGAGAGTTTACTTTTGGCCTGAAATATGTGAGAATAAGAAAAGAAAACCTCCCAACAAAAAGATTTATAGTTTGAAACTTAAATACGCACAAAACAGACGAGGATATTCATCTCAGGAATTTACAGTATTCATTAATTTTTGTGCAAATCCATTTAAAGCAGAAACAGCCAACAACTGTCTGCAGAGATGTAGGTATGACATCAGGGAGCTCACTGAGTGGATTTGATAGTGTCCTATATTCAAAATAGCACAGTGGAGTTTTGTCACAGGTCACCTACAGTATCGTCTCAGCTAAATTAAATGGGTCCTCTCAGTTAAAAACAGCTTCTTGTAAGAGATACGACACTGCAGCATTGCCGCTGGGGTCAGTGTCATTTACACAGACTGCGTAGTGGAATGTGTTTTTGATATTCGCTTGTGCTTTTTATGAATAAAGAAGCATCTTGTGTTGAATATGGTATGCTCAAGTAGTTTTTATCAAGAGACAAAACAGTTCACACCCACTACGACCTTGAGACGCTGCGTGGGACGTGTTTTGGTCAAGGTTGCACAACAGGCAAATAACCCTCACGGTGCTCTCTATCTCTGTGGCCCTCATTTAGTAACACAAGTCTGTTTCTACAGCCGGTACACCTGTGTCCTAGTTGGTAGCCCTAAATATGTCCAGTGAAAAGGCCCCCGGTACCTAACACAAAGCCAGCTTACCTCAAGAGCCACTGGAGACCCTCCTGGTCTCCCTACAGTCCAACTCTCCTCCTCTGCATCCTTCACGCATTCATTTTTGTCACCTGAGTACTTTCCCGTCCACTTGTTTTTATGTGCATTATAAAACTGTGAATAAAAAAAACCCCTGCGCTACACTTTAAAGCTTTAGTAACTGTCAAATGCTCACTGTACACATACAACACTCCCTCTGTCCCTCAGGTCCGTCTCTCTAGTTGCATGTTGGGTACTGTAGTTGTAGAGTTTGGTTTGTGCCTTTCTCACGGCGAAGGAAGCCAGCAATTGTGAAAATAGCTGTGCGTCTCTTTGTAAACAAGCTCAGGGTCTGACCTCACGTCATTAATCCCTCTGCAGGTTTGCAGGCCCCGAGGCGTGTCTGCCCCACAAACTCTCTCTTTTTTAGGTCTCGCTTTCTGTGTCACTTTGCCTCTCTCTGTCTCTCACTTTAGATCCCTCGTTCTCTTTCACCGGATCTCTGGCTGTCTCTACACCTCTCTAGCTTCAGATCTCCCGTGTGAATCGCTCTCTGTCACTCCAGGCTATTGTTCACTTCAAGGATACTCATCAAACAAGTCAGCGTTATGTGGCAGTCGAGGGTTCCTCGTGGTTTTTTTTTTTTTGGTTTTCTGTCAGTTCACCTTGTAAGTGGAGAGATTGTCATTTCCTGTCTCTCTCTAACCTTCCGTGTATGTAGCACTTCAGTTCACAAAGCAGACATTGATGGAGCTCAGATCAATTTCCATTGATATATTGATATATCTTTTCTATTTATATCCATTGATGTTTATCTATACTGCTTGCATCAAGTTTTCTTGGACAGTTCTCCATGTTTAATGTCGTTGGAGGTTTGGGTATAAAGATTAGGTAAGTTTATTATATCTCTCCAACATGCTCCTCTGTCTCTTGTCTATAACTCATCCAAAGATTGATTGCTGATTGGTTCAATTGAAATACACTTGCCCTTATTGTCTGTAAAGTAATTGGAGGCACAATCAAGATGAAGAACTAGAACTTATTCTGCAAACTATTACCCTGAAAAAATAAATACCCTTCACTTTCCCATTATATACTGGTAAATGGAGTAATGGTAATGTTCATCAGGTACCATTCCTGAGCAGCTTTTTACCTTGATACCAGTTCAATAGGTGATTCAGAGAAGGCATCGTTCAGATTCCCCTTTTCAACAGCTCATCATCTTCACACACACAAAAATTAATACCTTGTCAGTGGAGCTATTGTGCTGCTGTCATGCTGTACTTGAAGGACAGTTTCCCCCCACGTATAATCTTACACTTACATTTCATCATTCCACAAGATATTTTGATTAATTTTTTGTAATTTACTTTTTTGTTTACTCACTAATAACGTGACTCTATCACAGAGGAGTTGATGTCATAATTTGCAGTGTTTTTATCTTGTATGTCATAACATTGTGTGGTTTCTGAATGTTGTGACACCACCAAATAATATGACAAATGAATATATCATCAGATAAACAACTATCTGATAAAATGTCAACAAAAACTAAGCGTTATTAACTTCACAGTATTCATTGCAGACCTAATGTATCTGATTGCATAAGCCTGCAATAATAATAACAGTAATAGTAATGGCAAAGAAAGAAAAGAATGAGTTTGTCCAGACAAAACAGAAAGTGACTATAATAAACATGTTCAGGCTGCAGAGGCTGAGTCAGTAAACGTTTTGGTGATGGATTTCTCCCTATCCCATTATCTCATATAGTAGATATATACGAATTTATACCTCAATACACGTTCACTGTAGATGTTTTATTGCTTTAAAATTGCAATTGCTGTTAAAGCGTTTACACATTTATGGTGTATTATACATTTAAATAGCTTCCATTTACAGTAATAATCTCTTTCCTCTTTTTTTTTTTTGTCCCTCCATTTGGCTTGCGTCTTGAGTTCTCCTCACGTCTTTTCTCCCTCCTCTGACTCCGTTTCAATTGATCATCTCCTGTCCCTTCAGCCTAGCCGTCTCTTATTACCGCTATGTCCTCACTCGGTAAACAAGAATAGGCTGTTCTCATCCGGCCTGTGCGTGTTCGTGTCAGACAGGTTACCATACAAATTAGGGAATGATAGCTTCTCCTCTCCTCGTCTCACCTCTTTTCCCCAAGGCATGCAGAAACTGCAATTAGCTCAAAATTAAATGAAGGAAGCCAAACAAAAAAAAAACAAAAAAACTCAGCAGACTACCTCCATCTTGTTATGTCCACTGTCAAAGGATGACAGTGCACATAACAACACTTATATCACTGATCTACACTGACACATCCCTGTGCCAGCTAATGATCCCCCTACCAGCTCTGTCAATAACCCAAGCACATCTCATCTGGTGTGATAAAAGTGCCTTGACAATGAATTCATAAATGAAAAGTGTGGAAGATTTACAGACAAAATAGACTGTGTAGCTCCTTAGCCTTACCATCTCATCGTTTAGACAAGTGTATGACAGATTTAAAGACTTAAAATGAAAGCCTGACTGAGCCTGTCGAAAGTCAATCTGATGCCTTGTGTGCAGATTCTAATTATCTCGGTGGCAGACAGAGGGAGTCTGGGGACACATGATTTGATGAATGAGTCTCTGTACACTGTATATATTGCGGTGGTACACTTGAAAGGTGCTGTATCAGTGGGGCAAATAAGGACCTGTTACTGTATGTGTTAAGCTTCAGGATCCAATATTTCACACCAGATGGTTCATTTTGTCTCTGGAATAAGATTTGAAAAACAAGCCTACAAAATGATACCCATCCTGTATCGGGGCCAAGCAGTAGCAAGAGAGACTCATTTCAGCAAAAACAGACTTCAGATCATTTTCTTTATTGAACAGAACTGCAACACTTTGAAAACAGTCAAATTAAAGTTAGGTTTCAAAACCAGAAAACCAGCTACTGTTTGGCTTGTAGATGTCGGTTGTTGTAAGAGTTGTAGAGCAGCAACACTGATTAATCAGTCAGTCAACAGTAAATGAATCGCAAACTATTTTGATAATCAATTAATCGTTTTGAGTCATTTTTTAAGAGAAAATGCTGACATTCTCTGGTTTCAGCTTCTTAAATGTGAATATTTTCTGGTTTATGATGGTAAATGGAATATCTTTGGGTTGTAGACTGTTGGTCGTCACAAAACGCAACATTTTAGTTTGCATCTTGGGTCTGATTGACATTTTAAAGACCAAACTACTAATTGATTAATGGAGAAAACAGACATATTGGCATCCAGTGACAAGAAGAAGAAGATAAAGCTGAAACCTGGTGAGTGATATACAAAAAAGCACTATCAGTACATGCACCCATGTAGCACTAAATTGGAACAACATGAACTGAATATCAGGGCCAGTGCATTGCATGGATTAAGTATTGAGCTTGTGAGGAGTGGACATTCCAGTCTCTCGAGTTTAAAGAGAACAGATTAAAAGTAGCGCAAGAATGTGACACAGAACAAGGTTATAATGACAGGACAGATAAAATAGAAGAATTGCCGACAATGGCACTGTGTTAAAAAATGCAAGTGGGCTGTGTTAGTAGAGCTGTGTTGCTATAGCTGCTGATGAGAAAATGAAACACAATCCATGCAGGCCGGTGATATATACCCATGAGTCTGAAGACTTATCAGACATCACACAGGACTCTGAAGCTTTATCACAGTGACAAAGATTTTATTCTCTGTCTCAAAAATTGCTAAAATAAACAGTTGTTCACGTTAAAAAGTTGTCTATAAGGAATATACAGTTACATGTATTTTGCTGACCACATTCACAATGGTTGATGCCACCTTTACAGTTTAATGCACACATAAACAAGCAAAACAAACAAAAGAACCATCACCCAGTCCGTAGTGGGTTTTACTGTGGATTGGACTGGACAGATCCTGCCCGTTCAGAAGGGGTGCAACATGGTTCAGTCCATTACTACCACTGCTCAGGGTGGTATGGAATAGTCCAAGTTGCAGCTGAAACAGAGGGTTTTTATACATAAGGTTTTGTCCACAGTGCCTGTTGCCATGACACCCCAACTCCATCAACTTGTGGCTTAACCCTGTAACTATATAGGTGGCACTTCTTTTTTTTCCCCATGACAGACATATTCACAGTCTCAGTTCACAATCCCAGATTTATTGCTGGATTGATTTTGCCGTCCAAGCATCAGCAGGTAACCAGGATATTTGGAGTCTGTGAGTTTAGTGCCTAGCTTTGTTGTGACAGCCTGCCATTTTGGTCAATCACTTATCGGAGCGTGACTAAAGGATAAGGCTCTGAGGTGAAATCAAGCTGGCTTACCCAAGCGAGTGTGTCATTTTCTGGATAAGAGACAAAGAGGAGTAGAGGTCGAAAAGCTCCGTGGCTGACCTGGAACAATCCTGTCATCTCCTCAGCGGCTGCCACAAATTGCAGGGTTGGGGGGTGAGGGCAAGTTCGGGCAAAGCCGAGCCTTTTGGGAACAGACTGGAAGAAAGAAACTGACTAAACTGATAACCCATGGCGTGAATCCAAATTGTGAGAAAATTCTGCCGCCAGGTTATAGAGGGGAATAAACTGATGTCACAGGCTCTTGTTGGATACACCAACGCTCAGCTAAATTTTCTAGGATGAGAACAAACGGTACAGAGGACTCTGTCTAAGATAGAAGGAAGGAAGAAGAAAAAATCCACCCACATCGACTAACCGTTTAACAAATCACAGGGAAAAAATGATGGAACAGAGAACGTGAGGAATAACTACACAAACCAGCATTTTAATTAGGAGAATTCAGAAAACACAACAGCACCAGCAGAAAATAAACACCAGACGTTGACATTTGGAGGGATGAACAAGAGATTGGAAACCACATTCCTATCAGACAGAAATCCCTAAGGGGACAGAGGCAGGATGAAACAGGGAAGAAAAATGAGATGGAGAAGATGAGAAACAGAAAAAGTCACTCAAAACCCTCTTTTTTTCCCTTAAAAAGTAAGTCAAACTGAATCTGAATCATGCAGAAATTGACAGTTAGCTGAGACAAAAATTGACCGGAGGAAAGACACAGAGTGACTACTACAGACCATCAAGTATTACAGAAAGAGTCTGCAAAAATCTGCTGTTACTGAACATTTCTGAAAAAAACAAACAGGACCAGGAGGGTTTATACAAGAAACAAATGTCAAAACACTGCAACAGAAAACAAGGCTATTATATCTGACTTTGCCAAAACAGCCTGATAACTGGAAATTTCCATCATCACATAAAAGCCTCCTCTTTGCACGGAGGTTAGAAACAACTTTGACTTACAAATCCTTAGGATTATACTCCCTTTACTTTGAGTTTACATTCTTTCCTGTTTTTTTTTTTTTGGCATTATTCACATTATGAAACTGTATGTTCCAGAGCAAAAATAGTTTATATTTCCTCAGTAATCTCTGGAACAAAATTGATTTACTAGAATCCAAAGCTCGCTGTAACTACATATTTGATTTGCTGTATATCAGCCATTTGCTCTTCCCAGAGAGATTGCATTCTGGTAATCAAACAGTAATTTGTAACATTACTCTGGCTGTTTGTATTTCATTTCCAAATTCATTAGGCGGCAAATATGTTCAACAAATTGCTTTTGGCAATATCAACAAAGACTGTCACTCTGGATTACACCTTCAATACTGACAGGCAGAGGAGAAACACAATTTCAGTCTAGATGTCTTATATTATTTGCAGAACTCTGGTTTGTATGTTTTCATTGGTAAGTATTAGCACCACGGTTTACTTAGGATTGCCTTTGTTTGCTGCAATTTGCTTGTTTAAAGGATGACAGTGCAGACAGTGTGAAACAAGGCCATAAACATGCATTGTAACCCAACCGATGCTGAAAAGGTTGCTCACTGGCTGTCTGACACTGGCTGTCTATTTAATGTGGTCCCCATATAACCTAATGCTTTTTCATTCACTTCTTCTGCCACTGTGGTAAAACTATGTAACACATCAGTGATCAATACCAACAAAAGCAAGTCAAGCATAAAAACATAGGTTTGAGTTGTCTGCTGAGTCTCAACAGTGGGAATTTTATGTGAGAAGTTCAGCAGTCTGGAGATCTGAGAAACTGTTTTGCACCCTCTGGACCAAATATCAGATGCTGCTGGAGTCATGTCAGCCTATAATAAGGCTGGGATATGTTGAAAGAATGAGAGTGTAGTAATGCTTTATGAGATGCATTATTGTTGCTGTATATCCTTCTTGGCAGACTTATTTGTTATTTATGTGTTGTTATTTGACTTTTTTTGTCATTTTACTGTTTTTATTGCTCTATATCACTCTTGCCAGACGTGTCTGCTAGTTATTTGCTTTATTTGACATTTTACTGTTATGACTGTGGTTGTTATTGTATATCCTTCTAGCCCATATGAATGTGAACTCAAGGGATTGCTATAAAAGAGCTCAACACTCAGTCAATTTTACCCTGAATAAACAATGGTTAAAATAAATAAATAAATACAGAACAAACTGAATTTGCTTGCTCGCTGTCAGAAAAGTGATAAATGTGGTTTGGAGGCCAAAAAAGTGGGATGAAAATGAAATTACTCATCAACAATACAAGTATGAGTGTCTGAAAATTGCAGGTTGGCTATGAAACAAGAACTGTCAATAGTACTTTACACAAGTTTGACTGTAGGTCACAAGTAATTTGTTAGATCTACAGAAAGTATGTTGGGCAAAATTCTCCCAAAACCACAACAACTTCTCAGATCACAGCTCATTACTGATACACAGTCAAAACAAAGTTATGCCTTCTTATGTCTTATAGAGGATGCCTACTGTCAATACTTAAACAGGATTACATGTGAAAAAGACCAAAAATAAATGAAGGTGATGAATGGATGAAGAGAGAGGCTTATCAAAATGAGTTAAACTGCTATTTTTTTAAAATCATACATCACCATCAAATGATAAATGACAGCTAATGTTATTATACATTTACCATGTGACCATGTCACATTTAGACGCACGGCTTTCCTCTCTTGTGTGCACCTTGCAGCTGTTAATATGAACAGTCATTTATTTCAATAAGGCAGCCGGCATCTCCTGTGGTGGAGGAGCTAATGTTTGTAGAGAAGACCCAGCTGCAGTCCAAATCAGAGACATTGATTTGGCCCTCAGCTCTACGGGACAGTTCGGCTCCCAGAGGAGACAACACAAGGGCAATCGCAGGACTCAGCTGGCCTCCTGGCCCCCTGCATTAGTAATCATTCCAATTACCAAGAAAAGGTCCAGATGCGCGTCTGGTTACATAATGTTCTCTCCCTCTTGTTTGTGTCTTCAAGTTAGACTTGACTAAACAGGCACCTGGATTTTCAGGCGCCGGATATTTTGAGGATGTCATTTGAGGTGGTGGTTTCACTCTAATGGCCAATTTCTTTCTAATAGTCTGTTTCTGTCCGTTCAGGCTACACATGTAATAATTCAACACCTCCATCAGCCAGTTTACGTGAGAATAAATAATTGGATTACCTGCCGCCTCCCTACCGGTTTCTGATTGTGGGAGGAAGCATAGAGAAAAAAAAAATCCTTCAAATTCAACTCTCACGAATGTCTTTTTCGCTATAAACAGACTCCAAAATCTCTAAAATACTGTCTGCCTTTATGACATACAAGCACCAGCAGATCTTAGAGAATAAGAAATGGGAATGTTTATGACTGTGCATGAAGAGGGTAAAGTCCCCCTCTGACATCAGACGCATTTTTTGAAGTAGGATTCCTCTTGTGTTGTGAGGCTCTTTCATTATCCAGCGAAGTTGGCGACAGCGTATTTTACATTTTCTATACATCTTTCTTCGTGCATTTTCCTCACAGGATCCCACATCAAAAGTACTTCACAGCCAAAACAATGCTTTTCATGCTTCAGAAGACCGCCAAAAAAGAGAAAAAATCTTCTGATATTGTGTCGCACTCGCAAACAACAGAAGGATTACTGATCTGTCTAGCAGCATGTGAAGTTGGTGAATGTGATGCAAGACTATCAGTGTTACAGGCCTATTTTCTCATTACTTTCCATGCATGTCTCAGCTTAATATCTGCGCTGTGATTACAGAAGGAATGCCAGAGATCATTACATGACAAAGTGTACGCTTCTCAAATCGTGCTCACTATTGTGTTCCCTACTGGTGCGTCCTCTCGAGAATTACTCCATGTTGTTTAGGTTCAGCTCTTAGCAGTCTCCAAAAAATAAAGGACATAATACACCATGCTACATCTGTGCTATTATTACAGAGGAGGAAAATATTTCTTTACATTCATCCTGTGCATTAATACTGTACTATAACCCTCTCAAGGACTCTCATGCTTTTCTGTTCTTTTGCCAACTGAATGTCACAATTTGAAGATGGCATCTTAGATTTTGTGAATTTGTGATGGCAATTTTCCCCCCATTTTATTGACTAATATCTGTATACTCTAATAATAATGTTATGTATGTATATGAGTCTGCATGTCTCTGGACCAGTTTCAGCTGCTCTCTGTGTTATGGCACTTCAGTTAATATGATTTGGAATTTGATACCAATGAACTTCTTCAGCCTGATCCCAGCATTAGCCTCGCAATCGTCTGATGTTTGCAGCCTTCTCTATATAAGCTCTGATTAAGCCATTCGTTACACTCGGGCCCTAATTTGCACAACACTTCCCTCAAGTGCAATTTGCGCCTACTTTTGAAAACTGAAACATGAAGGATAGATCAAAAACAAAACACTTTTTCTTTTTTTTTTTTTGAGAGAAGGGAAAGATGCAGCCAGAAATATCTGTGTTTATCTTTGATGTGAGGTGTTAATTCCTTTCCCCATTAAAAACATGGAAACTGCACTTCAGGCCAAGTTTATGCATGATAAATTTTGGCCGCTGTATTTTCACTCCAAGACTGAATAGTGATGAAAGGCCTGTTTTTCATTAGCGGCAGCTGATCCTCTCTCAGCCTATCGGGTGATGTTTGTTATCTTGTAGAGGACAGGTAGCTGAAGGATCAGATAGACCGTCTGTCAACTGATTTGCAGATTCTGTTTTCTGTTGAACTATAAATGGCTCATCTGACTGATTTACTGGCCATCAAGTCTCCGCCTGACCAAGATAGTAAAAAGGATTTTTTTTTTTTTACATGTTTTCCCATAAAACTAATCATGCGTATCAATAGGTCTGAAAGCTAAACAGCCCTATGAGGGCTCTTAAAGCCTACTAAGTTTATTTATTTATTTATTTTACTGTATTTGTGAGGCTTAGCAGCTTACAGCTAATTTTACAGTCCCTTCGGCAGGTCACAATTAAAACATATAACAGCACAATAAGAAAACACTATGAAGCAAAAAAACACACAGGACACATAATACAAAGTTACACGCAGTAGCACATCACACACACCCACAATGTCAACTAGAAATGTCAAATGTATACTTGACAAATTCAGAGCAAGAGTCAACGGTTACAGTACATATGAATCATATCAGCCAGCAATATCTGACAATGCGTATACAGTATAATTGATATTCCTGCCCTGAAAAATAGCCTATGATTCCACTCCGCCACTTCGCTCATACAATGTTTCCATTCGGTTTATATTCAAAATTAATTGAGTCCACACTTGTAGTAAAAATAACTCTACTAAGCTCAAAACCAACATCAAGGCCAATGAAAATTTGCAGTTTGTTTGAAAACGCCGTCAAATGCAAAGAACTGTTTTCTTTTCCAGAGAAACTTTTTAAAAAAAGGCCTGTTCAGACATATTTGGCTTCAGCATCATAGAGACGTCATACTCCGAAGACCACGCCCACCAGAGGGGAAAACAATCTGAGCCATAATAGGCTGAAACGCTAACAAAATGCCTGTAGCTAGCTAAAAACATTAGATTCCAGCATGTCAAATGATTATTTTAGCACCCTTTATCTACCAGAGAGGAAAAGGTATATTGACAAACTCAGTATTGTCCGTCTATCTCAGTGTCCCTTCTCCTTACCTTGCTTTTCTTGGAGAAATGATCCCATCTAATGGCCAGAAGAGAAATACTTTAATATCGAATCACCAGGTAAGATAATCATTTAACCTAACAAAGATCAAAACCAGGTCTTGCATAGCTTTGTAGTTTCAACCTCTACAGTTTGTCTGGCCAAATTAGCAACTGTAACTTAGTTAATAATAATCAAGGCACATAGCCTCAGCTTTGCAAAAGTTACATCCCCAATGTTATAAAAGACCTAATAAAAGCTTGGCATGAGAAGAGTATCCACGCCGATTGCTTATTCTTTGTCTTATCTTTTGTTAGGAATCTAGTCTACACTCAAACAACAATGAAAAATTCTTTGGATGTCCAATATTTTTGTAAGTGGATGTGTGCAAGTTGTATACCATCATAAACCAGCCAATTCAGACTGCACAGTCTTCAACGATGATGTGAAGCCATCCTTGAGGGTCACTGATACATCACATCACACATGGGTTGCTGTGAGGAGTAATGGGACAGTTGTGGCAGCCCATTGTGACTGTAGAGCAGGGTAAGTTAAAACCAGATACCAGGAAAGTCAAACTTGACACTTGTGACTTGTTTTAGGTTGTTTTAAGACCTGTAGCCATTCATTGTCCAAACAAGGAACCTCCACCCACATTTATCTGCATGATCAAGTCAATCTGCAAGTTATCCGCATGATCAATCCCAGGTCAACTTGCAAGTGAAGAGGGCTGGATTCAGAGTCTCACTGCACAAACCATTTATTGGGGCATCTAGTGATGACTATGTAATGTGAGACTGAGAGTTCTTGAGGCCAGGTAAGCTATTTTAGCATACATGACATTTATCCACTGTTGTTCTATTTAATCCAAACATTTGAGCCGCCAGTACAGGCTTTGTTGGGTTTTGGTGTAGCTTTAGCAACGTGTGGAGTAACTGGTTTCCTGAGGTCAAGTTATGGAGTCAAGTGAATTGAATGAACTGAGCAAGGCATGCATGAAGTACAACAAAAACGGTCCAGGATGCACCAGTCATCAATTTGCATTCCTCATCGTCCTCTTTGAAACTGCTGGCTTTAGATCTCTGTTGAGCCTCATCTCTCTCTCCTGGCAGCATCCCTTTCCTCTCTTAAAACGCCAATCTCCTGGTAAAGCTGTTCTGTTGTTGGGCGCTCTTCAGGTAAGTTTGGGTTGGGATTCAGAGGGTCATCAGTTGTGGGCAGGGTTGTCATGGCGGTAGCATGGAGTTGATGACGCTTCTTTCTATTTTGCAATTTTGGCTATTTTTACAGTCTTGTGAGGCAGTAAGGTTGAAATGTAGTCTAGATGAGACTCATCATGACATTTGGAGTCTGAAACAACATAAATCATTTAGGTAGCATCTCTAATTTGAGGCAACAAATCAATAGTTGACACAAGATAGCCAAACTAATTCCAATTAAAAAAAAAATTCAAATTCTGCTGTGGTAAATAAAGTTGATTTATCGCCCCTCTCTGCCTCTCTCTCACACACATACACAGTGAGAGAAAGGAAAATTTGATTGGAATAATGCATCCTGTATAAATCTGATGTTTTTGCAAGATTCTCCAGGGTTGGTACACCACATGAGGGAGGAAAATTAGTGTTACAATTTATTTATGGCCAAAATAGAGCCAGATATAGAGGGAAGTTGGGGAGCATATGATAAGTAAAATGATGATGGACAAGTTAGCTGTTAGCAAGCAAATATTAGCTTTGTGATAGCAAGCTATTGTAGTTAGCTAGATACTTGCAAACATAATACTACATAGCTTTCTAGTTTATCCACATTCCACTATAAAACAATTTACATTGTGTCAAAATACTTAACTTACAGAAATAGTTAGCCTAAAACTGACATTTGGATATTTGACTTACCAGTGACAAAATGCTTGCTGCACACGTAGGCATACTGAGTGTCAGGATCCAACTTTTTTTCCATTCATCCTGCAGATGCCTCACATCTTATTCCCTGTATCCACTTTTGTCTTCTTAAAGGCTCAGTTTTTCGGTTCGGGAGCTTATAAATACTTAGTTCTGGGTTCTTTACCTTGTTGGTAGTGCAACCCACCACACAGCAGGTTTTAGGCATTTTTCAGTTGTTTACTAGCAGACAGAAGTGACAAGGAGGCACCTTCACTCAACACACAGTCAATGGAGAACGATGAATTGTTTTGTTTTTGTTGTGGGAGGGACTTGATTGCGCTCTGTCTCTATTGGTGCATCCCTTGTGCATGGCATCATTAATGCTTGGCTGTTGCAGTGGCAGCAGGGTATTGATGATCCATTTCAGCATATGAATGAGGAGTTAGGGTGAGGAGACAGGGAGGTGGGGGTAAATGTGCTAATGTGATTCAAACACGCCCTTTTTATAATAGGGCTTGTCCCTGTGCCAGGGGAAGCGGGTGGCATAAACTAGTGGGTGATTACGTTAAACAAATGACTGCCTCATTAGCTAGACCCCCAGAGTGTGTCGTGCATGTATACAAACAGAAGTACACACACTCACACTGTCCTATGATTTCTCTCTTCCTCACGCGTGCACACACATTCAGACATTTACACTGACATAAGCATTAGGTTGGCTTTGTACACAGAAAAGGGCAGCACACAAAGGCAGTACTCAGGAGGGTACAAGCTCCATCCAATAGACTAATTAACATCTCCCAATTACACCAGCCAGCACTCTATGGTGCTCCAGTTAGCTTTTGATGATACTACACAATACAACAGAATGTGTCACAATGAACGTCCATGTCCAAACAACATCTGAGCCGCTCCTCTAAAGCCAAGCTAATGATTGCAATTAGCATCATTAGATTCCAAGCTCAGGCCTCAGCTGGTGTAAAGTTGGACAGACATTTCATGCTTTTTGCCACACAGCTCACTGTAGGAATATTAGGGACAAATGATTTAGCTTGTTGTTTATGCATCAACATAATAAGCCAGGCTAGATTGATATCTTAGGTCTGTAATTACTCGACCTGATTTACACCGAACCATCTACCCCATACTGCCTCAGTGAAATGTATTCTGGTGTAATCACAGCACAGTGCTCAGAGATACGCTACAAGGCAAAAACAACGCAAAGAAAAGTAAAGCTACGATGAACAACGATTTTCCTTATTGATTCGTCTATATAATGTTTTTTAATTAGTCAATTAGTCAGTAAAATGAACAGTTTTCCAGAACCTGAGGTGACGTCTTCAAATTGCTCTAATTTACTCCGACTAAAAGTCCAAATCCCAAAGATTATCAATTCATGTTGATATAAAACAGAGAAATGCTGCAGTAAGCTTTACTTTATGCATTAATATGACATTTTGTATACATACATATAAAGTTATGTTTTAATATGGAGCCACAATGAATTTGTACACACAGCTGGCTTTATCTTGGAGTGTAAAGTGCATCCGTGAACTGCGCTGGTGTCCTGGTGTGGCTATTGTGATTAGTTTTTTTGATCATGTAGATGTGATGGGTAGTTCTGCACTCAGAGCTCAGATATTAGCCCTTAAAGCTGTGGGTGGCTGCAAGCTCTAAAATATAAACCTCTGGGAGGCCACATTAACTACTGGGAGGATACCAAGAAAAACCACAGTGAGCTCACTGACCAGCAGGGAGGAACATCACTGATCTTACTCAGAAAAAAATGAAGTGATTGTAGAGGGGAGAAGGGCAACCTTTGCCCGCTGGGACAATGGTCTCAGTACAAGCACTCTAGCATCTGCCACCTGACCATTAGCTAAATAATGCATGGAGCTTGTGTAGGGCCTGTCATAGTCAGTCTCATACTCATTGGTGAGTGGTGTGAGGAGTCGAGTCAGCAAACGCGCTGAAGCATCATAGACATGGCAGTGCAAGCAAACATGCACAAACCACACACACACACACACACACACACACATAAACACACATGCAAAGTGTGGCTTCCCAGAGGCTTATAATGAAAGCTTGCAGACATCCACGGATTAAAGAAGGTTCTTGAGATTATGTGGAAAAGCTGAGTGTGGGCAGATTAAGCTCACTACCAAGTATGTGACCAAAGTTTAGGACATGAGCAGCTCATCTGTCAATCTCCATTGCAGAGGCAAGATTAAACAGCATCGAAATAAGAGAGTGAGTGTGTATGTTTGTGTCGGGATGGATAGTCGTCTGTTTGAGTTGAGTCGCACAGCTAAAACAGACCTTTGATCACAGAACAGGACGAGAGACCTGCACTGTATCCGCATCTCTGCAGACCCAGGAGTCACAGTGACCCAGGGCTCTCTCTCCCTTCAGGAGCATTTCCCATCAGAAGCCTGTTACACCGCAAAGGCCATTTTACTCCCAGAATAGCAAATCTGGGGAAATGTAATCTTTGAAGCCTCAGCTAAAATAGCCTGACAAAGCCATTTTCTGGCAGAGCAATAGAGGGAAAGCTCAGATACAAAAGCTTAATTTCAAATGAAAAAAAAAAAACGTTTACATGACTGCTTCAAGATCTGACATTACTGTTTTATTGGTTAACCTTAAGCATAGTGTTTGTCAAGTACATGAAGTCTCTGGCAGACTCTCAAAGACATGAAAGCAGTTGGTTTGGTAAGACACCAACCAAAGTTGTATTAATAGCTGGTTGCCAGGCCAGCATCATTATCAACTGATGAGTCAAATTTCTTTATTTCTATTTTACTTTTGCCATTAACTGATTAGTAGTTTAATCTAAAAAATGATGAAAATGCCTGTCACATGTTCCCAAAACCCATGTTGACATCTTCAAAATTCTTATTTTGACTGTCTAACTGTCCAAAACTCAATGTATTTCATTCATATTAATATAAAACTGAGAAAAGCAGCAAATCCTCATATTTGAGAAGCTGAGACCAGAGAATGAACTGTGTAACAGAGCACTCTACAACAGTACCATATCTACTGTAAGTGCCCCCATCCCCCTGTCTTTTATTGCCCATCGCTTTTATCAACTCCCCCATGCTCTGGATAATTAACAATTTGGTAAGGCCTAATCATGTGGACATGGGGATTGATTTGATTTAACCTTGGTTTAACTGGGAGAACCCCCTGAGACACTGGCAGGAGGTTGGCAGATCGGACATGAATGGTAAAGAGACTGACAGAGAACTAGTGGGAATTTGATAACTGCCATCAGCTGCTCCCCCAATCTGGCGAGGTGACGATGGAGCGCTGCTGCCACAGGAAGAGGATGCAGGGTTTGGATTTGGTACAGTTCATACATTGTGGTCCCCATTTTGCAAAATATCCAGTGACATGACTGTAATAAAATAAGACAGCGCTTTCAGCTGTTTTCATCAAACTTTCCTATTTCTGACAGAGAAAGATGCTGTTATTACTCCGATTCCATGCAGGACTTCAGTCAGACCAAAAACACAATAAAAAGGACTCCACATCTAGTCTACTGTACTATATACAGTGTGCACAGTATACAAGGCATAGGTTGCAATTTTCCATTAAACAAGAACATTGCTAGACATTGATTAAAGCCAAATCCCAAGACAAAGAGAAGAAATTAGAGTTAAGGTAGAGTTTAAGTTGTGGATTTTTGAGGATGCAGACCTCCTTTGCTTCTGAATAAATATAAAAATAGATCTTTAATTGAACTACAAAAAATGGTGCTTTGCAACAGAAGTGTACAACAAACAACTAACCCACTAAACCAACAGAGCAGATGTGCTGTACAGGCAGTAGTAACAAAAAAAAAACTGAATGAAAACCTAAAACCAGCTACCTACAAGAAAACATCCGTCATCTTGCTGGGAAAGAGGTTCAAAAGGTTGTTTAGACTTCTCGAGTGTCTTGCTTAATAGACCCTGCATATGTACACAGCAGCAGTTGATAAAGGCCTTTTCAGAAACCTAAATAACTGTTTTCAGACGTCAAATCTTTTTGGACATGAAAGGGAACAATTGCAGAGAGCCAGACAAAGCAAACCCTTTACATGTCAAAGCAAAGAAAACCGAACGCGATGTTTTTAGACGTTCAAGTCGATATTCCTTTTGAGGCATTATATCCTTTTGACAAAGTTATTTTGCCCATGCAGTTTTTCCAAAGCATGTTCAGCAACAACAAGTCCGCCCTAGAAATGTCAATGTGCCAAAATGAGACTGCAGGATCACAGTTAATTTTTCGCTTAGTAATTCCTAAAGCCGGTAGCGACACTGAAAAGGAGGTTTCAGTATGAGTTCTGTAAATTGAGTTGGCCAACAAAATGGGTCGAGGAGATGACAACCTCTGAAAGCCTTGAGACGAAAGTGGATTTTAAGTGTCACAATTCAATTTGCGACCTAAATTGCACTGAGCCTTACCTATTAGTTTTGACTTTGCTGTGTGGATGGGTGAGGGACAGCCTAATGTGTTTGACACTACAGTGGTGTTGAATAAAGTGTAGCTGATACAATTAGCTTTAACTGTCAGAAAGGCACATCTTTCCTTGTTGGTCTATGGTTTTGTCTCCAAAAAAATAAAAACCTAAAAGAAAATGACATCTTACATTCAAGAACTTCCACCTCAAAGTCTAACCCATCAATTTATGATCAAACTAGGCATCACGCAGCAACACAGCCAATTAGGTTATGACAGTTTCAGATGCTGTATTTCCCCTTCATCTGCACCAAGTACTGGAGGATTAATGTGGCAGATCACTGTTATCTATCCTAATGACACCGGTTTCATTGGTTCATCACTGACTATCAGCATCTGGCCATCTGGCCTCGTAATGTACTGTACAACAAGGGTGTATGTCCCAGCATAATACCTCTGCTTGTGTTTTATCTAAAGCATGACTCCTCTCGCTTAACTGCTGTGCCACATCTGGTGCTCTGCAAATCACATCAAACAAGAGTTTCTGTTTAAACTTAAATGTGTATGATTTTTATGTTGTGTTTTTATAAGAGCAATTTTTTATTCTCCATTCATTCTTCATCTTATTTTTTTTTTAACCATTACTTATTTTCCATGTGTCACCTATTTTATTTTTAGAAAAAGACAGAAAAAATTCTGCTAGATTCTTGAGAGAAAATTCATGATGATTGATACACACAATAGATCTGCACTGGCATCTGTCCTTGATTTGTCACTATAAAAAAAGACAAGGGATTTCCCAGACATCTCAATTGTTTCTTTCTTCCAGGGCACAGTTCACTCTTATATTCCCATTCCCTTTGCAGTTTGCCCCAGGAAAAAAACAAACCTGTTGGCAGCTGAGTGTAGTATATGTGTGTGTCTGTTAGCCATTACCTCCACTGGTGCCCATTCTCCCAGGTTCAGGGCTGATACATATCCAACGTGGCAGCCGGTCACCAACGCTGCGCCGGGATGAATAGTCCGTCATCCCTGCTTCCCTCTCTCCCTCTCCACTCTGCTCTCTGCCTCTTGCCAGAGCTGTTTGCTCAGCTGTTCCCCTCTCTGACCGCATTTATCCCAGATGAGCGGCACAGCTTACCCCGTTAATCTGTGTGTGAGTGTGTCTGGGTGCGCGCATGTGTGTGTGTGTGTGTGTGTCTGTGTGCACGCGTCTCCATTCCAGGCTTCCTCTCATTGGCCCCCTGATGCCCATCTGAAGACACGCCCTGATCAACGGGGGACACACACTGTCACAAAGGAGACAAACAGAGCGCTCACAGGCCAGACATTGTACTTTAAGTAGAGGTCATTTGGAGCATGTCTGAGGTGAATAAAATGTCTACAGAGATGACACAGATTATAAAGGTCTTCTGAATCCTCTACTTAATGATGCACACCCTTTCCTCTACCCTCCACGAATTCAGCAAGGCTGTAATAACATCTCCTAAACAGTAGTGAAAGCAGAGAATGTGTGTATGTGTGTTGATGCTTGATTAAAGGGTTGAAACCCACCTGAGACTGGTGTTATAGTATTAGTTATAGACTGGTGTGGTTAGTATTTGTGTCATATAGTATTTCCCGACTTGTCCCTCCTCATAAGGCTGAAGCCATAAAACAATTCAGGATCAGTAAGAGGTTCGCAGCCTCATTTCAAACACCCGCTCTTCAAATTATTGTTTGTTTACATGGTGATTTAGGGCGAAATAGCGTTGACCAACATTACAAAGAAAGGTGAACAGGGGAAAACACAGTGGCTTAGTGCAATATCAACAAATAGTTTTTCTAATTTTGTAATCTGAGTATTTGCAGTGGTATAGGATATATCGTAGCATGGTATTTTTATATATATAGTTTTGGGGGCATTTTTTGTCTTTATCAGACAGCTTACTGTAGAGACCTGACAGGACATGAGGGGAGAGAAGGTGGATGAGATGCACCAAAAGTCCCCAGCTGCACTTGAACCAGAGACCTTGCAAATACTGTACGTAGTCTGCATCTTATATCACCAGAACGCCACCAAGTCAAATCTTATCAGTTGGCTCCCAAACTGAGATTATTGCTAATTTCCACTCAAACTGAAATATTTTCAGCCTCAGTTGATGATTTTCACCTCCATTCATGCCAACAAACATCATGATTCCACTGACTTTGCATTCATGCCACCTCTAAATATCTTCTCACACTGTACAAAAAGAACAGCATCCATTAGAGTTTCTGCTGAGGGATATTTGGAGAATGTTAGCCCAATAAAGTCTCATAATCTTCAAGGAGGGAGTTCATTGTGTCCACACAGTGGATTGACAGAGAAGACTTTAATGAGAACATTTTAGTACATAGACATTCAGTCAGACTTTGTTCTTAGGTTTTATTCTATATAAGGTTTGTAAAACAAGCTAATTATTTTATCATGTACAGTACTAAGAGGATCTACTCTTTGCTTTTCTCACCAAAATCTACAAATGTGTATGAAGAAAAACTATTTTCAAGACTGTTTTGTGCATTTTATGGCCATAAATAAGTTCACTACTGTTGCTGTTAGTCAAATATATAAATATAATGCATTGTTTACTGAACCATGACCTGACTGTACACCCCTGTTACTTAACACATTCAAAACAAACTGCAAATCACACTATTCATAGCTCCTCACACTCATGTTGTGTAACGTACAAGAACTTTTTTGTGTGTCTGGTAGATACACAGCACATGCTTTCAGACTCTGCCAACAAACTGTGTCTTCCAGTGCACAGCCTGCATGGCTGGCTGCTGGCTAACATGAAAGTGGCCAGACATGAGCAGCTGTTGTTGTGGTTGAACCAATCCCCAGCTACCTATTTATTTGCCAAAATGTGTGTGCATGTCTGCTCAGGGAGAGAAAAATGACATGCACTGTCTGATCTAAGGCAATTCACCACACAAAGACCCTATCATACAACTTTCTCAAACTGTACTCCTATCTACTGCCTCTATGTCTATTGTTTTCCTCTAAAAACAGTATACACACACCCTCCCAGTAGATCAACACACTCATGAAGCCTGTCAGGAAGTGTTCTCAAAAATGCATTACATGGCACAAAACTGTCCCACATCTACGGAAGCCGAGAACTGCCCTGCTTGCAATTATTTTTTTTAATGCTGTTATCTCAAGATCACAAGATAATTTATCCCCTTATCTTGAGAAAAGAAAAGGCAGATTTCTTGAGATAACGAGATAATTTATCACAAGATTTATCACGGATGGAGCTCATTCTCATTTGTTCATTCCTATCTTCTCTCCATGTCTCCCTCACATGGATACCTCAACTACTTAGATCAAGCACAACAAGCCTTCAGGTGGCTCTTACAGACATGGGTTCAAATCGGTCATATGTTGGTTTTCATTCCTCCACCCTACTTTCCTTTCTCTCATTAAAGAGGACCTATTATGCTCATTTCCAGCTCTATATTCTTATTCTGGGACTTGACTAGAGTACGTTTGCATGATTCACAGTTCAAAAAACTCTTTATTTATCTTATACTGGCGCTTTATGCAGCCCTCAGTTCAGCCTCTGTCTCTAACAGGCAGTCTTAGCTCCTGTCTCTTAAAGGCCCCCCTCTTGATGAGTCCACTCTGGTCTTATTGGCCAGCTTTCCAGAAACCTGCCAAGGGGCAGCCGTATCAGAGTCGTATTGACTTAAAGCTGATGAAAACCCAACATTTCCTGCTTTATAGCTTCATATTAAATTATTTTAAATTATTATTTTAAATAATAAAATAATATAATTTAAATGACTATATAACTGTGAAGAATTGGCGCTAAAAACCGGTTGACACAACAACATATGGAAATATTTGGAGCTATTTGTTGAGCCGATCAGTTAGAAACAATGCAGGGAGGAATAGTACAAGCAGAAACAGCCACAGTGATGACGATATTTGATGAAGAGCTTCACACGACCAGCACACCTCCAACAGGTTAACAACTTATTTTATTTTGCAGTGCTGGATGTAATGGAAAAACATTCACAACGTGCCAGCTCGACTCGAGCCATGGCTCAGCGTGACTACACCCTAAAACAATGGAAAAATGCCATGAAGTTAGTGGAGCGGAGCAGTGAACTTGCGTGCTGTGCGTGGAGCAGATGTCAGGCTGAAAGTAGAAAAAAACTTTGGAAACCGAGTGTTCACAGCAGTCTGAAGCCGGTGCTTTTTGCTCACAGAGATTACTTCTACATACATTTACCTCATTATTTAACACTTTGGCCACGTTTAATATGAACATCCAATATTGTAACATTATATATATGGCTGAAAATAAGGAAAAGCACAATAGGCCCCCTTTAAGTCTAATAAAATGAAAATGTTTGAAAGGTATTGTTTGATACCTCCCCTACATGAAACATCCCATCATATTATGATAGAGTTAATCAACCTGCCATTTGGCTGTGACACAGATGTCATTAATAAAACGGCTACTAATAATAATTATGAGTACTCCTTGATCTGACATTTTCAGCTTAAATCAGTTGCTACGGTTGTCAACACGCCATCTTTGCATGCTGGCATGGCACTCCTGATCTCTGATAAACATTATAAGTAGTAAGAGGAAACAACCTTTTGTTTTTCTCCTGATAACGGGTCGATTATCTCATTATCTGGAGATAACAAAGCTCGTTTTCTCAAGATAACGAAATAATTAACTTGCGATCTCAAGATAACCGCCTTAAAAAAAAAAAAATTGCAAGTATGGCCGTTCTTGGCTTCCGTACACATCCAGATCTGTTCTGTACTTTCTGCTGTCCAAACTCTTATCAGGCTCTCAAAGCCTCCCTAAAGACGAGGTGAAATCTGCACCACCCACGCACAGTGGTCTCCCTGCAAAGTGAAACAAATAAGCCCTCTCACCCCTCTTAGAGGAAGCACTCTGTATGGCTTGACTGAGATTTATGCCACAGACGACAGAAAAGAACAGTGGGCAGCTAGGAGCTTAAATGCTGGCTTTGTTTTTCTAGACACTGGCTATTTTGCAATCCATCATGTTTGCAAGAGAGAGGCGTGACTCCACGGCCTACTCTTCCTGCTCAGTCAGAGGTGGTAATGGTAGTGCTGTGAGGTATTAAGTTCCATGTGGTGTCATTTTATTTGATTATTTAACATTATTGCATGCATACATTACTGTACACAGAAAATATGCACAGAAATAACATTACAAGTGTATTTGTAGATGAGATGAGATGAGACCACCATCTAACATCTTGCCAAAGAGCAAATTAAAACTAACAAAGGGCAATAAAGTGATGATGAGGGTCTAAATATGGAGCATGTTGTATTGCTGTAAAGATTGTAAAGCCCCCTGAGGCAAATTTTGTGATTTTGGTCTGTACAAATAAAATTTACTTGATTTGACTTGCATGCACTGATATACTGTATGTACAGCAATAGATAACCTATTTCTATAGACATACTGATCCTGATTTAATGTTTTTTATTCCCAACACTACCTACAGTATATAAAATATCAGTATAGTGTGGGGAAAATACACATTTTAATGTTCAATATTTTTTCCACATATATCCTTTTATATTTTTGCCTTTTCTCCTGTAATGTCATTGTTTTTGTTCCATGACACAACCTAAAGTGAGTTGAAAACATATTTAAAGAACAGACAACAATAACCTGCATGGCCATGATCAGGCTTTTTGTCTATATGCTCTACTTGAATCACAAATGTCTGGATACCTAATAGGTACTGTATTTATTGCTGTAGCAAGGTTTTAATGCTGCTCTTTGGCCTTTGGCCGGGTCTCTCTTGAAAAATAGATTTTAATCTCAATGAGATTTTTTTTTTACCTGGTTAAATAACAGAAATAAATGAAAATGAAATACCACTACAGAGATGAAAATGAGATTTCAGCACTAATAAAAACTACTTTGGCTTGAGTCAAATCCTTCCAATGTCATAGGAGAAAACATGACATCATCAAATGCTGACAGCTGCAGCAGAATCTTCATGGAGGACTGGATAAACCATTGGCTCACAAACGTCTTTAAAGCCTCTGGAAATTTGGCTTGAAATAGTATGAATGCATGTACAATATCAAAGTGGAATGTCTCATTAAGCATCCACAAAAATCTGAGTGAAAATAAACATTCATAACTATTAGAAAACCCAGTTCAAAAACAGCTCATTTAGCTGCTCAAATCATTTGCCAGGATTGTGGGGGTGTGATCAGATCACGCTCGATTGACAGCTCCCTTTCAGCTCAAGAAGCATTTCATTTTCCATTCAATCACTAAAACATTTTGCTGCCATGGAATAAACTATCAAGTCTATCAAATGGACCCTTCTTAGCTGGAAAGCTTTATTAATCAACTAACTAGCAAAATAGGTTCAACCACCCAAATCTGTGTTGTTGTTGTTACCCTGAGTATGGTGCTAATCGTTTTAGCATTTTCTTTTCACTTACATGAAACAGTTAGCATTAGCTTTACTATGCAAAACTTTTGAGCTTATTATCAACTACCCAAGTACTCTGCTAGTTATCTTGATTAATAGGTTAAGTAGCAGACTAGGGTAGACCACACATATCTATGTTTTTATTGAACTAAACCTCCCAGACTAAGAAGCTAAGTGTTTTAGCTTACATGAAGTGGTCAGCAGTGGCTTTGCTATGCTTCACTTTTGAGCTACTTGTCAACTCTGTGATTAATACAGATTTGGGTGGTGTATCCTAGTCTGCTAGTTAGCTTAACACATTAGATTTCAAATCATGTCAGGCTAATCTAAATTCTCAATCTAGCTAGAAGCAAAGAAAAGTGCAGTGCACTGTTTTCCCACGGCAGAAACAATAAGAAGTGTTGTGAAGTCAGCTTGGCCTTAGAGCCACATCAATCATCTTTCTCCTAAATATGATTGGACAGAAATTTATTACGCAAGTAATGTCCTTGCTTGGCCATGCCTAACCGCAACCCAGTAACAAGGGAAGGGAGAGAGACTTTCTATAGAATTACATAGCTATGTCAAAGGCAAATACTATAGGTGTTTACTATCTGCACATTATATCCCAAATTACATAATTAAGAGCCAATCATGGATTTGCCTCTCCGGGGGCTTTAAAAAATATGGCACTCCTTCACAGTGATTTTTTTTCCCCTCACAGCACCGCACCACCGCATGCTGGTGTTTTGTCTCTACATGTCTCTCGAGCTTATTCTGGACCATTGCCGCATTGAATAGCTTCTCCCTGAAGATAGAGCATTCACAGTCGATCTCCTTCAAATTGTAACATATACTGTACTGTATACCACAGTTTTGTTAGTTTGTGGTATATTTTGACATTACAGCTCCTGAGCATAACAATGGAATCCACACACAATGTGGTGAGTGTTGAGAAACAGTGAAAAGAAAAAAGGCTGTCAAATAGAAAAAGCATTCATCATCTTAGCTGTCTACGATGAAAGAGATCATGATGAAAAAGATCACCCTGTATGACAAACTGAGACACATTTGTTGGGGCATTATTTTTTGGAGCATCAGAAAATTTCTGTCTGAAAATCTTTGATATAAAGAAAGAGTGACTTTACTGAAAATGTTTGAACTGGGAGGTGCAGGTTGTATCTCATCCTGAGAGTCTTATTTTGCATGTGTAAATTATAAATGCAGTGAAGCTGAGAGCAAAACGGTGTGTCACTAGAGGATCCTACTGGTGGCAGTTTTCCTGGGAAATAGAGAATAAAATGTGAACGTCAGAAAATAGTATTCTAAATCAGTTTGTCTCACTAAAGTTCAGCATCTACAGTATCCACAGCTGCCATTTGTTAAGCTACTATTCACTCATCAGCACAAGTAAACACATTAATCATAGTTGACGATCATTCAAAAAGTTTACAGTAGAGTAGCTGTTCATTTTCAGCATCACACTGAGGCCTCTTGTCTGGTTTAGTATGCAGAGCTCTCCATCTTCTTGAGAAACCCCACTGCTAATAGTGCTACATTGAGATGCAATGGCCAGCTCTCAGTTTTAATGGTGACTGATGGAGGGCGCAGATGCATTATTGCTTGTCGTTCATCAAGTTAACTTTGCACATTAGGAAGTTGAATGAGTTTCCAGGAGATTCTATCAGTGGTAATTATAGGATGAGCGGGGATTTAAAGAGGGGACAATTTCTGGTGGGTTAACCCTTTGTCCTAACTGGGGTGTCAATACATGGCATGTAATTAGGATTAAGGCTGCAACTAATGATTAGTTTCATTATCGATTAATCGATTATTTTCTCGATTAGTCATTTGGTCTATAAGTCCATAAAAAGTCAGAAAATGGTGAAAAATGTTGATCACTGTTTACCAGAGTCCATGGTTATGTCCTCAAATGTCTTGTTTTGTCCCGACCAGCAGTCCACCCCCCAAAGATATTTAGTTTACCATCATAGATGACCAAAGAAACCAGAACATATTCACATTTGAGAAGCTGGAATCAGAGAGTTTGGATATTTTCTTCTTTAAAAATAACTCAAAACGATTAATTGATTATCAGAATCGCTGACAATTAAGTAGGATACATATGAAATCACTGGCTCCAATGTGTGGTCTACATTTTTAGCCCTCGCCACTAAATTAAGCTTAAATTCCTAGATCACCAGATCTTCCAGCTACCGATAATCATACAGGAGGGACAAAGTGCTAGAAATGAAATGACTAAACAGAGCTAAGAAGAGAGGTAAAAGGGATTTTAAATGCTCTTTCGATGTCTGTATGTTTTTATGTCATCTGTCTCTCCATATTTCTTCCTCCTCTCTGTGCATCCCTCCTTTCAATCTCCATACTGACTGTTTGTCACTTTCTTTCTCAGCCCTCTCTTAGCTTTCCACCTCCCCCATTTCTCTTTTCCAATTTCCTGTCTCCTCGTCTCCTCTCCTCCTTTAGCTGCACTGCAGATTGCAGTAAACCCAGAAAATCCTCTTCATCACACGGTGCAAATACCATCTGTATTGGGTTTGCCCTCAGCCCCAATTAACAGCTAGATATGCTCCGTAGCATCTGGGACAGCGTCGGACAGTGTGACGTGTGAGCCGCACAATTTATACACAAACACAGCATCACAGGGCAGAATGTCAAGTACCTGCACAGCTACAAGCCTGAAGGGTCACATATGCTGCAAAATGCTTTAGTTGCACAGCTTGTTAGCAACGTGTGAATGTCGATGTTATTCAGTCTGATCATACGAGTCTACATTTGGTTATAACATTGACTTTGTGAGAAAAAAAATGACATTAACATCACCGTTTTGTCTGACCTTAACTGAAAGTGTTGTGTAGTATTTAATTCCTTTACTGTGGTCAGCATTGCTTCAGAGGTTGGCACCTTACAATTATTAGTCATTGACTCTTCTACGTTATCAACCACCAAACTATCAAACAGCAGGGCTACAGCTACATACTGATACACACACACTGGAGAGCCTCTCTTAGTAGAGCTGCTAGCTCAACTACAACACACAGTTATCACACAGAAACTTTTACAAAGGGCCATGAATGTGCTTCTAGTGATGGTCAAAGCTCTGGCGGACTCTGTGTTTCCAGCGAGGACACGGAGAGTCTGACAGCAGCTGTTGATGGCTGGTTATTTTTCTTGCATTTCTCCTTCGTTGTCACCTAAAATTGCCGTCCACTTAACTGCCATCAGTCTGTTCAGTGCCTCCATAAGGAGGTGGAGGGTAGCGGCGCTCTAGTAGTAGTAAGCCAAAGAAGCTGAATCAATTCTGAGCGGTCCTGTTTTAAAAAAATGTATCAATACTTGACGCTAGTGTATGGATAATGTATCCAAGTGGAAATATTGATTTTTTTGTGCCTCCCTTACTTTTGACTGCCTAAACATAACCATAAAAACATGATTTATGCTTTAGTTACTCTTATTCATAAAAAATGTAACCCAGACAGAATGATATTTCTTTCAAAATGTATGTGCGGTCGCAAATTACAGGTACATAAATGTAATTTCTAATCGTACAATGTTATTGTGGGGGTTTACAAGTGACAGGTACAGCAGTGGTGGGCTTGTTCCCTGGATAAGTCTGTACTGTAGTGGAAATACACTTCTTGCAACTAAGCTACAATGACTACTGTGTTACGATATTTCCAAGACTCTGCTTCGCACACATCAGGTCCAAGTGTGACCTAAAGTGAACACTGTGCTCACAGTGTAAGAGAGGAAGAAATGTGACAAAACTACCCGTCTGTGCTGTGTGTGTGGGCAGGTGCCTCTGTATGTAATTAGTCCACTAGCGATGACTTGCGACTGCAGCAGCAACCGCGGTAGCAAGAGAGTGAATGGCTCAGAGCTCAAAGGCATAAATAATCAACATAGCAGCTTTGTTCCCTTGTCTAGAATTAAGAACATTAATAATTAAATTGAACAATAAATAGAGGTGGCCCGGGGGGCAAGTAGAAGAGAAAAGAACAAGCTGTAGCAGGACAAAAGAAGGCATTGAATAGCACAAAAAAACACAACATGGTGCTAAAAATTTTTGACTTAGTATGAACCTTAAAGCTACATCCAGTAAATGAACACGCAAACAAGTTCACATTAAATATGAAGCAGAGCCTGCATGGAAATATATGGAGCTATTCATCTGTGCCTTGGAAATAAAAAGAGGTTTAGAAAGTTCATTCTGGGACAAGGCAAAAAATAAAACACAAGGATGGCAAGTTAGAGGTTTGCACTGGAGAAAAAAAACAAAGTGAGTTGGGTGGTAAGTCACGGTGAGGGTGGTCTAGTCTAACGAAAAGGTCAGAGATGAAAAATATGACAAAACAACAACAACAAAAAAAAAAAACAAGCTCCCATGACATCCTCAAAGACTGCGGTGCGTCTTTGTGGTCGCAGATGCTGAGACAGACCCCTAGAAGCGTTGACCTTGGCATTGTTTATTCTGGCCGGGGCCTTCAAAGACACCAGGCACAGGCAGTGCCAGTAACTTTACCTCAGTCTCCATGGAGACGGTGTGCTCTTGACTGGGAACTTTCCAGGCTCATTACCAGATGAGGTAGTGGGTTCTACCTCGCTGCCTCGCTCTATTTGCTTCCATTCCACTCATGGATCCACAGAAATATAAGAGAGAGAGAGAGAGAGAGGGGGACAGATGGAGAGAGAGGGGCTACAAGAGAGGAGACAAAGAAAATATTGCCTGAATGAAACTGCAAGTCACAGAAGGACTTTAGGAAAGGACAGCGCATTAGAGAAAGAGAGGAGAGAAGTGAGAAATGAGAATGTAGAGGGAGAAAAAGAGAAAGAGAGAAAGGTTAACCGACAAGGGGGATGAGGAAGAGGAATGACTAAAGGCGATGTTTCTTAAATGTCATCCATTCACAGAGCTCCAGATCGGCCGGCGTAGTGCTAATGGTGTGTTTGGAGAGAAGGGGAGGAAGGACTTGGAAAGTGGACATGCTGAACTGAGGGTCACATTTTCTAGGAAGTGTAATGATCTTATTTGGAAACTGAATGCACAGTTCTCACCAAGATGTTTAAAAACCTTCCTTATGGTTATATTTGAACGTGCTTTTGTTTTTTGAGCACTAATAGAATCCAGCTTAAAACATCTGCTGACCTAACTCATATAGCTCATATCTTTCACTTTTTGTTAGAATCAAACACACTGCAAACACCAGAGAAACTGAAATGCACTTAAACTTTGCAAAGCATAACCTGCACTATTAAGTAGAGATGCACCGATTCACTTTTTTCCACTTCTGATCCGATTCCGATACCTGAATTTAGCTATCTGCCAATACCAAACTGATACCAGATCTCTTTTTTCTTGAATATTATTAATACTATATTATTATTATTATCATTATTATTATTATATTATTATGGTTGTTGTTGTTGTTGGTATTATATGTAATGTTACATGAGGCTGTAGTAAACCACACAGCACTTTCTTAAAATAGCAAAAAATATACAAAAATACAATAAATTAAAATGTATTCTGAAGCAAAATTTGCCAGGAGTGTGGAGTGTGACTTTCAAGAAAAATCCAAAAATTTCTGCGGGGGAGTTTCACTGAATCAAAACAGCATTCAGACAGAAATTGAGGTTAAAAACAAATTAATTTTATTATAAGCTAAAGCACAAGTTAAGAAGAGATTTAAAACACAGGTTAAAAGTCTCTTAGAAGGAATAAAACATCACTAAAAGAAATAAAATGTCTCGATGTTAAAAGAGTCCAGTGTCCAATCCAGCTAAGAGCAGTGCTGTTTCAGCTTTGTCTGCAGCACGTGGGTGGCCTCCAGTCCCTGACCACCCTGTGGCGTCTCCAACTGGCAAATACAGAGGATGAAAACGAATCAACAGACTTATCTGTTTCAGTCTCCTACTGCATCAAGAGTTCATATATAAGGTGGAATAGTCCAGCTATATTTACTAATAGGGGTGAGCCAAAATAATAGCGCACATTCACCCCTCCGCTTTCCCAAGAAGCGCGTCCCTCTTTCCTGCAGCAGCCTGCGGGTGCAGCGTGCCATGTGTGCTGAGCTCTGTCTCCTTCCCTCTGCCTCACTCGCAGCTTCTGCGGGGTGTCGGCTGTTCTCTCGGCTTTTACACTCTCATTTTTTGCGACCAGGCTGTAGGCTGGCGTCTTCCCTTCATACTTATGGTGCGTTCTGTACACACGAGTCCCTTCTACACTGCTCCGCTCCGTCCGTGAGCTCTGCTTCTCTCCCGGCCGGCCAAAACATCAGACTACGGAATCTGGATCGGCACGTGGATCGGTAACATCAGTCCGAAATCCGATGAGTGGATTACGTCGGTATCGGCACCCGATACCAATACAGGATCGGATCGGTTCCAACTTTACTACTAAGATGTGTGGCCCATTAGATGAAAGGCTGTGGAGTGAGAGGCCTTGAAAAACAGAGGAAAGATGATGAAGGCAAGACGACGGCAGACAGCCGCTCGGCCACTGACACAGACCAACCGCAGGAAGTGAGTCGATCTAATGGAGCAGAAAATAGAAGAATCATGAGCCTCTTATCTCTCCACTAATCACAGTCAGAACAGCAAAACTGAAGGGGAGATAACAGGGGGAGGAAAGAGATGAAGTGAAAGAAATGGGGAGCAGAGAAAAGCTCGAGGGTTGCTATAATCTCCCTGCTTCCCGATCAAAACCAAGACCCCTTCATACTGTTATCAGCATTTCTAAATAGTTCCCATCATTAACCAGCTAGGTCTATTGCTATCACTCTTCTGGGTGCCTCTCTATCTGCAGTCCAGGCAGACAGCTCCATTTAGCGTGTCCAGCCTTACAGGGCCAACATTCCTTCCCTCCTCATGCCCACCAGTACTCTGGACTCCAGTTTAGTTTTGATCTATTTCTGGCCCTCCGCTGCCTCTCTTCTCATCAGTTCTCCTCATCTCTGCCTCCCTCGGCAGCCACTGCAGAATCCTAATGAGCAGAGAAAACTCACCATTCCTCTCTCGGTGCCCTGAGCAAGCATGGTGCCATGCACTCTTATCTTCCATCTACATAGACCCTGTCACTGAGCTTCCACAGAGCTGGAACCATCAGGCAAAAGGACACAATTAAGCTCTTCCGCATGATTGTGGGATCTTCATTTCATGGAACTGTTAACGTCTTAAAAGGGCGGGCGCGGACTTACGCTGACGCACGGGCATGAGCTTTGATAGTGTGATCACGCGGCTGTGATAACTGTGTCGCTGGATTGGAGGCAAACATTTAGAAAGTGACTTTAATCCTGAAGCAACGCTCTGACCTGCGGGCAGCGAGGCAGAGACCAGTCCGGGCCTAAAAAGACTGTCAAGCTTTCGCAGAGTTAAGGGAGGCTACGTGGGTATGTCAATTCAAGGTTTTTCTGGTAGCATGATACTTAGAATGACGTCACAGTTTCTGGCAGTTTTTAGAGATATATTTTCATTAATATTTCTGAATTCCATAAATATTTATACTGAACAGCACTGAAGTGAAGCAGTAAAACCATCCTCCGGTGTAAAAACATGACATGAGAGGAGCAGCATGAATAACAAACACTGCAGAACAACCGCAAATGGCTTGTCATCGCTTCAAGAGAGGAAAATTATACATCTAGCCTGTACTGTTTCCACCGCATGGTCACCATTTAACTTTCTCTTTCATAGCCGTGGGGCCATTTCTTAACCACTGCATGTTTACCTGCCCTCCAATGAATAGCTCCATATTTCTCAATTGACCAGCAGGACCAAGAATTCAAAGCAGAAATAACTCAAAAGCATTGACATTTACAGCAGACTATACATTAGATGAGATTTATTCAAACACACTCTCATGTTTAAGGGTTACATCACACTGATGCTTCGATTTGTCAGGATTGTGAAATGATTATATTATGAGTCTTACACCTGTTGTGTCAATAATGCTAGGGAGTATGTTTTGGAATTTTTCCTGCAGAATGTAATCTAAGCCACACAGATAAGAAAATGACTTTCTGTTATTTATTACAAGCGAAACATTTTTCCAAGTATTTGAAATCATTTAACAGGCCAAGTCTATAAATCTACGTGGTCTTTTGCCCTCTTCTGCTCTTGAAAAGTTCATGAGAAAAACAAAAGTTTAAGTTCATGAGAAAAACAAAATTTTAAGTTCATGAGAAAAACATTATTTTTTGTGAAGATGTGGTTATCTATTACAGCGTTTCTAGAGGAGGGGAATCTGTAGAAGCCTTAGAGACAGAGAATATCTGTTAATGTCATAATTTAAGTGAAATTCTTATATTTTTATTGTTCATTTTCTTTTATATTTCTTTCTTTTACTTAGAAATGTTTTTGTGTGTGTTCATTGGCGCCTTGATGTGAATGTTCCTATGTGCGCCTCACTGGTTTGTATGTTTATTCGGTCATGTATTTGTTGAGTCTTGATGAATAAATACATTTGTTTTAATAAAAGTTTTCATTAGCCTACTAGTGCCCATAGAATATCTGAGTTTCAGTAACGACACCAGAACAATACTTTTTTAAATACTTTACTTTGAGAAATATAAACTGAAACTGAAAAATGCCAAAGTTCTCAAATGTCAAATGTTGTCTAAACACGAGCAGCCTTACAAGGACTTTTCCTAAAAAACTACAGTCTGAATTGAGCAAAATGTTGATTTAGATCAGGAACTATCTGATCAAAGATTGATAAGTAAACAACAAGTCTGACCACACATTCGATCCCAGCTTCAGGGTACTAAACAGTTTTGAATACTCGATACTATGGATGCATTTCATTCGATTCCAAGCCCTAAGTGACGAGCAACAAGCTGAATTTACTCCAACTTGGTAATTTATTTAACGCTGACACTTAACATATGACTGTTGCTATTAAAGGATAATTTGGTTTTCTGTCAACCTGGCATATTTCCCATAAATGTTGCCATTAAGGCTCTATGGATCAGGCTAACTTTTCACTCGTCAGCTCCATTACAGAGATTCGGGGGAAACGAGAGCTCGGGGCAGGATGCATGAGCCTCTACAGCAGAAATACACCAGAAACCAGAATTATACTTAACCATTTTCAGGGCTCAGGACTCTTGCTCTTATTGTTTTCAATGAGTAGAGTGTTATTCTGTTCTAACCAGGTTTAGCAACAGGAGTGTCTGAAGAGGGAAACACTAGACCGCAACTGCATCAACAAAAACTTTGGTTAATGAGAGTTGTGTCCTTTACTCCCAACTGACCATGTAATCGGTTAAAGAATGACAGACCACAGTGCTGTAGCTACGTGGTCATAATTGTGAAACTAGAACATTTTCTCATGCCCGACTGGGTAACATAAAAGTAATATTTCTCCTGTAATACCTACGTTTGAGATTGATTCTTTGCAATAACTCTGTCTGTAAACATACTTTGCTGCAAGATTGTTCTTCATAAACCCTAAACCGCATTGAGCGGCAATAATTCTAAGAGGCCTACAATCGATGAATCAATGATACACTTTGGCATCACGGCGTGGAGCGTAAGCCTGGAAATAGTTCTCTGACACCCTGAGCAGCAGAGCAATATCTGAACACTAAGCCTAATGTAAGTCAGTGTTGTGGAGGGAGACAGACACTGCTCAGGCTTGCATGTCACTCCTGACAAAGACCGACTGTCTATGAGGTGATTCCTCCTCACAAGCCGTTTCACCTGCTACCGAGAGCCGCCTATCCATCTATTCACTCCAGTAAAATATGTAAAGGGAAGACACTGATCGTATTACAAGCTGCAGAATTATGGGACATCATAAGGTTGAGGGTTTTTTTGGCAATTCATCAGTGAATTTCGGAGCATCAAAATAAAGTTTGTGTGAAGGGTCTGATTATGGATTGTGGAAGTAAAGCCAAGATGTTGTTTGGTGATCTGCAGGATTTAAAATCTAATATAAGCAGCTTATTGCTTTGAATCCAGATACACGCAGACATCAGTCTCTGGGATATTCTTACAATAACAAGATGTAACAACAGGGATCCAAACATAGATACAGACAATCTAAAGCTACTCTTTATTATAACAACTGTGCTGGTTGAATGACAGCTATGAGAAAAGAACATCTCTCAAAGCATTACGACTTCATTACAGCTGTTCAGTGAACACTTTTCCTCAAGTTAATATAAATGTTATTTAACCTCTTCCATTCCCCGAGGACACCGGTGTCCTCGGCTGACATTACTGTCTTTCAGAGGCTGTAGTGGGCTCAGTTTTAAAGTGTTAGAGTGAAGATACTGGTGTCATATGAGACTAAACGACCTAGAGCATCCATTAGTACCAACCGTGTCGTGCTAGCGTATCGGAAAGGGGGCTAAATTACATTACAAACTTAGGCTAAATTTTGGCGAGGGAAAAACCGGCATGGCCATTTTCAAAGGGGTCCCTTGACCTCTCACCTCAAAATATTTGAATGAAAACGGGTCTATGGGTACCCATGACTCTCCCCTTTACAGACGTGCCCACTTTATGCTAATCCCATTCAGTTTTTGGCAAAAACCATGCAGTTTTTTGCATGCAGTATAAATTTGTTATTTTCACCTATTCTAAAAATGGTGTATTTGAATATTTCTGCACACTGGGGTCCCTAAACAGTCTTGGAATTGCATAAATTGGGTATGACTGAAAAGCTGAGACTCTCGTGGATTCAAAGTTTGATATCTGTTGACGTGAACAGACAGAGCATCACGCAGCAAGAGTTAGATGGCAGCACAAGTAGGACTTTCAGAGAAAACGTCTAGACATTTAGCAGATCTCAATCCTCTGCACCACTGTGCAATTATCCAAACTGCAAAACTGCAGCTACATGACAGTCTGGTCAGGATTTGCCTTCATGTTTTGATATTCCAAAGCAATTATACCTTCAATGAATAGTCAATGAATTGATTACAGTGTTTCCCACAGAATCAGATTGTATTTATGGTGGTAGCGGCCGGGAGGGGATTTTATAGAATTTTTGAATGAATGGGATATTGTTCTGATTTTAGCATCTAATTATTAAAAATGCTGCAAGTAAAAGAAAAGAAAAAACCTTCTTGTTCTAAACAACCTTTGTGGCCATTTGAGTACAGAGTTTACAAGGTGCTCCTAAATGCACCCTATCCCTTGTTTTGTAGATGGTGTGACGTGACTGTAGGGTAAAAGTTCAGAGGAGGCTGTTTGTGAGCAGCGGGGGGAGAACAAGTCGGCGCAGGTGCATCCACGTCTGTTTGGGAGTGTATCAGTGTGGTGCACAGCTCCAAAAATAGAAAATCAGTTTGTGGCGAGCAAAGTTTTATTGTGGCGAGCTGCCACAAATAAACTAATGTAGGAGAAGAACTGGATTATTTGATCAACAGAGAATTATCAGCAGTTATTTTGATAATCAAATAATCATTTTAGTTTTCAACTTCTCAAATGTGAGGATTTTTTGTCATACATGATAGTAAACAGAATATCTTTGGGTTCTGGACCGTCGGGACAAAACATCTGAAGACATCATTTTTGACTCTGGGAAACTGTAATCATTTATCACTATTATCTGACATTGTGTAGACCTAACGATTAATCAATTAACTGAGAAAATAATGTGCAGATTAATCAATAATGAGAATAATCCTTAGTTGCAGCCTTAAACATTGCTGCAAAAAAGTCAACTTGTATGGCTAAGATGTTGGAGTATCCTACCAGTGTGGGGAGAGTAAAACAAAAAATTCTGACAGGAATCAAATTTTTCCATTTCTATCATAACCACCTCAGTTAGTACAGCAGAAGTGAACCTCATACGACAAGTACTGGAATTTCTCTTTGACCAGTTAGAGTGTTTGGCTGAAACCACCTACTTCTAATCAAAATTACTGTCACATACACACGTATACAAGAATACTAAGCTGACACAGTGGAGTAGTAAGAGTTGGGATAGTAGTAGCACAATAGCCCTGTATGTTTTTTTTCTATATCCATTACATTATCCATGAATCTGTTCAATGGTGGCATCAACTTCCTTTCAAGGTAATGGCCTTGTAGACTTTGACAGTGAGAAGATGTAGCATTGTGCTTTATGGCCTGTACCAGAAATCAATTCTGTCTACTGAGCCAGCCACATCAATTAATGGCTGCAGAGCACCCTGACACATGGATCACTCACTGCACAAAACAAATAACCCGGCGAGGCTGTGTGTGTCTGTGTTTGTTTGACAATGTACGTACATGATGAGCATGTGTGCATACATACAAGCAACAACTAGCCTTGCCGAAGGGCCTCAAGTGACCGTTGACGTTGGTATCGAATGCCAAAAAGTCCCGATGAGTTTGTCAACATAGCAATTCATCATGTTGTCTTCCTTTTCTTCCCTGAATCTGATCTCTGGAACTGTCCAAGATGAGTAAGTGGTGTTTTGTTCTTTCATACACCATTTCTAAAAAAACAAAACAAAACAACATACAATATTTCTTTTGAAGTATTATTTCATTTTGACGCTAAATTACATGGCTTTTTCATCGCCCAGGTGGATTGTAAAAGCATTTCCTCACAATCTGCATCCTTGATAACTAAAAGTGTTCCCCTGAGGCCGGCTGAGTCAAAGATTCCTCTTGATATTCCCTAGAAGATGACAAACCCTGCTTTACAGCATACTTCAAATAGGGAGCTGGTAGAAAGAAATATGTCTTCCCCCGCATATCTCCAACCTACCAGCTGTCAAATCAACAACTTCTCCTTCCAGAGGAGAAAGACCCAAAAGGTGGGGAGTAACTGACACAAGGGGAAGCAACAACCTCACTCTCCCTCTCAACTTCCTTTTGAACTCTGGCTGAACTCTTCTTGTTTGGATGGGAGATACGAGACAAAGCCTCTTCGCTGCAGAGAGATGAAGTGTCATGACTGCTTCTAGACTGACAGAGCAGCAGGCGGTACCTGCCTTGTTATGTCTCAGATAAGAACCAACTCCTAAAATACAAATAGGACATGCCATAACATTTTAGTTGTAAGAGACGTTTTCACTGATGTTGAAGTGAGTAATTTACAGCTTTTTGGATGTTTGTCTGCAACCAACAAATGCAAGATGAACAGGTCAGGTAAAGGAGAGAAAATATTTCATCATATTTATACAACACGAGCTAGCAAATTACAGCAGAGTTGCAAAACAAGTATCTTGTGAGGAGGTGAAATATCTATGAAAAAAAAAAAACTTTTTTTATTTTTTAAAATTTCTTTTCACCATAAGCTAATTTGGCATGAGAGGAAAAAAAGGTGTTACAATGCCAGTCACACACACATAGCACCATCCTCCGTCTCTCAGGATTTGAAAATGCAACAATGTGGGGGTTTGTTTACAAGAATATGGGCCAGAATGTACGACTGTGAATGCCAGAAATCTCAGCATTGACTAAAGCAAAGCTTGAATTACTTATGTTTATTATCAACGCTGTTATATCCTCGTGCAGTATTATGATAATTCTGTGCTCTGAGGTGGTTAAAACACAGAGAGTTTGTAAAACTAAAAGCATTTAGAGGATGAAGATACAACAGATATCTTGAATATATAATAGATTCTAAGAACATTAAAAATATGAGCAATTTATGCATTCAGCCTGTTTGTCAACAAAGGCTCAAAAAGAGAAGTGGAGGGACTGTGATTACTTAAAAAAAAGCCACAGAAACATTTGGGTAGGGGTGACTCTTCTGTTACATTTCCCCTGCCTATTGATCAGGCATCTGCTTAGCTTCCCGCTGATAGAGATTCAATGGGCCTTAAGCAGGCATGGTGACACATTGACCACTTTTTAATGACTGTGTGAGGACATCACATCCTCGGTTTGGAGGTCAGGTGGTCCAGGGTTAAGGGTCATGTAAGCTCAATGAGAGTCAAATGATGCCTTCAGATGCATCGACCCTAAACTAACAGCTTAGCTGGCTGAGTCTTAGAGGCCCTTCACATCGCCTGCATCGTGATATGTTGCTCCGAGAAGCATTTCAGAGAATCCCTGGTAGTTCAATTCAATTAACACTGTGGAGAGAGTGCAGATTGTTCTCAACATATCATCTAATATCTTCTTAGTCGCTGTATAAGCTATTCATTACATAATGAAAGCTGCATTACAGTTAGGTATGGAGTTGGTCATTGCAGTATTATCCCAATCAATAAAATGAAAGACGATGACAGGACAGATCCTTAAGTGGAATACGGCAAATACAGATCTCTGTCTGCCAACAACTCTCCTGAGACGCAGCCTTTGAGGTTTGTTTTTTTCATTTTTTTTTTTTGTCCACCCAGTGAATCAATTTGAATCAACAAATCCTCATATGGAGGAAATCTATCGAGGACCGTAAGCTGACGAGAAAGGTTAGTCATGAAATATTTGAGTTAATCCTCAATTTTCTGAGGTGAAACCAACTGTGAGAAATGTGTAATTGCTTTAGTTTTGTGTAAAGGAGCAGTTGTGGTTCAGCTTGCAAATGAACATCTGATGTAATGAAGCAGAACACTGTAGTTTCTTTGACAGTTAGCTACCTGTTTTTTGCATGGATTTGATTAGAGTCTAACAGGTTTCTATACCAGCAAAGTACAAAGTTTTGAACCACTTGTAGTTAGAAGTAAATATATTATGTTACCATATGTCTGCATAGCATGACAGCTTTCACTTTGTATAAAGCTGAATTGCTAATTTACAGCATAACACTACTACAATGACATTAACACTTCTGCATCAATTAAGGTAATTCAGTGTTGACAAATTTGCTTTGACAACCATGTTTCTAAGTGTAAAACAGAGTCATGTGTATGGTCTGTTATTCTGCTGGAGAGAACAGTGCAGCTCACCTGACAGTGAAAGTCTGTGGCAATTTACAAAGCATAAATGCATCAGCGTATAAAATATGACTTTCAAGTCGTTTTTCATACCATATAATAGGAGCAGAAATGCATGAAAAAACTAATGAGGTAGAAGATGAAGAGCATCCCTAGACAGACATTGTGTGTGTGTGAAAATAGCCCCATTGGCAGTATTTTTCAGTATTGTTATAGAAGAACAGCTCCTCTCATACACACACACACACACACAAGCACAATCATTTTTTTTCCTCTGTGTATACGTGTATCTGTTTGTTTATGTCCATTAACGTAAGTAATGCTACCTCCTCCTCCAGCATGATTCCACGGTTGTGATGACACACACATCTGCTCTCCGCCACCCCCACCCCTCCCACCCTCTGTCCACTCCACCCACTGTGCCAGTCCTCTTCATATGTCAGCCTCACACTGGCGTTGCCCTTCCTATCCACTGTAGGCTTTATCCAATTTGTCAGAGTTGGCACACACATAGCTTAAGAAGCCTCCCGCTCTCCATCGCCACACATGCCCCGTCCCTTCCCCATCGCGCAGCTCTGAGACGGCCCCGTCTGTGCCAGTGGGCATTACGGTACCTGATGGCAGGGCCCACCTGCTACCACTGTGACATCCAGGCTTACCCAATCTGCCTCTCCAACACAGCAGGCACCAGCTGGCTGGACAGCCTGCATGCTGATAGATGGACAATTGTAGGCTGGATGATAACTCCTATTCACAACAGCCAAGCCTCTAACTAACTGACTAGAACAAACACAGACACAGCATTGTGTCTGCGTATGTTGATTGTTGATAGGATAATTAGAAGAGAAAACAAGAGGGACAAGAACAAGAAACAAATGAAAAGAAAAACATTTTGTGAATCTGTGCTTATTTCAATTTATATATACAGTACATTTTGCAGTTTTTGGCCATTAACTAATAGACTAGAAATAGACTTTGACATGGGTATTATCTATGCAGCTGTTAGACAAGATAATAAAACAGTGCATTCTCCCCTTAATCGTGCCACGTCATGTTTCCATACCCATACTTTTGCTCTTTATCCTCTTCATCAGGAGTAAGAAAAGCAATCACTAACTTTCTCTTGGCCATTATTTTCTAAGATTATCCACTTCATTACATCTTAGCTAGCTAATGCCACTTGGATAGCCGGCTAGTTATCAAACCGTGCGTTGCATAGCAATAAGAATGATGATGTAATGCATTTGCACCCACTGACCTCTGGCTCTCTGTCACTAGTAATACTCACAGCTGCACAGATAGTTTGAGCACATGTGTCCAGTGTGGTCACAGCTAAAGGACTGAAGTATAAACCTGAAACTACAACCAGACAACTGTAATCCCAAAAATCTCTCTTGTAACCTCTAACTCAACGATGATAGGACTTAGTCAACAGAGGTAGGAAACTGTTATTGGTATACTTCGTTGGTGAACTTAACTACACCGTCAACAAGATTTAAGAGCAACCCAAGCAGCATGTCAAGTACAAAATGTGGGAGGCGGAGGGGAGTGTTTTAATACTCGAATAGCGCCGTTAGTGTCGTCAGTTAGTGTCAGCTCTGCATGAGTACTTCTAAACTCCCACTGATCCTTGTCTTTAATCATTGGGCGTTTTTGGCTTAGGCATCCTGTGCCCTTTTCCAAGTGCAATGTAGCAATTTCAAAGTAATGTCTCACAAAAAAAAACTGTGAAACACCTTCACAGCTCCCTTGGCCAATCTTTTTGAGCTGGTACAGGGCAGTTTGACACATGAGTAGAGGCTTTACAAAACCACTGATCCGAGATCCTACTCTATTTGTCAGCTCTTAAACGGTTGCAGTGGGATGTATGCGAGGAGAAATCCGATCTAGGACCAGTACATATGTCTGAAAATGCTCAGAGGCCAGGCAAGGCCTCTGCAAAGCTATGCAGTAATTCTATTCGGGTAATACCCACGCCCAAAATATCCTTATAATCTTGGGTTGCACACACCACACACACACACGCACACACACACACCAGCCAGGATCCAAAATTACCACCCTGTCGTAGATGTAGACCTGAAGAGGATGAACTTTGCTCTGCGTTGAAGTGTCATCAATGAATTACATTATATAGTAATACGGTACAATATAAAACTTTCTTTGGAGCAAATATACTTCTGGGATGAAAACTGATATTTAAAATGAAAGTTAGGATGTTTACGTAATGTACGTCTACTGTATATTTGTGTGTATAGACTGTTGATGTGCATGTGTTTATATATATATATAATTAACATGCACTTATTTTCTTGACTGCTTGTTAATAAATTTTTAAGTTATTTGTACTGTGAGAATATGGTCATTGCTATGATCAGTTTTTAACACTACAGCAGTGTTAACACTTACGACCAAACTTCTAAAATAGGTCTTTTTTGCACATACTTGACAAAGATTTACACCGAAGATTTACACAGCGCTGCAGCATTTTTGTAACATTCAGTCAAACACACGTAACGCACCGCATGTGCCTCACAGGAATGTCCACAGAGGACAGAAATAAGCAAAACTCAACATCCTTTCAATCTACCACTACCAGAAATGAGAGATGAATAGAGGAAATGTCATTTCATCATTGCTGCTGCCACAGTCAATCGTCTGACTGCACCTCATTGTGAATAATTGCTGACAAAATCTAAGGAAGCCCCGCAGCGGACCCCCCCTCTCCCCCCCCTCCTCCTCAGCCCCCGCCTCTTACCCAAGTCCCCGTCACATCACATCATTCAAAAACCACTGGGGGGCTCCTTGCTTGATGAGCACACACTTTCCTCATCTCCTATCTCAGCCCATTAGGAGCCATTCTCTGGGGCTACGGAGCAGACCGATCAGCTTCCACCGTGCAGACTTCTACACCAGAGTCCCATCCCATGTAATTGCAGTAAAGCCTTGCGTAGCTTCAGTTGCTCTAATTTCCCCCATTTTATTTCCTTTATGATCACTGGCAACGATACAGTTACGAATGATTCTCCCACACATTATCTGGAGGAAAGTTTGTGCTAATATGTTTGAGCTGGGCCCTGTGGCAAACATATAGGAAGGCCATCTAGAGACTAATGGGGGTTCTTAGTGGATACAGTATAAAAACAATGAAGCCCACCACCCACCATCAGTCGCTAATGAAGCTTTCCATCAAATTAATGAGAGTTTTAATCATTGTTCACAGTAGTCTATCTACATGGTGGACTATCCATTGTACTGGCCTGTCACCTTCATGGAGCTACAGAATATTCAAAATCCTCTTTCAAAAGCCTTTCTGTGGGAAAAATTATATTTACATTGTACTGAAGCACTTTTATTTCCCTTTCTCGCCGTCTGCCTTCACAGTTCTGCATGACAAAGCTCAGCATTTGCACTTCATGGCATCTAAATATGCGCCATGTCACCGATTACCGAGCACACTCGCTCATGCCATCTGCCGCTGCGCGTGAGAGTGCTGTTAGCATCAGTTTTCAGGAAAGGCAGGCTGAAGGACAGAGGGCGACATAAATTTACATACCCGAGAGATGCTCAACCTCATTAATTCACACTGTGACCAAACCAAAACATCAAATATACGCTACCGACCTGACCCGCGCAAATGCAATGAAGGGCATCCAATTGTCTATTCAGGTAGAGAATAAATAATGTATGTATGTAGTAGTGGGGCTGTGGGTTAATTACTATTAGGGTTGTAATGTCACACAAAGTCGCTGTTAGTGTGTCAAAGCCTGTTGGTAGCTAGAAACACTTTCCTGTCCTGTCCAACAACATATGACAAAGCCACAGAGGGGTGTGAGTGTGACAGCGCTGTGAGGACACCTGAGCCGGGTGATAAAACAATCTTAATTTTCACAATAAAATCTTCCACGATAACGATGATGAATTTATGAGATTTATTTTCGATAGTTATCTCTGAGTCTGTTTTCCTCTACCTACAAAAAAAACACTACACGAACAGCCAATCGTACAGCAGCGAAACAAACACACATGGTTGACGCATGTTTCCGGCCCCTCCCACTCACAACTCAGAATGAATTGAGCATTAATATTATTATCAAATATATATTGTGATAATTATCGACATCGATCAATATAAAAAAAAACACATCATGATAATATTTTGACCATATCATCCAACCCTTGAGGACACACCCATAATATGTTGAGAGACAGCACATAATACACTTTAAACATATACTACATGGTAATCAGTCTAATTCACAAGGTTCTCCGGCTCAGTTGATGACTACGTGTATATGTAATGAATGACCTTTAAACATATGGTTACAGACTAACATCACTCATCATTAACATGCTTTATAGGCAAGTAATTACTACCTTCAACCACATGTTCAGGTTTCAGCCTTATTAATTATACTGACATGGGTCGTTCCATTTGAAATACAACTTCCAGCGGGTGGTAATTCCTTCTAAACTTGGGATTCATTAGGAAAGTTACTGCAGTCGACGCCCGGAGACAAGCTAAACTGAAGTTTGCCAAAGGCGGTTGCAGCGTTTCCAATTTTTGTTGCACTTTTGAGGACTGCTTTGATGAGTAACCATCTGGTGGGTAACTTTGTCAAATAAATGTCCATAAAACGTGCCATAAACATGAAACCTGGAGAGGGCTATCATTTTTCATCGCACAAGTCATTAAGTTTCTCATTGCCATAGACAGAGAGGGATTCAAAAGCCATCTCCATCAACAAAAAACACTAATGAGATTTGGTGCTATTTTCACAGCTTGAGGTAATTCATTGCAGTCTTTTATGACTGCATTACCCTGTTATATCTTTCCTCTCCTTCTTTGTTTTTCCAGCTGGTATTCTACACCATACGCCTCTCTGAGTGACAGCAGCTTTACACCTATCCCTCTTCATCAAATCAATGAACGGGAGTGTGAAAGGCTGCGAAGGTAATGGCATGTTGCAAAATGTCAGATCTTCAGCAGACAAAAGACAGCAGGAAATGCAATTCATGGAAAAACCTGTAATCTATGTGAGGACATTCTACACTTGAATGACTCTGCTGGGATTTTGACAGCGCCACAACTTAACAACAAAAGACAATGGTGGAAATGATATTCTTGCCCTGGGGCTTGATGCAGCGAAGGCAGTGATCAGATGTTCAGTGTTGTGGCATGTGGAAATGTGTTGAGAAATACAGTCAGATTTCTCAGAATACAGTGTGAAAAAGAACATAATGCAGCTTGAACATGAACTTGTCACATATATATTTCCTTTGAATTTTATAAGTCTTAAAGTGAACTAAAATAATTTATTGAGCACAGTATATTTTCAGGGATACTTAGATGTATTCATAAACATCAGTTCAATATGTAACTATACTAATAATGTTCCTATCCGAGCACCCAAATCATATTCTAAACAAGAAAGTAGTGACATTTAAAGTAACTCTGGAAACAATCATACCAAAGACCCCTTGAAGAGGGTATGAAATTATGTAAAAACCTGTTTAGAGTTTTAAATAGTCGACATATGCACAGTAAGTTTTGTAAGTTGCAGTGGAACAGCATCCTCTACATGTTAATGAAACGACTGTGGTACAAAATTGATCTCTGCATGTTCCATATATCAAGTATTAAGTGCTATATATATACATTTGATTTCTATAGTAGGAATCAGGAGTGCATGTCATATGTGTCAGGCACATGTACAGGTTGCATACTGAAGGAATACAAATGTCCAAGCTCTTCTTCTGCATGTTAATGACGCATTCACTGTGCGAGTAATGTCTCCAATATACTGGAAATTGAATGTTAATGCTGTACACAGAATGACTGGAGCCCCACTGAGCAGAAAGGATCTGCACTCACGCATAAAAATTTTAATCACAGAGCAATGTAATTTCACTGCAATGCCCTGTTACCTTAGTGGGAGTGAGGTGTAATACCGAGGAAGTGTGTGTATTTAGGTTTCACAATAAGCTCAAATAAAACATGAAACTCATTCTTTACCAGTTTTTGAATCGTCTGGTTATCAAGTAGAAGGGAGGAGGGCAGGACTGTGCTGCTCCTCTCTCACTGTAACATGCCAGTAGTGGAGATAAGCTCAGCTTCTTGCTTTCACTTTTAAAACTCCGCATTGATGACTGGCCTGCCATCACAACACCTCATCGATCTAGAGACTGCAGGTGGGGCCGGTCGGACAGGAGTGTGGGCCGTTCAGCTTAAGGTGCTCGTGAAATAGAGGTTAAAACACCCAACAGGGAATGTGATGGTGCGTCACGCCACGTTGCATGTTGGGACGGGGGAGCGATCTTGTGAGGAATGAGCTCTGTTACCTGTACCTGCTACAGTGGTGTATGCTTACCGTTTGTTTTGTTTGGCTAAAATGTTGGTTGAATCAGTCAAATCTGATTGAGGAGGGAAGAGATGGAGAGGAGAACAGAGAGAGAAGAGACCCTGCTGGGAGAAACTGAATTCCAATGCAAAGCAATGGTATTTGGACAAACTAAGCACGATAAACAACATGGATCCAAATGACTTGGCAGCCCAGGACTGGATTAGAGACCCTGATGCTAGATCTGCTAAGTCACAAGCCAGCAAACTGTGAGAGCACAGTCATATTCACAAAGCTAAGGTGGTACTCCTCTTTTTGGCCCAATTATTAAACCAAACAAAATACAAAACCTTCAAAAACATTCAGCTACGTGATTATTTTATTGAGTCATAGGCAGGGGGTTTGATCAGTTGCATTATTAATAAAAAAGATTTGCTATAATCTTGGACCTTGTTAAAAACGTAGGTTTTTCTACTTGCAGCGGGAAGATATGTTTAACATTTGGTTATGTCGACTAAAAACAGACGGAGACGTGATTTTAAAGGTTAGTCCTACAGTGTAGTGCATAAAAAGAGGATCCTTTAGGTTTGTATGTAGGGTCCCTGCTGTTACTCATCTCTCATTCATTTGTTACATGACTTGTCATTAATTACATTGCATGTCGTGCAACAGGTCATGTACTCCCAGCGCCTCAGCGAGGTTCCTCTGAAGGATTGGGTTATCATCAGCTCCACTGGTGAAGTTTCCTCAGCCTACAGAACATGCACGGCTGGTGCTGAAGAGACATGCACTCACGTTGGGGCCTTGCTTTTCAAAGTGGAAGCGACTATCCGGTAACCTGACGCACCAGCTGGTTTGTTACACAGAACCATCTGAGAAGTCGTCCTTGGAAATTGTTTGGAAAAGGTCAGGCACTTTCAAAAAAAATACATAGCAGGTGATTGGATGCTTATTGGTCTGAACCACTGGTGGATTCTTCTCGTTATGTTGTGATCTCGCAAATTCACGTAACCATCCGGTGCAGGGAAATGAAGACTGTCACAGACAAACTTGCATACTGGATCGTACCGAGCAATGTGAACAAAGTGCATGCTGAGATGGGCCATAAGATTGATTACACTTCTGCTGCTGCCACATGAAAATCACTTAACTGTCCTCTGGATGGTGAGACTGACAACAGGCCTGGCGTGAGGACTCGTGCCAGGAGGATCACTACAACATCGCCAACACATTTGGATCTAACACGATTTTACGCTGATCTCTATAAAACAGGTGGCAAATGTGCTATATTGAGTGTGCTGCCACATTACTGTGAGGAGTTCAGAGATCCTGTGCAGCCTGTCACAAATCTGAAATCCCTTCTCTGCCTTTGTGACACCAGGTTTGATGGATGTAGCTGGAAGAAAAACTAAATGAAATGCCCTGGCAGGACAGAGAATAATAAGTAGCATAAGTAACAAATATGTTGCATCCCTGAGAATTTGTTGTGGTTTTACATCTGCCTGTTTTTCTGATTTCACCCACTGCTCCACACACTCACACAAAAAGACAAACACACACGTTTACACTTCACAGACGATCATAAGAAAGATAATAATAGCAGGTGTCTTTTTGAAGAAATATAAAAAATGAAAATATTGTGCAATTTAGGTCAAAAATGCTGAGAACACACTTTTTTTGATACAGGAATGTTGTAAAAAGTAATGTCTTTCCTTCTTACTGCAGCTAACCACACCATCCGGCGTCTTCTCTTCACCTCTTCAACCCGCTTCCCTTCGTGTTTTTTCCAGGTAGGAAAGGCGAAAAAACTTATTCCATTGTCCAGTTTTCTCCCTGAACGACAGTGTGACCTACTGTGGCAGTTCTTGATGCAGCAGCACTGACCTGCCATGGCAACGCTTTCCAGAATCACAACAGAAAAACAAAACAGCCTCCAACTCACCAACAGAAAGACAGCGGGATCCTCTAAACATTACTCACGATTCAACATGGTGTGACGTCAACTTCACATTCCCTATACTACACACTGTGTTGCTCTAGAGAGTACTGGCACCTGTTTCATTCCAACTCCAGCCCTGGCTTATAGTATTAAAAACATAAGTAGTCTTGTCATGTCTAGGTTGCTCTTCTCCTCACCTCTGAAGGAGCAACTACTCTTTGAGCAAATAGCCTCCACATATTCTTAATCCTGTTTAATATCTAATGTCAATGTCCAGGGAGGCTTTTCGTGAAGTGAATTACAGAACATCACCTAACTGTAGTCTCAGTAGCATTTTAATATTCAGAGCTTGTCTGCTCATTAATGATGTACAGAGACAGCAAATCCTCCATGCTAAATGATATAATAGGCCTAACTCAGCCTTGATCTTCTGGATAACCCTTCCTTGAAGATGAATATATTTTTTGTATTTTTAATTATCATGAGGATAAAAATCTGTGTTTTAAATGATTACTCGGACATCATGTAAAGCGTTCAGATGAGCTTTAGACAGAGAAGCATGCCCTTTGTGTTGAGGCAGTAACGTAGTCAATAATGCTTGACCAACCACGCCTGGCTCAAACGCTCTCGCTCTCAACAATAAGAGTGGATGGGTCATTATACGCGATAGGACTGACCTTCTCTCATAACCTTTGAATGCTGAATAAATAAACATTATCATCCCTCATGAGAGGAGGTTAGAAAACAATCAGCTACAGAAAATGTCCAATGTTTTATCCCAAAACTCACATCAATAACAGCGTCAGCATTTGTTCAGACTCAGACCCAAAGTAGACTGTAGAGAAATCAGTGATATTCAACAAAGAATGGAGGAGCACTAAAGCTAAGTAAACAAAGTTGCTCAACACTGGGCAGAATATGTTCAGTATGTCAGCAGTTTGCACTGCTTGCTTCTACTTGTCATCATTTCTCTGGGTAAAACAGCACAAAAATATAGCTGACCAAAAGATTTTATAACCTCTAAATGCTGTCTAAAGCACTCGATATATGACTAAGTAAAGTCTAAAACACCATCACACTTTAAGTCCTAATATTTAGCACTGAAAGGTGGTATATAACCAGTTAATAAATGGTTTAATATTTTGAGCGGTGCTTTAGAAAAGTGATTAAAATGCTGATTACTACTTACTACTATACTACTTACTTACTATATAACCACCTGATGACAACTGAGCCATCTCCATGACAACAGAGCAACCTGAATCTTCTGGTAAAGACTGTGAGATGTGTCTAAATGCTCTGCAAAACGCTTCTAAGTGGACCATGTCAAACCGGCGATAACTGTGTTTAAGATGTTTTGGTAACATTCAAGTGTAAAATACGGCATGTCAAATAGTGTCACTTCCACAATTACACTATTTGTGAATTTTACCCCATTTCATAACAAAGTCGGTTGGCTGATCACACCGCCGTGAAATCACAGAATTGTGATCAGTCATGATTCTGCTCCACCACAACATGCTGTTCGTCGCAGCCACAGTCCGACCTCTACCGCATGCGTCCTGACGATGTCTCTATCGCTCACACTCCTGCTGGTTTGCACTGCACAAAGTGGGAGAATGTGTAGAATACAAAGACAAAACCAGCAGGTTTGATGTGCACAACAGCACAAACGTTTGTGTGGTTACTTTGTAACAGCCCTGTGGTGGTTGCATAAGATTTAATCAAGGTAACCATAATGCATCTAGCATACATAATTATGGTTTGACTATGCATTTCATACACAAATCGAGTGCACATAGAGGAGTTTTTGTATGCACCTCTATGAAACTTGATATAACAATCATTTAAATTCTAAATCTGACGCAATGAGAATAAAAAACTCCTTTCCAAACCATTACTGAAAACTTTGTAAAAGTAGACACTTCAAAAATACCTCCAGCTTAAGGTCTATATGGCAGAATAAGTACTGAATGGGCTTCTCATTCACCCTGCCGATGTCCAGAGTGGAGCTCCTATACAAAAACAGAAAATGAGAACGGCATGAATTGGGACCACAGGCAGCAGTTTTGGGCCAGTTTTATGGCTGCTCAGCATTTTTCTATATAGCCCCATTTCTATGCAGCCTCAAAGCACCACAACAAAGCTAAATGTAGTCCATTAAAGTCCAGGGGGGAGGGAGCTCATGAACAACCACATGTGGATACTAGTGAGCTCACAGGATAGAGAAGGTGTAAGATAGTTTGAGGGAGAGATGTGGAGGCTGGCTCATGTGTGTGACCATCACAAAAAGATAATACATTAAGTACTTCCATTTATTCATATCTTTTACACTTTCTGGGTTGAATGCAACATGCAAATGCAAACCCCCCAGGCAGCAGAAAACGCAATTAACGTAGGCCAGCCTGCCAGCAAGGTTACTGCTGCTGTTAGCGAAGTGCCAGGTAGCACCCCCCAACTCAGCCTCCCTCAGGACTCCCACTATGCTGGCTGCGCAATGAACCGGCGACCCTTAGCACACACCTCCCTTCCCAGCACAGCCACTGGTGATAAATTACCTAATCTTCCTATCCCCAGCTGTTTCTATTATACACTCTGGGCTTGTAAAGGACAGCTACGGGGATAGAAAGGGGGTTGAGAAGAGACAGCGAGAGGTGGGTGTGAAGCGAAAAGAAAAAAAACAAAAAAAGGACTCATTGTCAGAGACACAACGACGGTGGGAAGATATACAGGCCAAACAAAGACGAGATTCAGCAACCATAATCGTATGCATCAAGAAGACATGTGTGCGTGTCATTTTTGATGTTGAAAAAGGGGCACTCAGAACCACTTAGTACTGTATTTCAGGACAATTACATCTGACAAAAAAAAAACCCATCTACAGAGAGATCAGCAGATAGGTGTCAGCCTCTAAAAGTGTATTTATTCAGAAACATTACGGACATTGTCAGAAAGGGACGGTTGAAAAGACTTTCTCTGCAGTCTCTGTGGTGTTAATGTGATATTTCTGTGAGTTGAATGTGATTCCGCCAACTGAACATGCACATCTCAGGCATCATTTGAGCTGAGCAGAGAAGCAGCTACGAGGGACAATGACATCAGTGCTCAAACCCTCCCAGAGGAATGCTTGTCGTCACTTACACTGGCACACACACTGCTATGGAAACAGCAGGAGTGTGAGCCTGCATGTTGGGTTAAAGGGATACCGCAAGGCACACACATACATACATACACACTCACACGCACACACACACATACAAGCAGGGAGAGATAACCGCAAAACAAAGCGACAGGGGCAGTCCATTGAAAACAATGCTGACACATGACCAAACTGTTCCTGACCAGCTGACCATTTTCCTCTTTAAAAAGGCAATAGAGGTCAACTGAGGACTAAATGACTCTCATTGTAAAGGGAAAGTTAGCCAACAGTTTTTCCTTGTGTATGTGAGAGAGGAAATACTGCAGACTCCCCCCCTTCTTTTTTTTTTTTTTTTCCTGAGCTTGATCTCGGAAGTGTCTCAGATATATGTGGTTTCAAAGCTGAGTGCTGCCAAAGCCAAGATGGAACGTATCCTATCAGACAGCTCACTCATGTACACAGACACAAAAACACACACATCTGTTACCTATCTATATGCCAAACTGAGTCTTAAAAAGGTAGAAAAGGGCAAACAGAGCAGCTGCGGCACAAACACACACACAAACACACACACACACACACACACACACACACACACACACACACACACACACGCACACACACAGAGGACAGCATTCTACAGACTGGGCAGCCATTCAAACAGCTCTCGGTAACAGTAACCCACGGCAACCCTAAAACCAGCCCCCTTTCCCTTCCTCCCCATGAGACACAGATCCGTTGCCCAGTTAAGGGAGAACCGAATGAACTGGCAGGCAGAGTGACAGAGAGAAAAGAGGTTGTAACTTTACCCACTCTGCCCCTACTAAAGTGCAGCACTACTCCCCCCCCCACCCCCCCCTCCCTCTTAAAGGTTCAGGAGGTTAATTATTCAACATGAGAGGGGATTTCGGGGGGGAACTGAGAGTGGACACAAGCCAGCAGAAACCCCTCACCTCTTTTGTTCAACTCATCCACTCACTCGCTGACCGTCAAATGCACTTATTCCAATAGATAGAGGCATGAACGCAGACTTTTTCCATCCATCATACGGGAACACATGTACACACAAAGATACTGTACTCTGCGAGACTACACACAGCTGCATCAGCGAGTGTGTGTGTGTGTGTGTGTGTGCAGCCTAACTCATGCTCCTCCACATGTTCGCAGCTTCTTAAGCACACAGTTTGATCTCTTACCGTTGTGGTTGTGCTGGAGGGTCTCGAGCATGCTGGCAGAGGAGTCGGTTGCCCCCAGCTCAGTCAGTCTGCGGCTTGTGGCGCTCAGCTCTGACCGCAGGTTGGTCACCTCCTGGCTGGCCGACTGAATGGCCCCATCTATGCGTTGAGCCAACTGCTTGTTGTCATCCATCATTTTCAGGATTTTTGCCTGAGGAGGAGAGGGGAATCCAGACAAGGTGTCATGCTGACAAGTTGACCATTTCCAGTGAAGGAAGGTGTCCCCAAATAAATCCCTCTTTCCCTCGTCTGTCTTTTCTTCTTCCCTTTTTTTTTTTTTTAAATGAGAAAGCCAAGTTAAATCCTCAAAGCAGTTTGTCCTTTCCCTTAAAGAGAGACATCCGACTCAGGGGAAATGTGTATCTGCTGGAGGGAGTATGTGTTTGGAAGCTGGTGTATGTGTGATGTGAGTGTGTCAGTGTGCAAGCATGCCTGCGCGCTTGTGTGTGTCTGTCTGAGAGTTTCCGTAACAGCATGAGAGTGTGTATGTGTGTGTGTGTGCGTGCATGTGCGTGTGTGTGTGTGTGTATGTGTGTTAGAGAGTCAGCACTGCCCCTGTGAAATGTGCTCCCCGCAGCTGACTGTTGAAAGGACACAGAGCATTGAGAGATGACAGGCACCTTTTTAAATGGACTGTACCATTTGCAGAGAAAGTCGGGGGGGTGGGTGGGTGGGAGTGAGCTAGACCATATAAGCACATGCAAGTCAGAGCTCCTCGGCACAAGTGTTTTCAGGAGATATTGCTCTAAGGTTCTGGGATTGTGTGTTTAACTGAACTGTCACACAACAAATCTCACTAAGCCTGTGAAAACTGACTTCAGTGAAACACTCAAGCTTTTCCTCTTTTTCTCTCTGTACACTGCGTGCGCCTCCCTCCATGGACTCATGGACAAAGGGAAGGAAATCATTAGTTTGACAAAGAAACAGTTGTGGAGAGAAAACAATAATAGTTATGCAAACAAAGCTTTCATCACAGTATTCCTCCTGCAGTACAAGTGCATTTAAGGCTCTGCTGTAATGTTTGTCTAGACTTGTTTAAAGCAACATTGTGCGACTATTTCACCTTAAAATAACAGCTTCAAAGTCATTTTGATGGTACACTGACTTGTAATAGGGACAACGGCCCCTCTTTCTTTCCCACTCCGAACCCCGAACCCTTGTTCTTGCACTATGTAACTTGGGTTGAGCAGGTACAATCACCTGTTACCTTGATGTAACTCCATTTCCTTCTGCTGCTGCTTCATATTAAAAGCTTTCCACTGACAAATTAACAGAAGGTTTTTTATTGTGAAGAACTTACAGGAAATGAAATGTGTTTATAACAGAGTTGGCGGAGCTTCGTTAGCGGCGCTATTCAATAAAAACAAACAAGATTTGGAGATATTTGTTCAGCAGATCCGATATAAAGACTGTAGAGAGGAAGAATAAAAGCAGTCACAGTGATGATGATGTTTGGTGAAGAGGCTCTTAGTGCATTTTCAGCTCTAACAGGTTGCCTAAACAACTTATTTTACCTTGAAGTGAGGGTAACGCACTATTACAATGTGAGGGGAGACTATTTGAAGAGGAGCAGACTTCATCCCTCGCTGTGTTTCTGGCTGAACTTATTTCCATGATGTCAACATCTGAACCCACAGCAGCTCTGTGCTAAAATGTCGTTGTTAATAGCTAACGTAATACTGACTGACTTATTGATATATGGTCCAGTGGCGGCCAGTATGTATCTTAGTTCTGTTGATAACGATATAGTTACATATCGGCGTGATATCAAGTGATTGAGTCCTGGCAGCAGATGTTACATAGTCTTGCTTTAAGTTGAGGAAGATGTATATTTTTGCATGCACTCAAGAGTGTACTGCAGTTTCCAACAAAATGTGAGGTCCATAAACCACACTAGTGTTGAAATGATTAGTTTATTAAATAATTAGTCAATCAACAGAAAATGATTTAAGTCGTTTATCAAGCATAAATCCCACATTTGCTGGTTTGAGGATTTGCTGATTTTCTCAGTTTCATATAATTGAAAATTGAATGTAATTTCAGCCAGCAAGCTGAAAACATCATTGCGGGTTCTGGGAAACTGTGATAGGCATTTTTTCAATATTTTCAAACATTTTATTTGCAATTAATCAGAAAAATGTCAGAAAAAAAAAAACTCTTGGTTGAAGCCTTAGAGAACAATGATCAAAACCATAAGGATGCTCATTACTGAAATAAAATAAAATATAAAATAAAAAATGTTTAGCCATAATTTTGGGGTTATTATTTTTATTTTTCAAACTTAAAATCACACAGGGGAATTATAGAACAAATGTGCTCGCCCCTCCTAAGACTCATGATGGGAAAAGGAGAATGTTGCTCACTCATTTTTTCCTAACTGGACTTTCCCAGTCCAGCTGGTGAATTAAACCATTTCTCTTGTGGCTGTCTTGCCACACCTCAAAAAGATCTTCACTGTGTGTGTGATCAACAATGTAATACAAATATCTTATATAACCCCTCATACATTATGCTCTGCTTCTCTCCCTCTTTTGCTTTCTTCACAGAAGAGTAAAAGTCTACAAATACAGGCAGCAGACACACTGACTGCCACCTGTTTACAAATAAGGCTAATCATTCACAGCGAATGAAACATTAATGCTTCTTTGTCCACTCTGTAGCACCACAGAGGAGTACTGTCGAACATATCCACACTCAGAGTGGGAAACCTGTTGCTTTTACTGTAGTTTAAGTACTGCATGACACTACTTACAAATGTCAAATATTCCCCAGAAATCAAATAAGAGACAGATGAACACTAAAAGTTTATAGGATATTAAAGCTTCATGATGAATCCAGAGCAGCTCGATACCGAGACTGCAGAGGAGAATGAATATGTTTGCCAATAGGCATCAGACAGCTCCAGTACAGTATCCGATGCTCCATCTTAGTATTTTGTACGTGTGTGCAATATTGAACAAACAGCCGACACTGAGAGCATGTCCCCTGAAATCTACTATACACACTTCTGCCAAACTTCGAACAATATTGGTCATTTTATGTGAGAGATTTCTCTACTTGTGTTTTGTTTTGTCTGTGCTCTTCTCACTGGCTCATGTTACCAAGGAGACAACCATGTCAGTCAAATGTGATTTCTCTTTTATTAGGAGTGTGTGTTGTCCTGATGAAAGAGAGGCTGAGTGAGTGGGTTTGGTGAGTGGAGTTAAAACTCATATTAAATGATAAGTAAGATTTTCCGAACATCACATGTTGAGTCATGAATATTTAATGTTGTACAGAAATACTTAAAGCTGCGCTAATCAATATTTTTATATTAACAACAGAAAAAATGACTATGTACTGAGCAAATGGTTGCTTGTAGTTACGGGTGGGAGAAAAAAAAAATCGATTCACATAAGAATCGTAAATTGTTATCTTTTATGATTCAGAATCAGATTCTAAAAAACAATTTTTGAATGTCGTTAATAACGTTGTGTTGATGGAAGAAGACAGACAGTGTAGCACTAAGACACTTGAGTTATTTTGTAGTTCATCTTCAAAGTAGCCAAGTTTTTGAGTGCAGTCTGGATTCAGTAGCTTAATAATTAGTTTTGCAAGATGAAAGTGAAGCATTTTATGAATACTTCATACGCCATCGACCAGACACTAACAATAGCGGAGAGGAGCAGCAAACTCCAGCACTAACAGTACAAATGAGCTGGCTAACTGACACATACTGCAGCTACAAAACTTCCAGCCAACTCTGGGTGGTTGAAGACAATAACTTTCTACAGTCTTCTGTAACGTTCTACAGTCTGTTTCATTTCAAAAGCCCTGCGGCGGTACGGCGCCGGGGATAGTGATGGGTTTTACTGGTAGCAGTGTTGCAGCAGAGAGGGTGCAACGCTGCTAGAGACACAGTGCCCCGCTGTACAACTTCTGTTGTATAAAAGACATTTAGCCAGTGGCGGCGGTCAGTAAATTACACTTTCATTTCAATATTTTCATACAGGCAGAAGACTTTACTTCCAAATTAATCAAGTTAACTTTTTTTAGATGAAAAAAAGCTGCGGGCACATTTTTCTCTGCATGTTTTCCATCTGTCAGACAGTGACCATCATAGCTTAACTGACAGTTATGTTTCTTATTGTAACTCAGTGGACTAAGAGCACAAGTGAATGGATTGGCTCACAGTGCACTGTTGTGATCATTATCAATGATAATAATGATAACAACAACAGCAAGAGCCTGAAACGAGTGCCCGACTCTGAACCCAAATTGTGACACTAAGAAGTGAATATTGGCAAAATTAGCAGCTTTCTAGTGAACATAGTGGAAATTTTAGCTACTAAAGAGCCAGATATTTTTCTAAAGCCTTGGTGAAGACCTAACACAACAGACCTAAAAAGAGAGTGAACATTGCACCTACAATTTCCAGACGCCCAAAATCACAACTCCAAATTAATGCTAATGTTGCACTGCGTCTGCTAATAATATGTCAACGTTGTGATCACAGCTTGTTGTGCTACCCGCAGTCGGCCCAAAAAAAAAAATCAATTAATGCAGGTTTAAGACATGAAGCCAAGTTCACAGTGTTCAACAAGAAGAAGCAGATATTCCTTCCTTCCACAAACCACACAGTCAGCTACAAATCATCATCCATGGAGCTGGTAGGGATTAAGTGTCTGGCTAAAGGACACTTCAGCGGAGAAGGAGCCTTAAACCCAGTATACAATACTGCTGCTTCATTGAATTCCAGAGGAAAACTTTTATAAAATGTGTCACAGAAAAAAAAGAACTGAGTTCTCATACTCTCAGTATCCAATCCCACAGCCGAGGAAAGGAGTTTGACACTCCACTTTTTAGTTGAATGACTACTTAGAATTAACTGCGCAAGTTCCCACCCAACACCCAACTCAATCCTGCACTTGTCAACTATAGTCCGACATTTGGCTGTCAAAGCATGTCCACTCACTCAGCAGTGCAGCTGTGTTGTTGTTTCCCGAGGTTATGTGAACGTGGACCCCCAATGCATCCTGCATGTGGTAAGCGCTGATCACCCACTGCACTGCACAAAAGCAGAGTAGCAAGCAACTGCTGTGAACGCCCAGAAAATGATACCGTGGCTCCAGGCGCTTTGCGAGGGTGTGTGTGTGTGGGCCAAACATTGAGGTTCACACTGTTGTCTCAAACAAAACTTATCTGACTGCCCGCTACAGTATGCAAGCAAGGAGACGAAGAACAACACACACTCCACCCCTCCACCCATTCATCCATCTGCCCAGACACGAGTCACCCCTCCTGCTCAGTAAATGAACATCATGTTGTTATTTATAGACGACCCTGATGCCGCATATGATACATTAGTCGCAGGGGAGGGCATGCACAGACAAACACATACACTCATTCACACATACACACATACACCAGGGGGCTAATAATCCCAAAGTCATTTGATGTTTATTAATGAAATTCATCTCTTGTCAGGTGACATAAAAGTCTATTGGACCCTTCTGGGTTATTAAGATGTTATGGTGTCTAAGTGTGCCGGAGGATTTATTGTATCTATTCATTTATATATCATATATCCTGAATGATATCTGTCTGCATGCATGTGCATGGGTAAAGAAGGGTAAATGTTGATATTTTATATAACTTGTATGTTTTATATGTAATATATAGTTTACTTGACATTATCTTACAGCATTGCAGTGTTACAGAAGTTTATTTCCAATGTGACATGTTGTATATGCAGGAAGTAAAAGAGCCTGCAAACCAATTGTGGAATTCACCTTGAAAATTATGTTTTGCTCCATTTTACTCTTCCACATTAACTATAAAACTTATACTGTGTGTGTTGTACTACAGCAATTCTATTTTGGTGCCATGGCTGAAATGTTTTCTTGGCTGTATTTGGTTTGTTTGGGTTCATGCTCTGTCTGGGCCTACAAATAAAAGTGACAAGGACTGATAAATAGTTTGGAGATTTTGGAAGATGGGCAGTGGTGGTGGGGGGGCAAGAATTTCAGTTCCCTTAACTTTAGCTAAGCATGAAGAACTTATCTACTATCTCCTCTGGTGTCCATACCACCTCAGACTAGATAGAAAGCTATATATCACCATAAGTCAAGATTGCTGTTGCCTTCTGTTATTTTCTTATGAGTGGGTCTACCATCTGTTCAATGTCGATATCCATCTACAAAACCCAACCAACAGCAGCTGAACAACGAACAACATGCTCATAGAAATGTTTTGGGGATTGTTTTGTGTAGTTGGTTCAAATTTTCATCCTTGGCTACTCACAGTTCAACATCTAAGTACTGGTTTATTGAGAATTAAGCTCCAAACATGACCATGTGTTGTGACCTCGATCCATGTCTGAGTGTGCATCACATAAATGACCCATGGGTCCTGAATGTGTCTGCTGGTCAGTGGAGTGAATCAGGACCCAGTGGCTGACTGAGGATCAGTAATTAGTGGGTGTGCCAGGGGTTCGGATTACCATATGAATAGAGACAGTGGGGAGTGGGATCAGCGCTCTGCAGTCATTCTTCATTGTGCTGCTGCCGAGTGTCCGTCCACACAACAGGCCTTTTGCAGCCAAGCCACCGGATTCAACTACAGTCATGCAAAAAAGTTGCAGTAAGTCTATACAGTAGCTTTTAAGCCTCGCTGATTTAATTTCTTACTTACTGGGGCTGAATTTTGTTGCTAAGCAATGACAGTCAAGACTGCGTACACACTGGGATGGTTTTTGTTGCCTGGCAACAATAGAAACCGAATTCTGCTGTGGTAGTAAAAACTAAAAACCTTTCACTGTTACAACTTTTGTCAGTGTTTTCTGACAAAAGTTTGACTGCAGATTGTGTTTTTACATCAGAATTTAGGTTTTGGTCCTCACTTAATTGTAATTTCCTCTAAAAAAAGAGGCAGTGTGTTATGTTTCTACAATCACCATTACTAGTATTTATGAAGTTGATTTTTCTTGTGATGTAGCAGTGGTTCTTTAAGCCTTTTTTAGCACAGCTAAAGAAATAATCTTCTTTTTCACCACTTTCAAACCTGTTTTCTCAATCCATTACTTGACAGTTCAAGGTGTAAATGATGTGCAACATACTGTAGAGCATTTATAGACAAGGCGTGGGTGTAGTTAAGTATATAAATGAAAGGCTGACATGATAAAAAAAAAACGAGGGGGTGTCTATAGAAAAGACTTGACTGAAACTTACGGTGATGTGTTCAAGAGTATTATTTCTCTATATGTCTTAACTTTGTCATAGACCTGTCAACCAAACGACGGGAGTATGACTTTTTCCTGTAGACACACAGTCATACACTGAGATACGTTATATAGCTTTTTCTTTCCCGACATAAGCTTCATTAATTAATCACTGCATGAAGGAAACTTCTACAGGAGGAACATCCAAAAGACACACAGAAATATTAACCTTGAGTGTGTTATAACACAATCTTTGTAAAAAAAAAAAAAAAAAAAAATGTAACTACAGACTTTGTATAAGAACATTTATTACAATCCAAATATGACATGAATCCAAATCTAAAACAACCACAAGAAAGAAGAATGTATTATAGTACTTTCTGCTTTCAGCAGTCAGGGTTGTGCCTCTAAGTAAGTGTTGCTGCTGCACAGATAATCTAAATACAATGAAAAGATACCTACACCACAATCTGTGTTTAGTGATTCAGACTATGCCTCTGCAATGCAGAACTTATGGGCTGCACCAAAATCACCTGCTCACTGATAGCATCTGGACAGGCCAGCCGATGAGGCGGAAAAGGTGTTGTAATGCGGGGCAGTGCTGATGTGAATTCTTAGGTTGCTTTCTTTTATTTTTTTCAAGCAAAAGGAAATAGTTTAATGTCTCTAGAGGGGTAAGGAAATTGAGTTTTTGTAGTTGAACGGTATCTCTTATCAAGATCATCTTAGGGGAGAATGGGGCTCAGCGAAAAAGTCTTTTTCTGCAGAGTCAGAACAGGCAGTACACATTAATAACAAACACATACAGAGGTGGAGGGATGGGAAGAGAGGTGAGCACTGAGGAAAAGCGAGATATTTTAGAGAGATGTTCCCCCAATAAGATCATAATATTTACCTGATCTGTCATTTATGACCACTGTTGTGCAGAAAGTCTAACATCTTGTTGCTTGTGAGTACAAGCTGAAGACAGTACCCAAAGGAAATCACCTCAACATGGCCTTAGGCTTGTTCTACAAATGGAAAGTTTATGTTTGGGCAACGGATCTGGCAGGATGACAGGATCAGAATGATCAGAAACTATTGTGATCTTTCTCGTATGAGTCATAACTATAACCAAACAACCCACTATTTCCAGGAAATGTTTACTTAAGTTTTTGTTATTCAGAATTTCATCCAAGGTTAGGACTCGGTGGACATGCGATAATTGTTAACACACTTGAAAAAAATGCTCTCAGTGGATTTGAGGTCAGTCTTTCGCAGCAAATGCTGTTGCAATTCATTGCACTAACTGTTTCAAAACCATGAATGAACTCAGTTTTGTGACATAAGAACTAGACAGTTCTCAGACCTACTCCCAAACATTAGTGTGTCCTGGAAACTGCTAAATGCTCCTCCTCTATCCAGCTGCTTTTCCATGTTATTAATGAAGGCATCCAAGTCCAGCTAAACAGACCGAAAAAAAGCAATTTGAAAAAAGTAAGATGTTTGAAGTAATTCATGGGGATATAAGAGGCAAGAACAGGTCAGGAATCAAATTAACACTTAGTCTTAGTTAGTCTGTTAATGAGGAAAAGATCATCTTGAAAGGTGAAATCAACAGTCTTAACTCTTTCAACAAGACAACCCAGATGACTCAAATGCAAAGTGATGCCCTGCTGCTTCATGCCAAAGTTTCTTACATTGAATTAACAATTAGCAGTTTCATACCATAAAGAGTGCACTATCTCCATCATGCATAAAGGAACATTTCTACAAGAGGGACCGGACAAGTTACTGTGTGACACGAGAAGAGTTATGAGCTCATTCCACCAGGGTGGGTCAATCCAAGACAAAAAACAGACACAAGTCTTATGAAAACACAGAATTATGTTCACTGCACTAATCTGTTTATTCTCAGCCCTCCTCTTCCTTCACTGTTTAAACTATCTGAAAATGGATAATGCCGAGCAGCTGGAGGATAGGAGAAAGAGAGCTCCGAGAGCAGTGGCAACTGTCTGTCTATCCCAGAGGGATTAGATAGACACTTGTATAGCTAAAAGGTCACCAGTTTGACATCAACAACACCCAGAGTTAGCTCAAGCAGCTGAATTCCCAAGTGTTAGTGATGGATACCTACTACACTTCCTGATCTCTGAAGATGTCAAGAAACTTTTACATCACATTCCAGTGGCTGACTAAATCCAAGACATTTTGACAAAGTGGTGGACAAAGTACACAACTCCATTACTTGAGTCAAAGTAAAGATACTTCTGGTCAAATATTACTCCAATACAAGTGAAAGTTGTTAATTCACATTTTTACTTGAGTTAAAGTACTGGAGTACTTACTTTTAAATATATTTAAGTATTCAAAAGTACATTTTCTTTCTAAAGTCAACACACTGCTGTATTGTTGCCACAAAGCATTAACAGAACCTAATGACTCTGAAACAACCTACTGATTGCACTGACTGGCTTGCTGTAGAATAAAAAGCTTATAGAACCTATAGAAACACGATTGCATCGACAAAAGGACAGAGCAGAGCCCCCCCACCTCCACTAAACAGCATGGCAGTGTTCTGACACAGCTCTGGCAGTGTGTGTGTGTGTGTTTGTGTGTGTGTATGTGTGTGTGTCCATGCACATGTGTGTATCAGGCACAGTGGGACTGCTGTAGATGCAGCTTCCTCAGAAAATAAAAAATAAAAACAACTAACCTACCTTAAAATCCAAGATATACACTTCTGGCTTTATAACTGTCCAACAGCATCACTGCTTTAAGCAAGAAAAACAAACAAACAAAAAAAAAACTATATGAATCTTTCTTCATTTCAAAAATCTGAAACATGAACTTCAGATATGGCCATGGGTGCTCTGGTGAGGAATCGTCATCTTTATCTGCTGTAGGCATCATTACCACCGCCAAGTTCAAACTGAACTGTTCAAAAAGCACTTTGAACTTGACTGACAGTGTAGGAGTAGTTCACTGTGATTGAAAAAATGAATACTCAAGTAAAGTACAGATCAGTCAAAAAATGTACTTAGGTACAGTACATGAGTACATAAGTAAATGTACTTCATCGCTGTCCACCCGTGAAAATAACTGCACATTTTCAAGGCACTGCCTGGAGATATTCACTGTTTTACTCATTTTTACTGTGCCTTGTTTTTGTTTCATTTTCACATTTTCCTTTCCCCGGCCTCTCATTATCTTTCTATCCTAAAAGACTGTCTGAATTTATAATCATTTCACTGAAGCGAGCAACTAATGTCAAGCGACAAACAGGCTCCCAGTGAGTGGATATCGATGCCTCTGCTGTCCTTGCCACCGTCAGCACTGCATGTACGACAGACAAAAAATAAAATACACAGATGCAGCCGGGTAAACACTGTTTGCTGACACACAGATAAGTTTTCCATTCTGTCTAACAAGGGTGGGGAGGTTAGAGGTGGGGAAGTGTGTTATTGGAATATCCTGTGTGCTCATCCAAACGCTCCCAATTTCTCTAATCTCTTGTGCTATTCATGCTAAGCTCTTGCTCACATCCTCCCGCCTCACATTCCCAATGTCAGTGTGAGGCAGATGCAGACAGCGATGGCAGAGAGACTTTTTTTTTTTTGGGCACGACATAACACCAAATGGACCCTTGCTCAGTGGTAAAGGCTCAAGGCTAATCTCAGACACAAACAGGTTTGCAGGCTTTGATGGGAATTAAGATACATGCTCCTTTGAAGTGAGACAAGCAGGAAACAAAGATCTCCCACAGTTTTATGGGCGAAAGAGAAAAATGCTTTTATGTTGGTTTGAATCTGGTTGTGGGATATCACTGATCGCCATCCACTGAGGGTGGTGAAGGTTGTGTTTGTGTTAGAGATGATGGAAGTGGATTTTGTGCGCAAGCACACATCCTAACCGTCAAACACAAACACGGTTTTAAAAAAGCCGTGACGTAAAGTGTAATCAGCAAAATTTCATGACATTTCAAAACGAATGTCCCATCCTGGGACGGTCTTGGCAGTCCTGTTAGGAAATTCTCAGTCTATTTCAAGTAGATTCAGCAGGATGCTACCATCTCACTCTATCATCATCATCATCATTATTATTATTTTATTATTATTATTTATTTTTGGAAATGAGACTACAGCAGCTACCCCTCCAAACCACTTTGTTCAAATCCATTTTAAAAAACAGAACTCTTGAAAATATCCACAACTAAATTGATAATCTGGTCTATTAATACTTTTCAATATCTCGATGTACTCATGGAAATCCATAAAATTTACTTTCACATGAAGCAGTTTGGTAATATCAGATGAATGGGCTTCATGCATGAATGTTTTCATATTTGTCTCTTATATTCGTTCTTGCACAAAGTAATAAGAGGAAAATAAGAAAATCCTACATGGGATTCAACAAACTCTCTTAACTGCCTGAACTTGTTGTAAATCGCTTGTTTCAGGCTGATGAATGCCACCTGTTCATGAGGAGGTGGGTGTTCGTGAGATGTGATCATTAGCATAATCCACACCCCTAACATTGCCATATAAGGCTCCATGTTCCGCTCTGTTTGCAGGCGAGTTTCATTCACAAAAACACTGTGCAACTTCAAGCCCTGCTTTCAGAAATCAGAAGATGAAAAGAACAAATTTAGTGTCAGTAGTAGGAGACCCGAAACATTTTGAAAATATGAGTCCAGCTGCAAACAATGTGTCATCAGAGCAGCTCTGCACTGAGACAGAAATAAAGATGGAATGATTTGATGTGAAGTTTGATGCTAAAAAACATCTTTCTAAAGCAAAGCGCTCCTTGAGGAGAGGACAGTCAAGGGATGTGACAGTTGCTGAGATATTAGAGGAGAAAATTATAGCCTACAGGTGATGTTACACTGTCAGCTGCAACACAACATGATACTGGACAGAGAGCTGCAGAGAGGCACAGAGGCAGCTGTCAGAGTGAGAGAAGTTTCCTGCAACTACTGAAATGTAGAAGTTGCTGCTGCCAAAATATGGCCACAAAAATCATGTATGACAGTACCTGTAATGAATAAATAATCTCTGCCTTTCTTCACTGGGGAGAAACACTTGTTTGACTTACAATTATAATGTCCTAATCTGAGTTAATCCATGACATGTACCTGTTGTATGAGTCATAGAGTGTTTTTGTTGCCTACACCTAACCACACAACGGATTAAGCATGTGAACCCTGATCTCTGAAGCCCTGAACTGTAACCCGTTGACCACAAGTTGTGTTGCAGTGGAAACTATTACTGAACCAGTTTAGTTGTGTTGCAGTGGAAACTATTACTGAACCAGTTTAGTTGTGTTGCAGTGGAAACTATTACTGAACCAGTTTAGTTGTGTTGCAGTGGAAAAAGAAAACAAGCTTTCTGTTTCCTGTAAGGAGTCAGAACACCTGCTGACAGCTGTTCATGATGATTTATGGTCTGACTGTATATAAAGTAGTTCAAACTAGCTTCACCTCCAGCAGCTACAACAGTAACATGCTGCTCTAACACTGATGCTTCAGTATTAATAATCTAATGATGTCATAGATAATAATATATCAGTCAGAAGGACCAAACCACTACTTTTACTTTCATACTTTTTAACTACATTTTTCCCTCTCAGAACTGGTCTCACGCTGTGCTGTAAGACCACGTCAGAAATCAAATTTGTTCTGAACGTCTTCACTCAAAGGTGGAGTGAAAAGCCGACTGTCACGGAGAGGGGAGAAGGACGCAATATCGTTTCACTACAGAGATAATGGAGCATATTTTAATAATAGTGTTGCACTCAGTGTTCTGGGTCTCTCATTTGTCATTCTGACGGCAGCGACGCTACAGGGTAACCACGGTAACCAGGCTACCTTGGCTAAGCTAGCTAACATACATCCATGAGCATGCTACCAAAATGTTCCAGGTGGAACTCAAACCTTAGAATTATTGTTCTGCATTTCACGGTGAGGGAATTTCCACTTTGATAATTCAGCATGGCTGACAGCACCGTATGCAGCCTATGCAGTATTAGCGCCATATTTTGGTATGTTAGTCTGATTATGCATAGGCCAAATGGAGCAGCAGTACCTGACGAACACAGAAAACACTTTAAATTGTGTTGTGGCAGGAAACAACATTGGCCTACAGCCAAGTCCCCTTAAAGTTGAGATTTATAAATGGATTCTGGCTGGACGCACCTTTAGATTGTATGATTGGTGGAGAACTACTTTGCCTCGCAAGTTAAATGGCATGCTAAGCCATGTGTTGACCCTGGAGAGTTTTAACATATAACCAAGACAAAATATACATACAGATATTCAAAATATTCATACAGATGTGTTTTTAACTGCTAAACATCAGCACTGACCCACAGTCAGGTCACCCCGAGCCCGGCTCTGTTATGAGGGCTGGGTGCCAGGTTAGCTTGTTAGCCTGGATGCTAGCTGCTGGAGGCTCGCGGGAGACTCTGTGGAGCCCCATGAGCGACGACTCGTGTTAAAAAGACAAATGCATCTGGTTGACAAGAGCCGTGACGCTGTTTACATAAAAGTTGGTAAACTCTTCAAGTAGACCGGATCCTCCAGAGCCACCGGACCAGAGGAGCCACCGGAGACAGACCGTACCGAACAAACCGCCAAACATTCAATACATACACACTGAAGTGTAAAACAAGAAGGGCCTAGCCTCATGAAAAAAAGATAAAACATGAACATAGCGGGGTTGTGGCGGTTGCTTGCCATCCGCCACAGCTAGCTTGTCTTTAGTGCGGTATTGCAATATTGCAATTACTGTGACAGCCCTATGTTGGAATAAGTAGATTATTACTCTTTTTGGATTATTACTAACTATTTTGACAGTAATTGTTTGGGTCACAGTAGTATATTCTTCATATGACTGCATGCACCGAACCATAATGTGCATACTGTGACAGTTTGGGACGAATACACATAGCATTACACAGCTTTTATTCTTTGTAAGAATAAAATGAGCATGTTTATGTATTTATTCCAACTCCATTAATTTGTTTAAAAGCCACTGCCATTAACAGCATACAGCTGCTGAAAAATTTTCCTTTTTTCCATTAAAGAAGCAATTTTCACATCCACACACAAATGTTTACAAAACAACAAGAACAAAAAAGCCTTTTCAATACCAAATGCAAAAGACTGCTGAACAAAGATTCATAATGCAGTTCACGACTGCCATTAAAATGAGTCCTAAACAAAGTCATTGGCTGGTGGCCTGAAGAGCTCACAGATGGTCCATTTTTCCTGCTGAAAGGGAGTGTGTGGTTGCACATCTGATGCTGTTAGTGTTCTTTGAACTGAAATCCCTGCGTAGGTGTGTGCTGTTTCACTTGGTGTGGTTAATTGCATGTGTGTATGTGTCGGCATGTATGTATGCCTTTGTGTGTGAGAGGGAGAGAGAGAATAATTGTGTGTTTCAAGTTGAGGGGCAGCTCCTGTCTCCTCTGCTCAGTATTCAGCAACCGTTGTCTCTGTGACAGGCATTGAGAGAAGCTCTGTTTAGGTGCTGTAGGGGGGTTGATGCTGGCTGGTTTGATGTATCCTTTCAAAACCACTTTCCTTCAAAGGCACAACACATGGATGACAAGCTTTTCTGCACCTCGACAAAAGAGGTAGAGAAAAGATATCAAAAATATATTTGTTTGTTTGTAAAAACAATATGAGAGAAAGAAATTTAATACAACAGAAAACCTCTTGTTAATAAACATGTCTGTCTGTCTTAAAACATATGAACACTGAAACAGTTTCTTGTTGCTGAAATTGCTCCTCCTCTTATTAGCCATTAGGAGTCACCTTCAGAACATGCTTCCACTGTAAGTAATGGGGGACAAAATCCACAGTCCTCATTCTTTACAAAAATCTATTCCAAAGTTTATCTGAAGCTAATATGAGGCCTCAACAGTGAGAGTTAGACAAATGATGTGAAATTCCTCCCTTGGACAGTGTTTCCTTATTGAGCTGCAGTGGAGGGATAGTAACAAAAAGAGGAAATATTATACTACAAAGACTGTAACCTTGGAAAATATACACTAGATCTGTCTGGCTCAAACTGGTTATATCAATAAACATTTGAACACATTTTTGCACAGAAAGAGGACTGTGGATTTTCTCCCCTGTCCCATTGAAAGTGCATTAGGAAGGGGTCTCTTAATGGTTAGTATGAACAGGAGGAATGTTTATAGTGAGCAGAAACTGTTTCAATGTTCACAGATCAAAGAACTACCCGCTGCTGTGAGTTCTGACAGTCCACTCATTGGTAAAACACTAGCTAGACCCCGTCCCCTTTTATTATGTAGGACAAACACTGACTGTGTGTTCAAACTAGGGATGGGCATGATTAATCGAGGCGAAGTTTGGTGTGGGACCATTTCGAGCTAAAAAACAACGAAGCTGATTGTAAACACTGCAATGCCGTGTATACCTACAACACAACAACGACCCCAATGATGTACCACTTGAACAACGTACACCCGACACTGGTTAATGAATCCTCCTCCTCCTCTCAATCTACCATCACCTCAGTGTTAGCACGGAGGAGCTAGTGCTCTGCTGCCTTTACGAGTTTAACTGCCTTGCATAAGAGGACTGGTGTTGGTCTATAATTTCTTCTTGGAATAAAGATTTCATTGAGGAAAAACGCACTTTCTTTAGTATTTTCTGCCATAGGCATTTTTAATACATATAAAAAAAAGATTAATCGATAATTGATCGTTCATTTTCCCAATGATCGATTAAGGAAATTTCTTCAAATGTCCATCCCTAGTTCAGACAGAATGAAAAGCGAATTTTAGAAGTCAATGAACACTGAGTCAGTGGAAAGATGCGAGTAGACGCAGATTTGTCCTGAGTGACGCGGATTGAAGCAAAGATTTATGAATCTACTTCATAAACGTACAGAAACAAAAGGAAAAAGGTAGAAAGACTGGAAGGAAAAGACAGAAAGAGTTGAATTCTGTTTTTATTTATATAGCACCAAATCGTAACAAAAGTTATCTCAGGGCACTTTCCACATAGATCAGGACATATTCTTTAATTTACAGAGACCCAACAATTCCCCCATGAGCAAGAAGCACTTGGTGACAGCGGTGAGGAAAAATTCCCCTTTAACGGAAGAAACCTCAAGCAGAACCGGGCTCTAGGTGGGCGGCCATCTGCCTTGACTGGTTGGGTAGAGAGAGAGAGAGAGAAAGAACCGGAGTTCCTGGTGAGTGGTATGGTCGTGGCGCGTTCAGTCAGAAGCCGAACTGAACACAAACACGCAGACACACACAGTCGGTGCGTTTGTAGGCCAAAATTTGCTTCGCTTTCTGTCTGAACACACCTTGAGTGTGCAGGAGCTGCCGATGACTAAGGAGGTGTTGATATAACATAAACAAAATATAACATATAGGGAGGATTGGTGGTAACATTAACAAGCTGGGCTAACTAGCCTCTACTTTTGTGAGTGGTTGATAACTAACACTATGGGGAAAAAAAAACTTTTATCAATATTAACATGTTATTTGTAGGTTATGCAGTAGGACGGTCTCCAGTCTGTATGGCACTTTGGCAGTTGACAGCGTGTCTTCTCTCAACTGATGTCACAAGAGACACCCAACCAGAGGCCCAAGGCTTAGACACTCACAAATATGTCCAAAAACATATCATCTTTTGAAAATTTGAAAACTACACACAATAGCTATAGCATCATTGTTTAGATTTCTCTAAATCCATCTTTCCTGCCCAGATCCCCCTCTGTCCTCCAGCAGGCTGTTTCGGAAGCTATTTACATAACAGATGCATTATTATAACCTGACGCACCAGATGTTGTTACACAGAGAGAAGCCGTCCTTGGCAACTGTTTGGAAAAGGGCAGGCACTTTCAAAAAACACTTGGCAGGTGACTGGATGAACCATCTGTCTATCACCGTCTTACCTTGCGAGGCAGCTGGATTTGAATCCTCACAACGGAGATAACTAGATAATCCTCACAGGACATTGATTGGTCTGAACCACCGGTGGTTCGGACACAAGTGAAGCCTGACAAGATGGATTCTCATGTGATCTTGTGATACCATGATATTGTGAATCCAGCTGCCTCTCAAGGTAAGCATTATTAGTGACCACCTTCTCCGATTGGCTGGAGATGTGGCCCCCACCTTCACCCCCAGCCAATCGGAATATGACCTAATGAATAATGCAAATTCCCCTACACCACATCTTTACCTGCAGTAACATCTGCAGCTGGAGACGTAACACTGGAGACATATAGAGGTCTATGAACCAGAGTCTGATCCTGAATGAAGGGGAAGAAATTGCTCTTGCACAATTGAGACGTTGGAGGATGTTTCAGAATAGTAAGATCATATCTAAGTTTCCTAACAAAGTAAAAGTAATTTTTCAAATGTATCCGTAGGTCACTAGCTTAGCTTAAGCACAGATATATTATATTGCTTTCGCTGAGTAACAAAAAGAAATTGTGTTTATGAGTGTGCTTGTTTTAAAACGTAAAAAGTTCCAAAACCAAAAGATTGAAGATCAAAATGTTTAAAATCCTGCAACGTACTGAGTCTTGTTCAGCAGACAGTTGTAAATGCTGTAAAATGTGTGGAACACCAATCCGGTCTCGCAATCTGCATACAAATAACACGACTTACACTTTCAAATTGCGTGCAGTGTATACACCAAAGTCCAATTGTGCGTGCAGGTGATACGCCAATTTAACGCTGCATCTTTGACCTTTTCGTGTGTCATTTAATGCTGTTGTTTAGGTTTAGGCAAAAAAACCCACCTGGTTAGGATTAGGAGAAGATCAAAGAGAAAGAATTCAGTAAATTTACAGCACAGGAGGCTCCCACCATCACCCTAATCCATCCCAAAGCTCAATTTTCTTGTTTTCCACAATTCCAGCCCTTTAAGGTATTTTCTCTACATTTCCAAGCTGCTATTGGACTACATTCATTTGTGTATGATATGAAAATCATTTAACCAGACTTCCCAAACATCCTTTATAATATATAATAATATATAATATACAGCTTTAACAAAATTTAATGCAGACTTGATGATCAATGCTATGGATTGAACGTCAAGAGTGTACTAATAAAAGTTTCAACAGTGTACTAATAAAATTTTACGTGAAAATGAACGAAAACCAATAGATGCCTGGAATGGTAGACAAAATACATCCAAATGTCTAAAACACAGCAGTCTGGTTTAAAAGATAGTTAGTTGTGGTGTAAATTATAAGTGATTTATAATAAATTCACAAACATACATAAAGCATTGATATAGTTCTTCAAGATAAATGGTTTTCTTTCAAAAAGCTACAACCACTAAATTAATGCATATTTGACTCAAAATCAGATATAAGGACCACTTAAAAACATCAATAAAGAATGAATGGCACCATATGCAAAGACAGAAAATCTTAATTGAAAACACCAAAAGTGCTGTTGAGTTTACAGTTTATTTCCCTGTAATATTCATATCTGGATTCACCTCAGCGCCAATGAGTTTATCTAGTGGAGCATAGCAAACTTCATCTTGTAAATGAATGTAATTTACATCAACATCTAATGATGTTTACACTTGATTTATTTGCAGCAGAATTAAGTAGGTTCCCATTGTCATTATGATTACAGAGAGGAAACAGAAATCAGTTATAGGAATGTGGAGAGAAACCTCTAAAACTCCATAGGGAGTCAACTTTGCCATCACTCCTGGTGTTTTGCATCGTACTTATCCACAAAATATGTAGATCTTTGCAAATGAACACATTACCTCCTGTATTAAATTAGCATAGAGTGCTTGCACACAGCCTAAGTGCTGATTATGGAAGCAATGGATGTGGACACCTATAGGTGCTTCATGATTACAGCCTGAACCAAGGTGACAGGAAAAAGCCAAATTCAGCACCTGTATCGTATGACGTGAAGTTGTTATGTAGTTGTATGACAGAGGTAAGAGTTCCCAAAATTAATATTCCTGATATCACAGTTCTTCAGTGTCACTCTTTTTTTCTGCCCCGTTGTGTGCTTGCTTGGTCATAAACTAGAAGACAATATTGGTGTGACTGTTAATACACTGTGGACAGCGGATTGTTTATCAATTAAAATAATCCTTATTATAAATTGGAGAGAACATATAGTACCAGTCAAAAGTTTGGACACACTTTCTTATTCAATGGAACGGGAAGCAGTGTCCAAAATTTTGACTGGTGCCTTAAGTCAGCTTGTTTTTCAAAAGCCTTGTGGTTAGAAAAACTTGTGGTTTCCAAAAGACTTTCACAGAACCAAGGATGAACATTTGGGACATTATTAATCAACTCATCTCTGTGCACTGAATATAAAACAACCAGACCACATAAAGGATGGTGACTGATTCATAAAGGGAGACAATTGGCTAGTCCCAGTCAAGAGCTGAACAGAACCCTATAGTGTACAAACTTACATATGCTCAAAGTGGATTTGTATGTAATATAATCTGCCTGGGGTTGCCTGGTGTTATAACTTTGTAATGTTTTTTTCATGATTTGTGTTGAACAGGAAAAAAGAATAAAAATAGAAGTCAACAGGACTTGAGCTTTGATATCAAAGAACTTTGTCCAGTCGTCATTCAGCTCAGTTTCCTTCCTGCAGATCTAGTGCGGCGAATAAGCGTAGCACTTACCTCAATCATAAAAATGTTGCCAAGGAACATAATCCCAGCATGAATTACATTTTATGTCAAAAAATTTGTGGTATTTAAATGTAATTTGTAGTAGTCCACCATAAAACACTGGTTTGGAGTACGATTCGAGTGGTCTCAGAATCCACAAAAACATGTGAAAGCCAACTCCTCAATATGCCAAGAGCTGAATTTAACATATATATCATCATGCAGAATACCTCGTCTGTTTCTCTACTTAGCTAGCTCGTGTGTTTTTGTTGTTAGTAAGATAAGACTTTATTGAGCCCTGGTCGCAGAACGGGATCGTTACGAAAGTTATGTGTACAGTTATGAACCTTATAAAGAAACACAATATATTTGACGATGGTACCCCATTATGACAAGACACCAACTCACATTCTCCGATATGACTCAGGTAACATACTGTATAATGCTGTCATGAATATGTGTCACACAATCAATCCACAGTTTGTTGCAATTCTCTTTTGTGAAAGCAAAGCGCATTGATGACTCCATCTCCCAAATAACTAAAGAAATTAACCTGGGTACAGCTGGTACAAGTGTGAAAACATCTTTAGATGACCGAACTGCACTGAAATGCATCAAGCAAATGTTGACAAGCAGATTGGTGCTTGCCAGCTCTGCCTGTGAACGTTACTTACATATGTATCCTGCTCAAATCTGAAATTCCTTCCGTCTATGCAGGTTATCTCTGGCTGACCCTGAGCTGCCGGAGCAGTAGATGGCCAAATATCTTCCAGCACTCAAGAAATAGGCTTGGAAAGCAAATGAAGAAAAGAGCTGCATTAATGGTGTGGCGAAATATGAGCTAAAGAGTGTGATAAAAAAAAAAAAAGTCTTGCAGAGACTAATCTGACTTTTGCCAATGGGGAGATAAAGCACCAGTGTTTGAGGATGCCTTGCAGCTGTTACCAATCCAGTCCAGTCCAGAGTTGTACACGGCTGGGATTAGTTTGCTAGCTGTGTATCCAAATATGATTTTCTGAGTCAGTGAACACACTGAGCCCCCCTGTGAAGTCAATTATATTGGAAAAGTCTTAAAGAAGTGATATAAGCAGAGGAGCAAGGTACATGTCAGTCATTTAGCTCACCCGCTCTGTGTGTGTGTGTGTGTGTGTGTGTGTGTGTGTGTGTGTGTGTGTGTGTGTCTGTTAGTGTTGGATGTGGCTATCCCTCAATGTCACAAGAGTAAAAAGTGAGAAAAGCACTGAGGACCTTCGTGACATCTGAAAACTGCAGCATCTGAAGATCACGCCATGTAAGTTAATCTTATGTGATATTTTATTGATTTCTTTTCACTTGCCACCTCGTCCACCAGGCTTCGTGTCTGACTTGAGGACACTTCGGTTCAAAGGTTCCTCAAGTTGGCAGGCACTTTTTCTTGCTGACGAAACCACCCTGCATCCCGAATCTATAACTTGTAAAAATATTTTACCTCTTACCTTAATAAAGACAGTGAATTTCTCCTTTCTTAAAACCTTACAAAATAATCCGCCTTAGGTTGACTTTATGATTAATTTCTTCATTTTCTGAGCGACTCTACCAAACTGTAGTGTGGAGAATGTCACCAGAATTATTACAGATTTGTTTAATTATGATGAATTACTAAAAAGTAATTATAAATGAATTAATTGAGTGTACATTGAAATGATGGATTCGAAAATATCTCCAAATGTGTTTTTCCTTATCTTTCTTTAAATGACAAATTAATAATTAACTTTGAAAATGGAATCCCAAAATTGATTTTAAAAAGGCTTCCGTGCCACACTTTCACACATCCTCTGTTGCATAAATATTCTGATACACAATGATGCTATTGTATATACTGTATTTCCCATAATTCTACTTAATTTATATCCGTGGGACGAGATTCGCAGGGGGACCTCAAAGGCGCACGAGTGATCAATCTGGATGATAGGTCTGGAGAGCAGGTCTGAGCGAGAATTACCATGATTTATAGCCTTTCTCACTGTTATTTACTACTTGTGTCAAAAGCAGCAAGATAGAAGGTAACTCGTGGGAGCATCCCGATGGCAGCAGAGGAAATCAAAGATAGCTAAAGTGTAATTATCAGGAGGAGGAGAGAGAGAAGGAAGAGGAACGGAGAGAGGAAAAGGAAGAATACTGAAATACTGTCCTTGTGTCAATATTTGTTTGTCCAAAAGTACACGGTAGAGAAACATTTCTGACACCTGGAAATAAACTAGAATGAGCAGTAATGTTCCGACGCATATTTCTTTTTACACCTTTTTCAAAAAGAGGGAGTAGAAAAGGCTGGGAAATGTGCTCTGCAGGGCTCAGTCATGTGAGCGATCAATATTCAGCAACATTCTTCTGTGATGAGTCATTCAACTAATGATACAGCCCGGATCGATGCTCCGCTGCTGAAAAATTCAAGCTATTCTTATTCTAAACTTAATGCACACCCTCGGCAAACATGATGAATATTTCATGACGGTGACACACATTCTGACATCAGAGCAGCGTCTGTGTTCCTCTCTTTTTTTTTTTTTTTTGTTGAAACTTGGGAGAAATTTTTCAAAAATCATTAAAGTGCAGAGGCAGAATCTCATAGTTGAAGGTGACTGATAAGAGAAAAAGCAGATAGAATAAATAACGTTCATATCAAGAGTGTAACTGTCAGCCAGCACATTTTGATATCTCCTTTGTCAGTATTGCTTCTAATATATTTTCATTTAAGTTGTGTGAATTTGCATCATCTGCCAATCTGATGTAATAAGTTTCTATTTTTGTTATGTTTTGCTGTCTGAGACACTGACATCTTCGCATGCTATGTTAATACAGCTCAAAAACATGCAGGAAAGTGTCTTTGTTTGGATTAAAATGTATCAGTAAGCTGCAAAAGCTACAAGCATTAAAAAAAAGCCTTTATAATTCAAAGCCATGAGCACCTAACAAACTAGAAAAGCAAGATTTCATCATTTCTGAACAGTAACAAGCACATAACACACTGCTGTGCGTGACGCATCAAAGAGAAGCAGGTTCTTCCATTATAACTCTGTTGTTTACATACTGTGATCATCTGACCTTTTCAAACAGAACCACAGAACCGCAAACACGGGGAGGAATTCAGATGTAGAAACTCTGACCTTTTTTTTTTTAATTTGGCAGGAGCTCAGTCTGATAGTGAAGTTATCAGACCTCTCCATCAAAATTAATAAGAATCGACATCAATCAAAGATGACTGCATTTTCATTCTCCTGGTTGCAGTTGGGTAATTGACCCCAGCAGTACCACGCATAGATCATGCTAATTCTCCCTTAGTCATTTCCATTTCCCACCAGTTAATTAATGCACAAAACATATTAAATTCATCTCGCAGTATTAATTGAAAAATGTCAATCATTTCTTTCCTGCACAATTCACCAGCTCATGATTTGCATATGACTCACTTCTCATATAGTGCCTGCAACTGAAATGTAAATCACAGCGAGCCATTAATATCCATATGCATGCGTAGGAGCCTGCTATCTCACCCTTATTTGATAATGAATGGCGTTGTCTTCACACAGAGGTCACGCCGCCGCTGAACGGCTGAGGACAGATTCTGCAGCACTGTCCTCTTTGGGTAAGCGCTCTTACTGTGGATGTTTCATGCTTAAAAAAAATACACTCAGTCTAGAAAGGTGGAAATTAGAAAACTGTAAGCAAAAATAAACAGTCCCATTATATTTATTTTCAAATCTAGAAGGTGTCAGGCAGTACAGGCTACCATGCAACTGCACTGCAGATGTGGCAACAAGAGACTGCTATCTCCAAAAAAAATGACAGCATTGATTATTCTTTAAAGCAGCCCTGACAAATGACCCATGTCAACACAGAATGAGCCCTTTTTGTCAATGCCTTCCAAAAAGACCCATGTGAGTGTTTTGTCATGAGGCGCCCAATGTCAGGACAACATTGATTATCAGTATGATTCATCTGAGTGATTCCTGATCTGCTGTCTGTAGGGGTTTTGATTAAGTTTGTGAAACTAAAACTACTTGGTTAAAGGACGGGTCCACACAGGTCCTGAGACTATTCCCCTGGAACGATACTACACTGTAAGAGATGAAGGACAAAATCCACATTTACACAGCCCTTGTTCTGTGTAAAAATACGTTCCGAAACTCAGGTGAAGATAACATGATGCTTCAGCAGTCTGAGTTAGCTAACTCAGGTCACTATCTTTCAAAGTCACAGCCTGTTTAGAACAAAATTCCCACCTCTTTGTTTCCCCAGAAAGTTCCTTGCCAAGCTGCAGTGGAGAGATATATTCTAGTAGTCGCGTGTAGATTTGTTGCCAGAACCAGTGTTTTACTCACATGTTACAATCAGTGAATCAGATGCCAAGTATTTATTTACACTTAGCCCCCCTAACTCAACTGGTAATGCCCCCTCTTCAACTGAGCCTTGCAAACAGTGTATTTATGTCCACTGACAGTGTTAACCACAACTCAGTCCTTTCAGGATCTCTCAAAGGAAATCGCTGGTACACATTTCTTTCAGAACACACCAGATAAACACAGATGTGAACCATAGTTCATGTCTTATTAGGAGCAGAGGCAGGAGCAAATCGAGGTGGAATGGAGGACAACAGGAGCAGCTGAGGATCAGCTCTGAGATGAAGAAAGTGACCACCAGAATGCATCTCTCCGCCACAGCTCAACGAGGAACTTAACTCTGTGGAAACAAAAAGATGGAATTGCATTTTTACGCTACTTTCGTCTTTGCCTCTGAGACACAACAGTCATTACTTGCCGCAAGATGTTGTTTGCCAGTAAACGCAATCATTTTGTAGGTCTTCTTTAGCATTGGATGACATGACCAATGCTGTCATTTTACAGGTGAAAGCAATGTCAAACAGGAAGTTGCAACTCCTACTAACAGTCAACACTAGTTTCCTTTAATCCTTCCCTAACATTTACAAATGCTATGTTACTGTATGGATGCTGTAAACCCAGAAACCTAAAGAAACATTTTCATGGGTGCCACTAATTCAAAATCAAATCCCAGATAAAAGTGTTACTACATCATAATCCTAACATCACCCATCTTCTCCAGTGCCTTTCTTAAGGACCGTGAGTTGAAAGAACTCCCTACAGTGATGGGAAATATGTACAGTCTGTCAAAAATATTCAAATCAGTGAGCTCCATATGTCTTTTTTATGCAATATACAGTAATTCCACAGACATAATGTGTGAGCTGTGGCATGAGAGCCATATCCTCCCATACTGTCCTCAAACCAAGGTGGCATTTTAAGACAGTGAATATTCACAAGGAGTTTCACAGTTGAGTCACATTCTAGCAAATTTTAATTCAACTGATGTAAAATTTAATTGTTTTTTAAACCTTTGAACTGATTATTACACAGTGATTGTAATACAAACTGTACTTAAAGACAGAGTATCTACGATGACAGAAAGCTGGTTTGATAAAGAGTTTAAGAAAACAAATAAATAGGGCAATAACTTGCCAGACAGATAGACAGACCAGTAGATATATAGATATATCAATACTACAGAGATTGATTTAAAAACTGATACAGCAAATTGCATACTTGCTTCAGGATATTACTCTCACTGCTCCAAATGGAGGTCTCGCTGCTGCTGCACAGATAGATATGAGCCATCTGCAGCAGCTCTCAGCATTGCAGCACTTCCCTATCACACTGAACCATCTAATAACTCGTGCCAGATAGTCAGATGCTACACAGTATTACCTTCATCCAAAAGTGTTCCCCCGGGAGCGACACCCAATCAAGCTCACTTGTCTTCTGCAATCCAAATCATGTTATACTAATAATGTTACACACTCAAACAGGCTTACGGGATTACAACCTTCTCTGGAACCTAGAATATGTGCTAAAAACAAACATGAAAAGGCTTTGCAGGAAGATTATTTCAGTATATATGTATGAGACACTTATCATGTAAAAGCAGAAACATTCCAGCGAAACCATATCTAGCTTTCATTTTTTAAAAGCCCATCTGAAATCCTATCCTCCACATTATTGAGGAATATTCATAAATGCAGATTCAGTGACAGACATTTGGTGAATTTAGCAATTTGTGACCCCCTGTGAATATACAGAGCTAATCTGAATAACGTTAGTTATCCAGGGGAGGCAGCTGGATGGTTACTATCGATAACGCAAAGGATGTTGATTTAGCAGTTCAAATGTGTTGGTGTGCATTTTCTTTTTTTCCCCCCCCCCCACTCCTAATTACAGATAGCAGCAGTGCTTGTTTAGCTGATGCTAAAAACCTCGGGGAAGAGGACACAATTGCCTGCTGAGAGAGTGAGAGTCATTTGTTCTAATTTAATATTTATCTATTGGAGGAGGCTGAGTTATCAGAAGGAGCTAAATTGAAAGATGCCCAAGCGTGCCCAGACGGAGTCAGCGGAAAATACAGAAAAACAGCCAGCTCTGATGACCCTTAACAGAAACTGTAGAGATAATATGGAAGGAAGACACGGCCACTGTATGTTTGTGTATGTGAGGGGCAGAAAGAAAAGGTGAGAGATCAAGAGAAAGATGCACACTTTCCACATATGAACATTACAGTAGAGCTCAAGCTGTTACAGTCTAGTCCCATACCCACAGCGATGAAACACTCCTACAGTGTTTATTGCTGCTTTGGTCCAGTCTGAATCTTCAGCCAGAGCCTGTTTGAAGTTTATAAGAGCAACTGAGTTTACGTGTTCGATGTAGCTATTTCCTACATACATCAAGTTACCTGACCTGGGCTGAATCTGCTCTGATCATGATGCAATTTTGCTTCAATTTCAATTCCCATACTGAATATATATAATGACATTATGACAGATACCTGTGCGATTTAACCAGAACCCACAAGTGACCCACAGTGTTATTTGTATGTAATGTATAATTACTGATAGGGGTCGGTTTGATCATGAGCATAGAAGCCAAAGCAGATGATTACTGGTGAACATTAACATATGTATTGTGAAACTCTGCCCTCTCAAAAAAAACTGACTGCATGACACACCTGTATTTAACCTCTGACAGGTATCAAGGACTCTCTCAAAACCTGTAGCAGCTTTCCTTTCATTTTGCACCTCAGTCATGAAATAACCTTAAAGAAACAGTTTGATGAACTTGTCTCTTTGGATGAGGTAAAAACATGAGAGACGCTGTGGTTTTTTATGACTCAGAAATGGATTAAAGCTGATTTTGCATAGGCCATTGTATTTTGCCCTTAATGTCCCTAATTTATTAAACACTGGATATCCTATTTTGGCAGGAAACTGGCTCTTAACTGTAGGTCAAACTAGAAGCTCGGAGTGAACTGAAATGCTAAATATGGTCAGACGAATTGTGTCTAGTGTGCCTTTGGTAATGTCAGAAGCAACTGGCAGCAGCCCTCACTGGACTCCTTCAATGAAAATATCTAAATTCATTGTTCTTCTGCCCAGGGTTTCAGAAATCAATTTAAGCCATGGCAAGTACACTTTTATGCAAATTCAGTCTACCGTCCAGGTAAGTCCTTTGAAAACGCCTCAGTGACATTAAAAAAGGTTAGACGTGCACATAGAGTGACACTGAGGACTGTGAGCAGCAGAAAAATGCTGTTATCTATTACTGAGTTCAACCTGAGTGTGTCAGCTTTGTAGGCAGGCTCAGTAGGCCTCATGGGAAAATGAAACCTAATCCCATTTACACCGGCATTTAACCACGAGGAGATGTAGCCTGTCTACTTTTATTGTCTTTAATCGCTTACCGAGATCAAAGACAAGACCGATATCACTCTACGTTAGGCGTAATGCGAGCAGAATTTTTCCAAGTAAAGTAAAAGACAGACGATGAGAAAAAGTGAACAAGAGAGCTCAGACCATTTGTTACTTTGACTAAGGCACTATTTACCTATTTGTAGTGTACAATTTTGGTCCTCTGCTTTTTGCTGTTGCTTTTAGTGTTATTCTGTCATATTTGGATGAGAAAAGCTTGACAGGAAAATATGCTCCGGGGATCGGGCACTCTTAAATGTTTCTGAGGGTATTATTATAACTATACATCAGGAATGTAGGCAGGCAATTGAACAGATGGAATGACATGTTAGAAGCATCTATTATTGCAGCTAAACTCTACTAAAGTGTATTCCACAAGCTATAGTGGCTTCATTTTCTTTTTCGGATGGCTGGCTGATTTGCCATGAGGATAATGCCATCATTCAGTGTACCGCCCTCGACCGTGAAGTCTCACTACTGAGAAGAATCTGCATTAGAGACGTGAGCAAAGCCGTACAGTGTCATCTGTGTATGATTGGATGAGCAGAGTAAGTAGCATATAGGGGTAATTCAATTAGATTTCTCCATCTTCTATTGAGATATACTCTGTGTTTTTGTATGGATAGATGTAGTGTCAGGAACTGAATTATAATTACTGTAAGCTGCCTCAAGTTATTTCTCAACAGTTGAAGACTGTAATGCTGCCAACAGAAAACTGTTTAGCAATTAGCTGATAAAAACATGCAGTGTAAATTGACTGAGCTACATTTTTTATATTTAGAAGTACTCCTTTACTTTACTTTCCCTAAAAACAAAAGACTTATTTCCTGTGTGGTCAAAAGTGCCTTCAATATAGGCTTAATTGGTGTTTCAAAAGACAGGTTGTATTGGAGCAGAACTCAATGTGACCAAAACACCCAATAATGAAAACTGAATTTAAATTAATTTAGGACAATTATAACCCAGTGCCCATGTGTTGCACTGGGTATTCTTATCTCAAGGCTTCCACGAGATCCAATAAGCTTTTCCCACAGCTGCACTACACAGATAAATTCTTCGAAACTCTTGAAATGGAGAGGGCTGGCCTCAATTCATGCTTGAGCACAACATGTTAATGATTCCAAAGATAAATACAACCCTTAATTATTTTTTCATTATGAGCCACAGAAAAAGTGATTATTCTAAACCTAAACACTGCTGAGCCGTTTATTGTTAAGTTCGCTCTCTATTGATTCCTTTAAACCTCACTCAAGAGAGAATAATCCAAGTGACAAGAAGATTTGATGACAGCACCGGTGCTTTTCATATTATGGATTAGACAAGTATGAATTGTTCTATTTGTCATCTCCTGCTGACTCGTCCGGCTGTGTTTACTAAAGCGGTATGTGTCTGCATCGTGACAACCCCCCCTCTTCCCCTTCGCCACATATTTCAAAAACACTTTATCATCTTTCAATCAGGACAGTCCAAAGCGGTGCTCCCGCTGTTATATTTTTTTTTCTATCAAGACCCACATGAAATGAGCAGCTTCGGGCTAAACAATTCCTATTGTGTTTATAGGAGCAGCTGATATGATGGGAACTCTATTTGTCCATGAATCCAACATTATAAGGCAAACCACGGTTGCAGGTTTGGCAGAAGAAAGGGGAGTATGTGTCATCATAAACTTATTGATTCTTCTCTGTCTGAGCTGAAACGTGATCACACACTTTTTCAGCAGCCCCTCGCTGAGAATGTGACAATGAACGTTGTGTCTGTCTGAGTTTGTTAGCCTGACAGACTGGTGACCTGTCCAGGGTGTGCCAGGCCTCCTGCCTAATGCCTGATAGGACAGCCACACTGCAGTGTTACCAACTCTTTCTAATGGAAAACAGCTCAAGCCTTCTCATCACTACATATGTCATATCAAACACATGTTGGTGTCATTTTCTTTTGCAAAGACATCCATGAAAGTGACACAGACGTAGCTGATGTCTGTCCAAAACCAATAAATCACTACATTTGTAACTAGGTGCTTTTATGAGAAAGAAAGTCACTAAAAATAGGTCTTAAAGGAAAAATTCACCACTGTGAATATGATGATTTCTTAAAACTGGGTCACCTATGTATTAGAAATGTGCGATTATTTTTTAATTAAGTGCCCTATGACTATAGAAAACTAAGGAAAAGTTTGTAGATTCCCCATACCGCTCTAAAGGGGGAATACTACAACCAGAATGCATCCAATCAGACTGACTCACTCCACTAAAGGTGTGTACACGTCCTGCAGAGACAAGGTTAGTGAGCAGCAGCATTATATCTCTTTACTGACGCTTATTTTCATTTACAAAATGTTTTTCCTCATCGAGTCTGGATAAATTGCACCCGTGTTCAAAGGATCATAAAACAAACTCACGCACTGGAGTCAGTTATGTTATGTGGATCAACTTACCGAGTGCTGCATGGTGCCGCTGGATGGATGCACAAGTACAGGTAACACAGTCGCTGTTCACTGCTCTGTATTCAGACTTGGCAAAGTCTGATATAATATTCTGTCAGAAAACAAAGTCAGGTTCACCAAAGCGTTGCAAAGTTTGTTGCAGTAAGGAGTTCTCCTTTTCTGTTGTTGTCCTCTCCTCCACACTCTGTTTTTTCTGATTCCACAGCACTATATTCAGCCTTTTAAGTTGTAATAGTGGCACCACATCTCTGCTCCGACATTATATTGTCAAGCTAGTCGTTGGTTTGTGATAGTGTCATCACGGAGAAAGTCAGCTGAAGTTTGTGTGTCAGGCTGCGCTGTAGCTGTCTGATTAAACAGCACTATATTCCGTATCATGAAATTAGTTTTCCTCCAAATGTACTGATATTTTGAAGTATTAAGTAGTATGATAGTTTGTGTCTGCTTTTCCCTATTGCTAGCGTAGGCAAATGAGCAGGGAGCTCTGGGTGCAGGCAACATGGAGGGAAGTTAAACATTGTTCATTTGCACACACTACACACATTGTAATGATACAATGCTGGTTGAAAATGGGCAAAGTTTCCATTTAACAGTTGCTAAACAGATAGACAGAGTACTTCATTAAGTCAGTAAGTTGGCAACACAGGCCCCAAGTGACCCTGAACAAGATATTAAACGACAGATCATTTGAGTTTTAAGTTCAGAATTTTTATTTTTATTTCCTTTTCTCATTATTTTCATTTCACCATTACAATATTATTACCATGTTTTCATCAAAGATTATTATTGACAAAAAAAAAGACATAGCAAAAGGGGGGGTTGTCTTATAATAAGAATCATCTAATATAAAACACAACTCCCACTGTGCAGGGGCAAGAAAAGAGCGCAGAGCTATTGATGAGTCACCTCACACATAATGCAGATTTAAAACTTCATCATCACACCTACACATACACACATTATTATGCTGTCATTAGTTTCACTTACTTTCAAAAGTCTTGTAACCTTGATTTGAGCTGCTGTTACCAGGGATACTGCACTGCACATGACAGTCACAAAGTCAAAGTTAATTTTGGGCGGCACAAAGACAAGAAAAAGGTTGGAACAGTCATCTCTGTTGCAGTTCACTTGTTGAAGGTCAAACAAATTGAGTGAGCAGTGACTCCATATTCATGAGCATACATGAGACTAAAGCTTGGAGCATTTTTACTCTTCCACACCTGAGGGTTATGGGTTTACCTCTACTAAACGGTGTAGCTATGGACACAGCACACACCTGCGTCAGAGGCAGCCCGATATAGCTCCCGTTCAAAAATTGAGGGCAAAGCCTTTGATCTTTGAAGATAGCAAGGTGCAGTAATATGGAGAACACACTGGGGAAACAGGGAGCAAAAAGACAGGGCAACCAGGACTAACATATAAACAAGCTTTGACTCTATTACCTCACTGCCTATATCTTCTCTTTATACCATCAAAATAATCTTCTGATTGCCTGTTTCCATAGTAACCTACTGCCTTATATGAACATGTGTACACACATACATATATACACACAAAAAATCAAGCCTGAGGCAGAAGTCCTGTCAATTGAGGTTTCCACTTAGACTACATCAATAGATGAGCTTAGATAGATTAGATTAGAAGAGTACTGTGTCTGATGTGGCCGGGACTTGCTGAAAGAAACTGTTCTCCGCATGAAGAGGGAGATCATGTAGCCACTGTGAGCAGCAGGTTTGCTAACTGAAGCTGGAACCCTTCCCCTAGTTTGTTTAACTTATGACACACTGTATGTGGCTCCAGGTGAGCTGCCAAAGGGTTAAAGACCTTCTAAAAAATAAATCAATATTAACCAGTATTACATAGTTTGGTCTATGTTTCTGACATGCTTGAGGCACAGAATAATCATGAGTCTTATATCATGTCTACACTTTCAGCTGTCTGTGTCTCATGTGTCTGACACAACAGTACGCCTTAATGTTAATCAATACAGCTGTCTAAACAGCCCACACATTGGCTTGCGACCTCAAGCGTATTTCTTTTCTAGGCTTCAAGTCTATTTTTCCCTTTAACACACATAACTCCAGTCATTATGTATTGGGCTCTGAGCACTTCCAAAATGCGATTGACCTACACTCGACACTGTACCTGAAAGCCTCCAATGTAGACACACAGACAGGGCACTCAGCGCCGCTGCTGCTGTTGCTCTGCTAAACATGCTGCTCACGCTACGTTTTCTGTGTAGACACAGTGTCAAAGTGGACTAAGTGCCTGGAAGAAATTGCATGCTCTTCATTTGCTTAGTGGATGGGTTAGTGCAAAAACACACATACACTTGGGATAAAGGTTTCTTTCTTCCATGAAAACCCAAGAAAAACATAGTGGATATAAAAAAAACCCACCAAAACACAGATTCAACTATGAACATGACTGTCTATAACAGTGACTGTCAGACAAGCTGTGTTGCCTAGCAATCTAGGTATGACTTGACCAGTTATGCAAATATTTCTATTCAACACCAACACCACATAAGTTATTGTCATGATTAAATTTCCCTTGAGTGTCATTAGACGCAGTAATAAATGAATTGTTAGACCATCTGAGAGTCTTGTATTGTACCAGCCTTGTACCAAATGCATCGACGCCCAAAAATACAAAGGATGTGTCTGAAATAAGTATTTGTAAAGGTTTTCTATAGTATTTTGCCTTTAAACAAGTCTAGGATTGTAGTGTATAAACTGTATCTGGTTATTAGCTTTAGTTATTATGATCCATTTTTTAACTTACAGACTAATGAGGGCTCCGTATCTATTAGCAGACAATCCCACATGGGGTTCACAATATTCGATGTAGCCAGATCATGCTGAAACAGCCTTCTCACTCAATACCAAAATCTAAAACAACTGATTTGTGGAACCAATAAAACCATTTCCCCTGGGGAGGTACCGACAAGTCCAGTGTTTCAGCCGCTGCCTAATCTACAATCTGAAAACATTTTGTTCTGGGTTAAATGTCTTTACTTAGCAGTTTGCTCAAATCTGACCTCAAGCTTGCAGTTCTCCTTGAAGGATACACATTTATCTTTCCCTATCCCAGGGGACCAAAAAGGACAGTTAGTCATTGCTCCAGCTGTGTTCGGAGACCAGCTCGGAGGGCTGGTAGTCACAAAATCTCTGAGGCATTACATTCTGGATCAATGCAGACTATTAACCACTACCTTGTGTTGCTATTCCCATAGCTAGTGTATGTCTTTGTTAGAGTCAGACCTTGACCTCCGATGGAAATGGTTAAAGCTTGTGGAGAGTAAGGCTTTGTGGAAGATGGGAACTGTGTGGTGCGTTAAACGCTTGCACAATCATCAGCTCCTTCTCTTGCTCTGTTAAGTGCATCTCCCAAATCAATAGACTAGTCATTTTCAGTTTTCCTTGCAGAGAGCTAGCTTGAAGCATGCCATTATTTATTCCATTTAAGGGGCCTTTAGATGTAAGATGAGTGGAAAGATTCTCTGCGTCCCCACAGACCTGTGCTGTGGGAAAGTACTTACTGATTTAGCATGTCATGCCATGTGCAAACGCACTAAAAAATACCCAAAACACAACTACAGCATAAATGTGGCTGAAATTAAAGGGGATATTTTCAAGTCTATATTTTTAGCCTGGGCTTTTGACTTGCAGGGAGCATTTTTACATACAGTATGTTCACATCAAGTTTTGTAACTTTTACCATGTTTAACATCCAACAGTATACAAATAACAGAAAATCCCCAAAAGCATATGTCCCCTTTAACAGAGAACAGTGATTTTGGTCACAAGCTGAGAAAACCAATTATCATATATGTCAGGTAACATAAACTAGTGAGGCAGTCTGATAGGATCATATGAATTCTTTCATACAACCCAAAAGTGTTTTTCTAACCATTTTCACTCTCTATACTGTATGTCAATTAAACTGGTGATAGTGGTTGATGTTGGCTTCCCATCATGTAATGTCACTTTTTAGAAATTCAGTTTTTAATAGGGCTGACAATCGATTTGAAAGGATAAAATGATTTTCATTGTGAAAACTTTCCAGAGTTGTGAATTCCTTCTCCATTGTATTATTATTTAATACAGTATGCAGTGTTTTGGATCTAGTACTATGATTGGCTTTCCAAGATCATATTTCATTAATGCAGCTCCTCGCTATTTAGAACACAGTTTGGTCTTAACACCTGATAATATGTATGTGGAACCTGGAATGAAAAATTTACAATGAGGGCAAAAAATTTACTTTGGCCAGTTCACCATTGCTGCCACGCTCTTTGTCCTACTGTCCTTTGGCAATGTTCACTATTTACTCAGCCTGGGCTCATTAGATTCCACCTGCTCGTAATAGATTTTGATGGCAGAGCAAATATTGATTCTGAGGAGGTTTTTTTTTTTTTACAGCGTGAACTTCAAAGTTCTGTAAATTTATTTCCGAAAACAGTGTGGGTCCAAATATTGACTCCAGCTGCAAAATGTACTGATATATTTTGATAAATTAGTTATACATTTTTACAACAAATGATATTGTCTGTCTTCTTATAATGATTATCAGAGCTCAAGAACAAGTAAAGGATACAGTTTCTTACAATATATTATTTCCTACTTACTCATGAATTTCCATACCATTACACTTCACTGTGACAGAGAGCTCTTTTCTCTGCAGGCAACATTCAGAGCTGTATTCCTATAATGAAATGGTTTTCAATTTATTCCTTACGAGATAAGCCGTCATTTTCAATCTGCTCAACGTACAAGTCCACCAGCTAGAGGAGAACTATCATGCATCTAGCACTGACAAATTTTTGTGTGGCAAAAAAAAAACTGATTGGAAGTAGCAGATAGAGTAAAAGACATCATTTTATACATTCCTTCTTCATAGTATCCTCTGAATGAATGAGATATCCCTGGGCTTTTCATTAAGTGCAATACTCTTGACCGCAGCAGCATTAAGAATGACAAGGGATTGCCCTTGTCCGTACCATCACACTCACTGAGATCAGGCAATTATGACTTTGAGGAAAGGCTAAACAGAAATAGGAATAAACTAATCAAAAATGGGAAAATGACAGAGACCAAATACCAGAAACCAAATACCTCAAGTTGAAGCTGGCTGCCCTTGATATGAAAGAATCATTTTCAAAAATTTAACAACACACAGAAGTGGAGAACTTGAGTGTGCAAATTCTAGTATTTTGAAAATACTGCTGGATGTTTTGACAGAACAGTAAAACCTCAGAAACGCTCCGGCTCTTTTCAACAGTAGATGAAGACAAAACTCTCTTTGAACCACATTACCCAATTTCCATTCTCATTTGTCACACTCTGGGATTGAGCTGGGCCACAATAAACCATCACCATAGTACCACATGGCAGCATATCTGGCTGGCCCTTTTTGGAGTAGGGCCTATTAGACAGGCCTGGTGGAGTCAGAGGAAGGGTTGAGAGGGCAGATGGGACCAAGGTGATGTATTATGCATGGGTAGAAACCATGCTCTGGAGGGCCAGCTGAGCCCCCAGTCATAGAGAGACAGACTGACCCAGCCAGACCCATCACACACTCACTCCCCCTACAGCACCTCCCCCCAGTCCTCTGAGACTGTAGGCAGCCTGCACTCTTCCATGACCCTGGGCACAGGTCCAGCACTATTGGCTAATAAATGTGCAAGCCAGTCCTATGTGAAATATTAATTTGGACACTTCACGGATAGGTATTTGATCCAACATAACTGACTTAGGTATCTAGTCGACAGATAATGTAGATAAGGGGATCATTAACTCACTCATTTAAGCAGTATTCATTCTTTTTTGGTCACTTGGGGGCAGCAGAACAACAAGTAAATACAACTTTGATCAATCATCAACTTAAAAAGTGAGCAAACAGTCACCTATTTACACATCCAGCAGACGTGAAGCAACATCAGCATTCACTTAGAGTCGTGTTTCCATCCACCAAATCCATTATTCACTCTCCTCTTAGCTCTATTACACCTCCACCAACTTCTGAGGTAAATGTGTGGCACTTAAGCAGCTATATGCTCCACTGTGCTTGTCACTACCTTGTCAGTCTGCTGTTTAGTGCTGGCTAGGTTGCGTACAGTTGGTTTATCAAAGCTTTCTCACCGTCTGCTGCATCTGGAAATGAGATGGATGAGAGCAATAAGATTGAACCTAAACAGTGAAATTACGGGAGCTGAAAGACACGAGAACGGTCTGTAGAGATGAGGGGATCTACAGAGTTAGGTGATTATTAGCCCTTGTGGTTCATCACTAAGAGTGACCCATTGAACATCACACTGTCGAATGACCCATTGTTAAAGGCCCAATGAAATGGAAAATACATTTTCCCAGGTTTAATCCTGTGTCCCTGCGTTTATCTCTGGTTATATGCCAAATATAGGTCAAAAAAAATCAGCATCACAGTATTTTTACATCGAAATCTTTTCTCTTCTTGTAAAATGGTTTCAAATGTTTGATGACTCATCCTGCAATCAGGAAAGTTCATCCAATCAAATGTGACGTTGGGCAAGTACTTCACTGTTTGTGGGCCGTAGTAGCTCACAGAGCAATATGGAGAGAGACAGGAAGAGATGTGTGTTTGGATATCAGTCAGTTTTCATTCCCAAAACAATGTGGCCTAATTCATTCAACTCAATTCTTTTTCTAGCGAGGTGAGGGAGGTGTGTGTGCAGCCAACAGTCCTCTGTAGCGCTGTTTCTTTCTGGAGCTCTGTATCGCACTTAACTCCAAGGCCCGCCCTCTTTTTAGTGGTCCAATCAAATGCAAAGGAAATGTAAACCGCTCAAATATTCCATTTCATGTCACAGTACAGACGCTAGAGACGCTCTAACTTCTGTTCCATGGGGCCTTTAATATGAAAATATTGATAAGTGCAGCTTTAAGTCAAAATAACCATCTATTCACTTCCATACAACACAAACGCTTTCATGGATTGAAATAATATTGTATCTATGTCATTGAGTTAGGAGAAACAAGAGTTTGTAACAGTTCTGTATAGTGAAGCCGAGTTTGTACACTTTACAGCCACTAAATATCGATTGTCTCAGAATAGCCGGCAATGCTAACAATATTGATTTTCTCTGTGTTCAATACAGATTACAAAGGGCTCACAATTACTAGTTTTTTTGTTGTAATTTCATTGCATGAAATATTGATCAGACATGTTTTTATATTCATTGTTTTTAGCTCTAAAATTCTGTGTAACTTTGCACTTGTAAAAAAAAGTGTGTCTATCTATCTGCTTTGCTTTTTCTATTAGAGTGACAGACGTGTCCACAGCTCTCCACTGATGATTACAGCAGAGTGGAGGTCGGAGGGAGTCAGATAGATCTTATTTATCAGTGTCTCCACTCAGTCACTGTCAAAGTCACCTTTACTGGCCTCCAAACTGTGTCCACATCCCCCTGTGCACAAACTCTCCCTTTCTCTCCCCCTATTCTCCTCCGCTGATGAGTGACAGCTCAGCTAATGTAGGCACAGCCGGGTAACAGCACGGGGAAGGGGAGATAGAAGGAGGGTCGGTGGCAAAAGCTCAGCAGCCAATCTCCTCCCAGCTTGACTGCAGGATACACACCAGATGGGCCTTTGGAGGAAAAGGAAGATCCACACGAAGCAGCTCTGCAGTGAGCCGTCCATTGCAGGACAATAGTTGGGGTTTGTTGAAAATGCAATGTTGTTTAGATGAGAGAGGTGAAAGGGAAATTTGATAAACTTCAGTTTTCAAGAGACTGCTGGTCAACATACTCATGAAGTCAGTGTAATGCTGTTTGGAACGTCCTTCTCAGATACTGCAGAACTGCAGGGGACCCGAAAAGGGTGGAACCAATTTCATTTGACCATAGCCAGACTATCAGTCATAGCTGTTGTTTAAGTGTAAAAAAAAAAGCAAAAAGCAGAAAAGCAGTTACATTTGTATTACTCAATGTTCTTACATTATAAAGGGGTGTAAATGGATTTGGAGGCATAACAGAGAGAACTAAAAATCATAAAGTGTATTAAAGCATCAAAGTCATCCATGAATTATCTGCCAGTGTTCAGGAGTCTGGAGACCACGTTTAAGGTTTGTGACATTTCCAGTTCTTTTTCATATTTCACATTCTTCATTTCTGATCTTGTCATTTCCATCTCATACATACTGATATACATAATGATTGGACCTGACTAATTAAGCCAGAAATGTTCAGGTTCTCCATCAATGATATTTCATTTTGGAATTGTGTTCATACACTTTTTACTGCACGGAGCTTCTTGCTCCGAGGACAACAATCCTCACTGATAGACACCTGCTTCATGACATTTTACCTCACTTAGCTATGACTAAAATGAAAAGAAACATGTTCAAAAGAGTTCTGACAGAATGAGAAGTACCTGACTGCAACTTAAATTACTAAGACAGAGTCTGCAGTGTTGTTGAAAGAAAGATGGCTACCTGTCTCTTAGAGGGAGAATGAGAGATGAAGTGATAAAGTGAAAAAGGGAGAAAGGAGCGTTCAGTGTCAGTCACCAGTCACTCAGTAGTCTCAACATGTCTCTTGTCCTGGAGTTAAGTGGATTTTCCTTTGGCTTTGAGTTTTAAACAGGCTTTTGAGCCTCAAAAGAAATAGACAATGAGGGGCCAGGAGAATCAGAGAGAAAGAAATGCTAAGTAGGTAACCGGTTTCATTAGAAGGTCGTTAACTTTTGTACAAATGATGACTAAAATAAAAAAAGGCAATAGATGTGCAACCAGCAAGTTAAAGGTGCAGTGTGTAAAATTGAGTGGAATCTAGCGGGACAGACTTTGCAGAAATGGAAAATAATATTCATAAATATGTTTTAATTAGTGTATAACCGACTGAAAATAAGAATGGTTGTGTTTTCGTTAGCTTCGAATGAGCCCTTTATATCTACATAGGGGGTGGGTCCTCTTCCACCATGTTGCACCGCCATTTTTCTACAGTATCCCAGAATGGACAAACCAACACTGGCTGTAGAGAGGGCCTTTTGCGTTTTTCACAAGTTTTGCAGCCACCATAGGTTCTCCTACACGCTTGGAAGTGTGGGGGGGGGGGGGGGGGGGGATTATTCAGTTGGCTGCAATCTGCAACCTCACCGCTAGATGCCACTAAATCCTGCACACTGGTCCTTTAAAAGCCACCTTGTTGTAGATTAGAGTTCATGACCATTTTTATTCAACAACATCTGTTAGGTTGTAGCTCATGCAGTACATTTTGCATTACAAATTATTTTGGATTTGTGTGAAGGAGTACAAATGACACTGTAACAAATTACCACAACAAGCATATGCGTATTAAATCGCCAACAGCTCAATCACACTCTTGACATTGCCACTTCAGTTGGCTGCATCCTGCGTCCACTAATTGGAGCTTGTAGGAATCCAGCCTCTCATCTCCTCCTCTTCCCTCACAAAAATTACATGAAATCATCAGCAAGAACAAGAGTGAAACAAGGAGAAAACAGAGAAAGAATAGATGTACAGAGACGGTGCCGATAATGTCACGTCCCCATCGTCTCTATATGATCCATTAATAGTGGCTGAGCAAATTCATTTATTAACAAAATGTGCCATCCTAGCAGATGACAAACATCAATTCTCACAGATGCTTAAGTGATTGATGCCCCAGAAAATTTATTTTTGAGGACAGTGGGGTCATCACTCAATATTAACAGGACTTGGAGGAAGATTCAGTCAAAGGAGGGGGTGGAGGGTAGCAAGCAGAAATATATTAACCATGAGAATAGTTTACAACACTCTGTTCTATTCAGTGGATCGGTCATTACGTAGAAGAAATGTAACCTTGTTGTTCAACCCCTATTACACACAGTCAATATTTTCTTTTCATCTGAGGCCTTTTGCCGGCGCTGCTCAGAAATAGCATTCTTTGTCTTCACAAACAATTTGCACTGATGCAGAATGAAGTGTGAAGTGAAGTGTACTCCCACACTACAAGTCTGCCAGGCGTCGGCACAAACTATCTTTTCCTCTGTTCTCAAATTCGAGCATCTTTTTTGACCTTTGTTCCCTGAGATTACATTATCCAGCAATTTATAAGGTTAATTAAATGTGTCTCATCTCACATCAGTCATAATCTAACCGCATTGTGCACAGGTCTACAACTAATGATTATTTCAAATGAATTATCCCTTCATTTTTTTTCATTTTATTGCGCAATTAATCATTTAGTTTATAAAATGTCAGAAAACAGTAAAAACAAAAACGCCCTTCACAACTTACCAGACCCCAAATGTTTTATCAGACGAGTCCAAGTCCAAAATACAAAAGCCTTCAAGATATAAACAAGAGAAAAGCAGCAAATCTTCAAAGCTAGATAGAGCAAATGTTTGGGTTTTCTTGCTTGATAAATGACTTGAATCATTAATCAATTATCTAAATAGTTGTTGATTAGTTTTCTGTTGACTGGCTAATCAATCAACTGAGTAATGTTGAATCGTGCAGTTGAATCACTCAGTCACCTGCAGTTTTCTGTTTCTGAAGTTTAAAGGATCAGTGCCTGGGCCACTTCAGAGGTCTTTATGAACACCGTTAATGTAAGCGCCACAGTCACAGCAGAGAATGGCAGAGCTAAATTTATCAATGCATTCTTGCGAAATAGGTGGTGCTGAAAGCATGCTGATATATTGACTTCTTGCAGGATGTGTTACAGAGCTAGAATGAAAGCCTCTTGTTTCTGTTGAAAACCAATCAATGTTTGTTTATAAAAAAAAAAACAGGATGTCATATGTCAGCCTGTAGGTAGATTAAAACCTGGAGAGCAGAACAATCATTTTGTCACTGATGATTCTCTTTCTTTATCCCCAACTGCGGTCTTGTGAGCTAATGAATGTAGTCGTGCTGTTTCTTGTACCTGAGCATCCACCAGGAGGTGCCTCATCAGGGTCATGGACTTCTGCAGTGTCTCCTTCTCTGGGGGAATAAAAGCGTGCTCCTCCTGCTCCAGGGGCTTGGGTCCAGTCACCATGAAGTTTGCAATCTGGTCATTCAGGCTGTTCAGAGACTGCACAGCTAGAGGGAGACATAAAGGTAAAAGTCACCGTGAATGGGCTGTGAACGTGAAGAGCATTTGTTCAATTTGGATTTTGACTTGGTGATTAAAAATATCAGTCATTAGTCTGGTGAATCAAACTTAATCTGTACTGAGAATCCTCTTTATTGTCCAGGAAAAATGGCACTAAAAAAGACAATTAAAAAGTAAAAATTATAGTTTTTTTATATGTCCTCCCTATCAGAGTACAGACAGGCTTAAGGGGATCATAAACTGCATTAAATACAAGAACTCCATCACACACACACAAACGTATTACTTCTTCCTTTGTGGATGAGGTGCCAACCTCTTACTGAGCAGGAACAACAGAGATAACTCAGTGGTTTCCTACTGTCACACTGTCACAGACTTTCTCCGTCAACGCCCTTTCTGGTCCAGAATGTTCCATGTCGGCCTGCGAGCCATCCTGTTTTTGTTTCCCTGTTCTTGCCCTTGTGTGTCCCTGGCAAACCCTCTCCTTTCAGGTTTCCTCTCCGGCTAGGCTCCCCCATTACAAACTAGCCAGCCCTACTGTATTTCCTCCTTCTTCTCACTCACACACACATACACACACACACACACACACACACACACACAGACACACACACACACACACACACACACACACACACAGACTTCCTCGACCCTCTTCCACTTGCCATTAATCCCCCTTAGTCTTTGAAAGGTCACCACAACTATTTCCTAGGCCACCCACGTGGTAGACTTGCTGGATAAATGAAAGAGTTGGAGAAAAAGGCATTTCCATATTTTTGTGCCTTTTTAGCATAAGTATCTTTTGTATTTTTCATGAGCTGCCGCACTAACCCCTAATGCCTCATTATTCATCTTTCCAGCATTTAAACTTTGCTAAAACCTCAAACTTACAGCTTTGTCAGTTAGAAAAGGAGCGAGAGGTGATCAAGGACTGACCTTCTGTCCAGAGGTCATCTCATACAGACTTTGAGCCATTAAATCTCTTGTGTTGTCCTGGAATCACACACAGCCGCATTTCTGCCAAATAAAGAAATCTAACCTGCTAAATCCATATAGAGTAGGATGAATTTAGGCCAAGAATGAGTATGGGTCTTTTCAGGATGCAAATATAAAGCCTCTTTCACACACAAAAGCCCACGCAAAAAAAAAAAAAAAAAAAGAGAGAGAGAGAGAGAGCATAGATTAACATGTTACATAACCAAAAAATTCTTTCACCGTGGGTGACATTTCCAAGCAAACAAGCTTTGAGTAGGAAATTTGACAAGTCGGCACTGAAGGCGGCAGAGATAAGAAAGAAACGAGGGGGCTGAAGAGGAAGACTGTGTCCCCTTGAGGTAAGAGTGGAGCAGACGTCAGATGTTTGAATACGTGAGTAGGCTGCTGTTTGTCGCCTGAGTTCACAGACACTCTGGCCAGTTCACACTATTGTAACACTTCAGTAGATGGTGAGTGTGCAAGACGTTCTCCTGCTTTGTTTTTCCCCTTTTTTTCAGTTTATATTTAAATGTGGTTGATTGAAAGGCAAACGTCATATTTTTCTCTTCTTGCTAATTTCAGTGTATTTTCTATATTTTCACTGATGTGGAAGCCACACAGACGCACATTAGCAATTATGTACATGGCTTTTTCACTCCCTCAGTTGAGCTTTGGATGATGTTATTTCAGACACTGACTCTTACTGCCCTCTTCTGGGTGAATACTGAACATGCAGGCACCGGCGAATCAAAAACTGTGACATTGATCATTTGCCGGTTCATATCCTAAGACTGAGCAGACTTTTGTTTTGTGAGCCAGCACAGTTATGAGATGTATGGGAAATAATTAAATGCCAAACAGATGAGATCGACGTAGCGCTACTGTGACCAGGAGTGTGTTGGACAAGCAGTGATAAATATGCTGATTTTCTATGAGATTTTAATTTGCCTGTACTAACATGATACATTGAATAAAACCTAATTTAATAATCTATTCATTTACAGCGTGGGAATTCAAGAGACCTCAGCTAATATGATGAAGACTTCTTAAAACTAACACAACAGATAAGCTACATTGCCATTGCAGTGTGAACATCATCGATTTCAAACTCATAGCCATTGATGATGAAGGCTACCTGCTTTATACACCGTGCTCTAAAATCAATAGGCATTTTGCTTGCACATAACCCTGCATATTGACCACTGTCCAGTCGCCAATACCGTGATCATTAAGCCTCTGAAGCAAAAAAAAAAAAAACTAAATGGTTTGGAAGCATCATGCATCATTGCACAGACGAACCATTAACCAGTTTAATGAAGCACACAATCGATGCTTTTCTTTTGAAAAGGTGTTTCCACCATGTGTATCAACAAGAATCAAATCATGGACTATAAATAGATACACACACACTATTCATCTAGGGCATTTCTCTTGTTGTATGTGCATCCATTTTCTCATTAATAGACCAAATAGCTACAATTATTGATTATTGATTTCATTACATTATACAGTATATTATACAATTCTACTAATAGAGGCCTCGGAGCTTTCCTTCAGGTCAAGCCAATAACAATAAACAGTATATAGTAGTCAAGCGTTTTTACAGGCTATAACTGATATTGGCCACATTAAATATTGACAATCTTACATTCAATCAGATATTCTGTGTTGACAAAGTAAAACAATATATCACTGTCACAGCGGTGACATTGCTGCCAAGGATAAATATGCAAAATACACCAAACTACAGGGATTGTTATTTTGTGTCTTCGACAGCGAACTGAAATAGATTCTACCTCAAGTTTGCCTTCATCTAATCTGAAAAACTGATGAAAGAGAGGCAGCGGTATGCAGGTAGGAAGGAAAGAGGAAGATAAAATTAAAGTAGTTTGGTTACAATAGATGCACAGGAAAATAAAATTGTCGTTCTGGCTCGGCAGTTGCACTTTTCCTGTTGCTTTTCCCTCCTTCCTTCTTCTATCTGTGTCTCACCAGCACAGGCAGATCTCAGAGTGCCTTACATGTCACCCTATAGAGCACGAACAGCACAACAAAAGAGGAAGAGAGGCCACAGTCAGGCCTTTATCTGTTCAGGAGGGAGAACTCTGGGTGCCAGGGGAAAATAAGATCACTGCTGATGAAAAATGTTTGAAAGAACGTATGCAGCAAACCTAATAGGATAAGGTGCACTGGTCGGGCTAAAGTCGAGATAAAAGGGGCTTATTTCATGGGAATTGTTCGCAGCGCACATGAAATCTTGGAGAAATATTGAGAAATATTGAGGGTGATGAGCCAAAATCCATTTCTGGGGTAGTTCTGATGTCAGACTTACATTTACTGCAATGCACTGAGCGGTACAAGGTTATACTCACCCAGGTTCTTTATGCTGGTGTGACATATCCAAAGGTTTTATTTAACACTGTATATAATATATGCGCAGTGCTTGAAATAGTGTGTTGCAATCCTTAAATGTGTTCATTAACTAAAATGCATATCAGAAGAAAGAAAATCATTTTACTCTCTGCGTAAGAAAGCAGCAGGGGTGGTGGCACACATCAATTAATCTGCCAATTATTTTTTCAATTAATCGTGTAGTCTATAACGTGCAACAAAGTAATGAAAAACTGTCCATTAATTTTCCAGAGCCCAAGATAACGTCTTCGTATTTCTTTTTTTTTGTGCAACCAACAAAGACATTCGGTTATAATGGTATAAAACAGAGAAAAAGCAGAAAATCTTCACATTGTTGGAGGATTGTTGGTGTTTTTCACTTGAAAAATCAATGACACGATAGGTCGATTAACAAAATCATTGCTGATTATTTTGATTAATCGACTAATCATTTCAGCTGTAATTAAATATCAAACCAACACTTGAAGTATTAAAAAAGAACTTTATTATGAAATATGATATGAAATGAAATCAACCCTTGTTTTACTGGTAATGTTGCTCTCAACGATACAGGTGTTGCTGGATAGTTCTTAATGTATTCTCTGGAGGTCCGAGGTGATTGCTAGTAGCTGATGTAAATAAAGTGGACTCATAATTAGGAATTATAACTATCAAGTTGTTGAATGCTTGATCAGATTCTTAGTCTCGTTCACTTATTCGTTGATAAGACCATTCCCAATTTGAGTCATAATTTTGGTAATTATAGACTATTTTTCTTTATGTGAAACCATTAAACATTCATGCATTTGAAATGATTAGTTTACTTTATTAAATAGTGAAGCAGCTTTGTTTATATTCCTCAATGTGAAATATTGGGTAAAAGTATTGATTTGGTCTTTGTTCTGAAACTCTGGTTTTGTATTGGCACTGGCATCGACCACTTTCAAACAATACCTCGGCCCTCTTGTTATCTCTTTCCAGCGTGCTATTGTGAATACTAATGCATTACCGAGTTAATTCCTTCAGCAGGCAGCAATGAAAGTGGGCAACAATTTCACACGCTGATAGCCAGCATGAAATAAAAAATTGCAACTTTAATACATTAGAGCGAGTGCATGCGGCTTGATAGTCTTAACAGGCCTGTTGTTTTTTTTTAAGTGCTATTTTCCTTAGGGGTTTGCATCAAAGCCACATAATGAGAGACAGTTCCGGTGAATTCTTCCTGTTTTGTGTTCATATTGATGAAACAAATTCCTTTGGCGCTAAACTGGAAGCCCGGCATGTGGTTTTGTGTTTGCACCATTAAGCACAGTTTAAAAATGATGCACTTATGAAACATCTGGTAAATGGAACAGATGGTTTAGAGGAGCTGTAAAGACAAAACTTGTGAAATCTATAGTCAAGTATGTGCGAGATCATCAACGGCATCATTAACATCATAATGATAAAGTTATTTTAGGCAACGGTAAACTCTTCAGGCCCTGAGAAGCAGTTAAAGACGCTCAGGAATGAAGAGTAAATATTTGTTTATGTAGTTTGTTTTGGTTAATGTCCGTATTCTCATGCTAAAAATGTTGTTTTTAACACATTTGACAGGACACATGAAGCAACAAGGCATTTAAAACAGACAGTAAACTACAGTCCTGACCACTGTTAATGGGTGACTGATACAGTTTGCCCAGAAAATGAAAATAGGTGTGAAAAAAAAATCACTCTGCAGCCAAAAATCTAAAGGAAAGATAAATGGAAAGAGTTAAGCTATTTTTAAATCAGTACTAGTACTTATAAAAGTGGGGTGGTTTATAAAAAGTTATTAATTTTACAGCATAGATTTTACCTGATAGAAAGCAGCATCAAACGCACAGTCAAAAAGTACCAATCTGACCTGAGAGTATCGCTATACAACACTGCCCTCTAATGATATCAATACAACACCACAGCGTCGGCCAATTTCTAATCTTACTGTCAGTAACAGTCGAATGGTGTTCACAGTACTCCCACTCAGTTTAATCTCACTGTGAAATGAATGCAAATCAGTCAAATCACTTGGGTGACGAACATTACCAGACTTCAACCACATAAAAGATGAAAAGGCGCACGACAGTCTTCAAATTAATGTCAATTATAAGTCTGTCTGTTAGTGTGAAAATATGACCTGATTGGAATGTGATGTTTTAATTCACAGCTGCGTCTAATGAGGGGATCTTCGCTGCTTTGTAAGGATATTTTCAGCATTATCGTATTGTCTTAAGTGACGTTATTACTGCTCGACACCTGATGTGTGTTCTGACGATGTGAAGTGGTTCTGTGGGTTTGGAGTAGCGAGGGCTGGGGGGAGATACGAAGGCGGGCCATCAAAAGAAATGGGATAGTTTCACAGAGCGCTAGGTGCATTAATCATCGACAAACAGTATGCGTGAACACAGGCTGAAAAATGTGTTGTCATCCAAGGTGATACATGAATCAAAATGACTGTAAAAAGAAGAAAATAAAATGTTTTCCTGATCAGGATTTATGAGCCGGTTTTTCCTTATCCAAATCAAACAATCTTCTGCTCGGATTCTGCCGTGCACACACACACGACACAGGAGAGAAGTTAAAAATTCATGAACAGAGCGTAGGTCACGGACACATCATAAACAGGTTTGCTCGTATAGGACGCTCATACATTACGCATGTTTACACGTGTGTTCACAAACGCACATAATGCCATCAATTTCCCACCTACAGTCCCCACACAAGATTCACATGCTGATGATAAAGAGGCAGAGACGATGCAAACACACATCGCTCCTTCAGTGGAGCCGAACCCCGGGGGTTCTGTAGCTATGAAGCAGAGAGCGGCAAGCAGAACTCTCATCTCTGCAGAGCTCATTAAACTCTACTAATCGTATCTGTTACTGCTGTAATGGGTGGAATAAAGAGAGAGAAGCAGGAATGGGATGTGGTCTCCTGGAGGTGGTTAGCGGTGCACTTAAAAACGGCTTGTGTGTGTGTGTGTGGGTGTATTTGTGTGTGTGTCTGTGTGTTTGCCCATGATAGAAAAATCCAGGCCTGGCTCACCATATCTGCCTATTTCTGCCTCCAGCAGCAAATGCATCCCCCTTGATTTTTTTTTTCCCCCCCCTTTCTGTTTCTGCTGAGCTTTACATGACTGAAGCTCTCTCCTCCTCTCTGCCCTCATTCTTGTGTTTTTCTGCTGCAGTTGTAACAACATCCTCAATTGTTGAACGGATTACATACCGGCTTGAGCATGTACTCAATTTCAGCATGAGGAATAGAATAATAAAAACGGTATCTGATGTCTCGGCACAAAGGGACAGCAGCTGCGACGTAATTTGACTAATGTTGTTTGTGCATTAACTTCATTTTCTAATAATGTAGCCTCATAAACACTGCCGGCTCATAAACAGACTCAGGGCTCTTAAGTTAAAAGGAAAAGCCTCATGTCTAATGCTTTGTAGTCTCTGGTTTATTATGATTTTGGTCACAGCCAACACAAAGCTCTGCGCAAACAGGAAGGATTCAATGCACAGACCCCACTGCCAAAGTCTAGATGAGATTAAACTGTTATGTCAACTCCAAATTGTCTGGCTTTTATGCCTTGAGCACATTACGTGTTTTTTCTTAGATACCGGGTGGTCTGTGAGTGTGCTGTTCACAGCGCATCTCTGAAGTACAAGAACTGTCTTTGTAAATACTGTCAAAGTTTGGATCTGGGCCAACTATCTAGAGGCCGATGAATCTTTGCCTGTGTTTGGTGTCATAACAGAATTTCATGTGTTTGTTGAATCTGCCAGACTGATTAAAACGTGGATCCCAGGATAAACACCTTCTTAACTTAAGTTCAAAGTTGAACTTCTGAGCGATCCATGAACATCTCGCATCCGCAAGGCAAGATTTGTGAGTGCGGCGCTCTTACTTTCTCTGCAACGCCGTGTGAATTTTAAACACAAAAAATGCTCTCGCTGTGAAATGATTTCAAAAGCTCTCTAACAGGATTACGCACTTTCTCTGAACTCACGGGTGAACAGTTAATGGCTAATGCTGAGTGCATTAGCGAAAACATTATGGCAAATGAATGCAAAGGAAGTTTCAGCCTGACTCAAAACTGGCCTAAATATTCTTATGTTTTTAGATGAAACTGACAAACAACTTACTCCCACGCATCACACAACCCCCGTCATCTCTTCCCCTCTTGATGTTTTTAATTTGAATATTCATGGAAATGTTTTTAGTAACAAAGGTGCTGGTCAGTGAAAAATATTCTGTGAATATGAAGCATGGCTGTCTGTAATATATCTGCAGCACCGCAGCTCCTCTAACTATACTTCAAAAGTCTGCATACTGGTATCAGGAGAAGGTGGGGGGTGGGGAAGGAGCCATGAATCACACTTGACAAGACCATTTCCTTTCACTGTCATCCCCGCTGATTTGCCTGTGGGGGCTGGAAGCTGCTGCCAAAACATAAACAAGAGGGATTACATGTATAATGACAGTCCTCTGTCAGGATTTAGTGTTTAAGTTAAAAGTGAATGTTGCGTTTCATCGGGGAACTTCTGTTTAATTAAACAGCTGCTGAGGTCCTGTGTTCAATTAAAGGAGATTTAAATGGCTTCAGAGCACCAACAGTTCTATAAAGTTCTCATTAGACCGCTGTGCTACGCTGCTATTTCTGCCATAGATACCATCAAAGATATGATCAAGGAGAACACAGATAGTCTGGTGATTTTCAACATTAAAAGGTCTGTTCATCTAAATGACAAAAAACTACTCTTGTAGTATCAATCCGTGCAGACAGGGTCGGTTTCAGCAATATGGATATTTAAGAATTTATTTTTAGTTTTACTTTAAATACACATAACAACATTTTCTATAAAAAGGTTCCTTAAAGAACCTGTGCAGACGTGTTTTAAGATATATAAATACACACTGCTTTGAATAATAATTTGTGTCTTACTACCTTGTTAAAATGCTTAAAATGTCTTCTACTATTTCTCCTACATTGAAAAATCCAGAGTCTATGAATATTTCAAAAGTTAGACTGAAAAGTCTGGTCTCTGTGTATGTGCACCGGAGGCTTCAAATTTGGTTCCTCACCACAAAGGAAATCATTAAACCAATAGTAATATTATACAACAGAGCCTTCAAGATCCATGGCAACCTTCCCCCTCGGACTCACCACCGCACTGCACTTTCACACTCTGACGCTCTGACTTTTCAGAGCTACACGAATAATCTAGCCATTAAATTTTACTTTCAGATCCAGAATAAAAACTCCCCTCAGACACTTACTGCTCTGCTTCCATGACACAACACGAGACAGGAACGCATCACTAGATCAATTCACTTATTCCAGCAGCGGCTTACAAAAACAACTATGGTCAGAGATCATTTTTTCACACATACCCTGAAATCTGGAACGAGAGCAATAACCTCTATTACACACTTCAAAAAGGCATGTAAACACTATGTGATAGAAGGACACACTTGCAACCACTGATCCATCTAACATACACCATCTTACTCCACTTAGGTCCTTTCCTCTGTACTGTTTGTGCAGCTGTTGTTGTTTTGTTTCTGTTTCTATTTTGTAATGTGTTTCTGTTTTTTTTTATGTGATGCAGAACAGGAATCTGCTGTAAACCAGTTTTAACTGAGTCAGACCAGTTTAAATGTAGCACATTTCAACATCTGTAATGTTTCTTTTAATCTTTTGCTGTATAATAATAATAATAAATGAAATGAAAGTTTTCATTTTACACTTTTGTGAATTCCATACTGGACCCAAATGGCTCCAAACTACTTGTGATGTCACAAATCATCCTCGAAGGTGCACGCATTAATCTCAGATTTAAGGTGCACACATAGAAACTGAAAACAGCCTCAAACTCTGCATATACATAGGACTGGGTATCTTTTAAAAAATGACAATACCAGTACACTTAAAGTGATACTGATACCAACAGAGTACTCCATTCTATACACTTTTTTTTCTTTTCTACCTCACTTGACAGGCGTGGAGTATAACCATACTTTTGTACATTTTGGTGGCATCTCGGCACGCTGAACTGCTAACTCCGTCAAACACACCGTGCTCAACTTCACCACCACAGACTGTATGGGTTGTAGCTGCTGCGGTAGTGGGCCAATCACATGTCACATTAAACCGAAGAATATTTGCAATGATTGCCTGCAAGCAAAACAATATGAATAGTGTTTTTTCTCTGGATCTGGGTACAAAAAGGAACAAATGCAGGTATCGTTTGACTGGAGAAGTTTCAGTACTACCTGGTATCAGTATATCTGAGATTAACCAAAATCGGCTTATGGCATCGTCCATGCTGATGTATCAGTCGATGGTTCCAATAAAAACCTGTCACAGCCAGTCAGTGGATTATTCAGAGTCACACAAACATTTCTGGACAAACATGTTGCCACTGAGCTTTTTAAAATGTATTTTTTTATATCTGTGAGCACCGGCAATGAAATTCTATCCATCTCCCTTTAACTCTTAAAGACAGATATCTCAAAAAAATAACACCAAAACTATCTGCATGACTAGACAGTGCAAGATAAAATTGTATTTTTTTAGAAATAATTTTGATGATGTCTCCTTTTTAAATATAACATTTTTGGGGTTTCTTTTGGATCTTGGCACAGAACTTGCAGTTGAGACAACACTGACTATCCATCTGTTCAGACCTGACCGATCTAAGGGGTCAGCTCAGTCTAACGGCTCTGTGTGGTTTTGTAGCCCGCTGTGCTGTGCCATCCTAACACCTCAGCCAAAGTGAGATTACTCCCTTAGGCAGTGGGGCCTCTGATAATTACAGTGGAAGGTGAGATTTTAAGCCTCTACACACATCCAGAGAGTGTGATGCACTCCTCTGACCTTGGTCAGATGATATAGTATATCATTTTTATTATGTCTTTGTCTGATAAGCTGCAACTAACATTATTCAATAAGCCCTGATTGAGTATTCAGCCAGTAATTAATGTTTAACATTTGAGAGTGTAGTTTATGCATCCATAACGCTACTCTCTCCTTAAGAAATGGGAGCATTCGTTTCTTAATACTGTCAATAAGAGCATTTACTGTTTACTTTTTATTAACTTTCTGTTCTCTTTTAACTTGAGCTGACATCGACAGACTTCTAGCTTCTGTCGCTCCGATTGTTTTTACTCAAGCTAAAGTAAGTTTCCAGGGGATAGTTATATGACACCGAGGATCAAAAAGAAGACTTTCTGCACCACCAAATTATTGTATGTTATGCTTATTGAATGCACAGCAGGAGTCAAAAGCATTTCAGTCACTGGCCTTCATCTGTGTTTCATCATCCATTTTCCAACAGGCGGGCATAAGCCAAGGATTGCATTATGGTTGTGTCTTCATCTACTGTGGTGAATTGAATATTTTAACATAATTTCTGAGCAAAAGCATTTCTCTTTTTCATTTGTAACACATTTAAATAATCTTTTTTTTTTAAAAAGACATGACAAAGATGCTTTCAGCTTCCATCGAAGGTAGGTTAAAGGTCGGAGTGAGACAGATTACTACAATATTATCTGTGAAAATGATTTCTTGTGATGTTGTTTAAGTTGACACAGGGTTAACCAAGACAAAGACAGTATTAATTTACAGGTTCAAAAAACTGTGCTCTGCAAAGGTCATTGCAAATACACATCTAAAGTTTCTGAGAAGGAAAGTGCTGTAATGAGACCAGCTCACTGGGCTACAGACTGTTAGTGCTTATCAAAATATATTCGACGGCTATTCTGTGTGGTTAGATTTTTTCTTGGATAACTATGATTATTACCGTGAGTGAACTAAAAAAGTCCCCATCTCATGTTCTCAAAGTCACAGCAGAGGCTACTGCTTTTTTACTTCAAATGTGCAACACTTGTCCTATAATCCTGTATGTGTTCAGGATTAAAGTCTAAGCTTTTATCACTCATCAATGATCTCTCGTCTCACAGAGGAAAGCTTGGCGGAGATGGATTGTCTAGATGGGAGCACACAGACGCCTGAAGTAAGGATTTAGAAGCAGGAAAGTGAAGGATTAGAGACTGGGATTGACGTGATGAAGAATCACATGCTGCTGACGCATCATCCACCTGCCGCGGCAGCCAACAGAAAAAAAACAGCAGGGGAAAAGAAAACACGTGTTATCTGAATAGCAAAGAATAAGAAACACGCTGTGAAACAATCACAACTGCAAACATAATCAACTTTCAGTGATTAGAGAGGATTACGGTTGCCTTGCAGAGAAGCCAGAAGGGAAATTGTTTGTCCTTTAAATATGGCATGACGCTCCATGATCACTCAAATAGAGTTAAACTGACACTCTGTTTGAACCTGAATCCTATCGTTCTATTTTAAGAGGGATGGGAAAATCTGATATAAAACTGTGCTCTCTGGAGCTGTGCCAGTCTTTGTTAAGTGTGTAACCAGCTGAGAGCAGAAATGTTATTTTACGTTTTTAGAGGCAGAACTACAGATTATATTTCCTAACATGAACACCACAGATGTAATAAATACAATTAATGTCTGCATTACAATTACACGTCTTAGTTATTAGGTACACCTGTGTTTTGATTGTTGTAACAAGTCAAAATGTTTGCCATGAAAAAGGCCAATAGCTACTTTTTGTGTGGTTTGTAAGGGTCAAATGAAACACTGAATATCACCATTTAAGATTATTATTAAATTCATGTAACATAACACTGTGTTTTTGGATATTTCAACATGTGAAACAAAAAAGCAGAGATCAATGTTGAACAATGTTATATGGATGACAGTCCATGGCTGAGGCTGCTGCTGCCTGGCTACTGGCTAACGTCCAGCCCTGCCAGCTTGTGGCCGGTCTGCTTCTGTACCCCACTGCCAGCTGATACGATAAACACTGAGAGCCGACTGGTAGTATTTGTACACCAGTTTCCCCATTTATGCCAACAAAACACTGCAGCGAGTTTCAGTGTGGGCTGTTCATGTTAGATTCTGTTGCCTGTGCAGTTACAGTGAGGGAGTAAAGTATGTTGCAATGCTAGTGTTGTTGTAACCTTATGCTACTTTTGTAAACATTTTTCTGGCTGTAGTGTCTGATGCGTGGCGCAATTATTTGTAGCGGAGGCTAGAAAGAGAAACTTGTATATCAGCAGAGTACACTGTAGCAATAACAGTACATTAACTCATTCATTCAGTCGCTTCAAGAACTAAAAACCACGTGTCATGCAGAAAATGTCACACTTTTACTCCAAAGCCAAAACTTTAAATGATAGTTGGTCCTATAGATACATAATATTACTAAATACTATAATCCAGGGGTTTTCAAAGTCTGAGACTCTGGGCCTCCCCTCAGACAAAGTTTGGAAAAAGGCGCCCCCTCAACCCCCTTAGTTTACTTGCTTAGTTTCGCTCACTTCCTGGATGCCTATGGGATCATGATTATGTTATTTGATCCCACAGACACTCAACAATTGAGCCAAGATAGCCTAATACAGCTGTTACTTCAGACTACACCAAATACATAAAAAAGTCTGTCCTAAGGCATTTATTAGTTTCTGACTCTGAGAAAGTGGGAAAAGCAGTACAATTCCCCAAAATAGATAATAATACTGTTTCTCCGAACTAGCTCTTTAACCAAAGCACACACATTTAGGGTATTCTACATGATCTCCTTTTGATAACTAATGTAATAACCAATGTAATATTTTTTCACTTCACAGTCACTGAGCCTCCCCTGAAACTGTTTGGAGACCCCCCTAGGGAAGCACGCCTCCCACTTTGAAAACCTCTGCTATAATCTATTTAAATTCAATTCAATACAACTTTATTTATCCGTGTAAGGGCATTTCTTACAAGATGTAGTTTTAATATTTAATTCCTCACACCAAAAAGTAATACAATAAAATCCCACTTCCCTTATAACACAAATGACTACAAGTGCTCCATCAAGCAACAGGAAATGGGAATTGTTACGGTTTTTCATCAATGTAAACTTATGAAATGTCTGCTTTCACACACTAAAAACACTATAAAGGATCACCAGGAACACAGACTCCAGCTTCTCTCCAGTCCCTTTCATTCCTGCAGTCACTTCAGAGATGAGGTTTCCATCAAACAGACAATGGAGACCCCCCCAACCCATAAATCCGACATGAAATTCATGCTGTTTTCCAACCGAACATCAATAGCTGTCTGGTGCAAAAACACACGCCTGTGTGTTATCAGCAAAGCTTCAGTCAAAAGCATCTGTATGCATCAATACAGGCTTTAATCAACGTGCACACCTGTGAATCTCTCACAATACATCTGTTGGTGATAAATCATGAGAGCATGTATTATCTATCTAAATCTATGGGTCTGTCACCTCTGTCAGAACTAAATTACACTAACAGACACTTATTCACAAAGCAATTAGCAAAATGTTGATCACAAAGCTGCACATACTGTTGCACTGTTCATCAAACTCAACAATCGACATTATGGCGGTAAAGCAAGCTGTCTTACCTTAAACCAGGTGTTTTTGTTCTTTGCCTTCCTCTGACCGGAAACATTCATCACTATACTAAACTCCAGGTCACTGAGCAGATCTGCAACTCCCATAAAGACATGGCTCATCTTGGTATTGTTAAGTTAGTTCATTCTTTAGGCCATCAACCCAACTTTTAGGACGGCACTCATTAGCTAAACATGATGTTCATTTTGTAAATTATGGTTCCATTCAAAGTAAAATAGATGATGAAGCAGCGTATGCTTTAGGGCATGGCTACCTCGTGATTGATAAGTCACTACCACGGCGACAACGTTGGTTACATAACGCAACCCTGGCATAGCCCCAGATTCACAGAGTATAGGCTTTTTCTGTGTAATCTTATCAAGTTTTATATACATAAATGTAAGGTGTTAGAAGTTAAACTGACACATTCAAAAAAGAAACAGACTCCTATATTAAAACATTGTCTACCTCATGCAATAGAAAAGCCGTGAAAACTATAAATTTGCGCTCCAAATGTAATATATTAATATAATTGTAATAATGTACACTTATTTTTTTCTGCACTATTTTCCTTTCATATTTATCTGTAATCCTTGGCGTTGTATAGAGTATGGGCGTCGCCCTTTCACAGTTTTTTCAGTTCATCAAAGTTAAGCGTAACATTTTGGTTGCCTAACAGTCTTTTTCTGCTCCCTGTTGTACTAGAAGACCATCTAAGGAGTCAGCTGTTCATTTTTCCCGGCAAGTACATTTTGTTTTAATGGTTTTTAATGGTTTTAAGCCTGTTTTGCTAGTGAAAATTAGCATTAGCATTATCACAGTTAACCATACTCACTTCTGGCTCCAAAAATCAAAGATGGCGACGGTCAAATCGTCAAACTCGAGCCTGCAAATGGCAGTCCACAAAGGAATGGGTGACGACGTCCATATTTTTTTTACAGTCTGTGGTTTAAACCATGTATGCATAAAGATAACGTCGGAGGCGAGGCCCCGTTCATTCCTATGAAAGTTGCTCAGTGGCGCATGAAGCCAAAAAAGTTCAACCTCTTCCGCATTTCTTCCGTATCTGTGCGGCCCACGGAGCATGCGCACTAGTGACTTACACCACCCGAGCCGGCTACTTCCGGTTTAGCCCTATGGCTAACTCCAATGGGGATAAAAAAAAATTCAACCTTGCGGCTCTTCTAGACTTTCGAAATGTGATCGCACCGAGCGGATCAAATTGTGATAGTGAGACGACTCATTTCGCAGAGGTAGTGACACTCAAAAATATGTATTCATTGATTTACAGACGTCTTTCTCACAATGTAAGTCTATGGGAAAAAGTGTTTTTGGGCCAGGGTGCATCACATGACGTTGCAATTACACGGGATTTTCAGGATGTTAATGGGATCACGCACAATACAGAAAATAAATAATCTTTTAAAAAATGATTTTAAAGTTTTAAAAACATGATAAGAATGCAGATAGTTCTGGCTTTATTTGTCTAGGTTTTGAGATGTCCATCTCTGAGATTCATGCCACCGTCCCTGATACAGTGGTACTGACTGGAATTTATTTGTGGTGCTCAGAGCACCAAAAAGTACTTTTTAAAAAAAATCAATTGAAACATCTGATTCCGGAGGCAGTGTCCCAATTACTGTGGATAATCTGCAGAACAAGCTGCCAGCATTTGTAGGGACTATTTCTTTGATAAAAAAAAAAAATATATATATATATATATATATATATATGTATAAAAAGTTTCAGCTGTTTTGAATGTAATGACAGATGCAATATCGCTTCTACACATTTGTCAGGCAGCAATCTCCTACTCTGACACAAAAGGTAGCAAAGTATTATATGATTTATTACCATGTATTTGATTGTGGCACTCCTTTACTACGCTTGACACACAGATGTAGATGAACATGCCCAACACCACTAGTGACTGGAAACAGTGAATAGTGGGTATTGCAAGAACTGATGAAGCAAGTTGGAATTTGATTGTAAAAAAAAGACCTTTTCATTGCCTTTGTTTGATGGATTTGAAAAATATAGGGAGTCAGCTAATCCTGAGGACCCCTGAAGATTGGCCTATAAATCAGCAATAAAAATCTTCCTTTAAGAAATGACACATTAATCAGAAGCAGCAGCCCCCCAAATTGAAATTATACAGCAAATATGGCGCATTGATGCCTATTGATTTTCTGTTAAAATGTATGCACACATCAAAGTGGATGGTATTACGTGGAGTAGCAATCAGAGAAAGAGTGAGGTGTTACAGAAACTAATTTTGCATGAATTGTGACATCTGTGTGAAGCTCCAAAGCAAAGATAACATCTAATGTCCTTGAGAGTATGTTACGCTATTACACAGAATTTCCACACTTTCTGCAGTATTAGATTATCACAGTATCAAACATGTTATACTTTATAGCTTTTATTCAATAGGCTGAAGTTTTTTTAACCTGACTTATTGGTCCTATATCTCTTGTTGATGCTGACTCCTGTCACAGCCACTATAACAGACTGTAATCTGTATTCAGAATGACCCCTATGTGTGACAGGACAATAGAGCCTGTATGTCTGACAAATTTCATACTAAAAGGATGGTTCAGTAGAGGGTAGAAGAGAAGATAAGTGAGGCGGAGGAGATGTGGAGACAGAGCCTGCTGACCCTGGAAGTGTGCTCAGTCATCTGAAGGTTAATGGAAGTTGGAGATGTCCAGTTGTAAGGACAGAAATTGGTTAGAGGTGTTGTAAATTTTTACAGAGAATTACAGGTGTCTTATGATCTGCCATTTACAGCAGTTTTCCTCTTTCAGGAGTTTTGAATTAAAAAAAACTTGGAAGGTAGATTTCAAAGTGTTCTGCTGCTATTGGGCGAACTTTTGAAGAGCTTCATCACCTATGCACATACTATTCAGAAAGATAAAATAATTATTTGCACAGTACATAGTTCTTCTGCATGGGTGGCTGGGTGAACACAGTGTGAGACTCTATGTTTCACATGTGATTCTGATGCCCTGCTGGGCTTCGCGGTGTGGGTGGACGGCGATACCATGGTTTCTAACACATGTGAGGAAGAGTAGGCCCATTGGTGCAGAAGAACAACCTGCATTCATCTGTGACTGACCTGTATGTGTCATAGGATGTTACGTAATTATAATTTCTTTCTTTTCTGGTGAAACAGAACTCTGGTTTTGCTATTTATTTATGTTTCGGTCCATTCTTACCATCTTGGAACAGGGCCACTAATGCAGACAGATGCTTTCATATGTGGTAGGCTGCTCATTAACAGGTCTTGATATATTTATCAGGGCATGTTACATAATTATAATCTCGATTAGCGATGGTTTGGTTATTTAATTACGTTTAAAGTCATAAATGTACTGTTAATGCAGAAATTTCCCAATCACTGATCCACTGAGGTAAAAAAAATGGGTTCCCAAGACAAATTCCTACTGAAGCTACATTACAGTCACAATAATATTACCTGAATTATCCCACAATAGCCCAAAATACTGCAGAGAAGCTACTGTGAAAGCAGCATATCCTTCCTAACTTGTTCTATGTCTGTAAGCACAAGAGAAATACAATCTTCTGAGAAACACAATAATACACTCTTTGTAACTGTGCAGTTGGTATGATGTAAACACACAATTTTTTTTATAGAAATGAAATATTGATAAAGATACAAAATACAGCATGCAGCATAATGCACTCAGTCTTCCACAAGAGCACTACATATAGTATATCCCTTAAATTCTGTAATATACACTACAAACTATGTCAGAGTACTAAAAACTGAAAACACATACCAACAAGGTTCTGTAACTCTGAAAGTAAGCAGCAGTGTGTACATCAAAGTACTGCACAGTGTGTTTTTGACATCAATCAGCAGGCGTTATTATTATTGTTATCATTATTATTATTATTATTGTGGTCTCAGTCAGTACCTGAGTTATTTTCTGGTGTGGTAAAGTATTTTTTTCCCCCTCTGACTGAGATTGTATGAAACAATCTGAAGTCTGGTGGGCTGAAAATGTCTCTCCCGTGGCTTCATTTCTTCACTTAAATTACACAATTTTATTTCAAGGCATATCAAAATGACAGTAGATGGAGTGTGAACGTTAGTATCAATGCACCAATCTTGTAGTTTCACACTTACTGTGGCATTTCATTTTCACCGATCAACAGTTTCCCTCAAGAGCAAATTTAAAAAAGAAACGAAAATCACAAAAACAGCCCAAATCCATGACTCACCATGTGAGAAATGGTATGTTACCTTACTGAGTGCACACACTCAGTATACCAGCGAACCTCTTGCAACGTGACTCCTTCTACATGATTAGCAACACCAGGAGCATGAAGCTAATCTCTTACTGCAGGAAAAGCCCATCGGGTAAGGAGGTATGAGGAATCCGTGAGTGTGCTAGAACCATTACACGAGTGGAAGCAGGAGAGGAATTAATCACTTCAAAGAAGACCCAAATATGTTCTACACCTGCAGTGGTCACGTATTAAAACTTCAAATCCAACCACCTCTCCTGAGCAGGGACTTACCAACGATTTATTGAAGTATTAAGAGGATAGTCAAGGGTAGAGTGGTAGGTAAGAAAGGAAACAGTCTCCAACTTTGACAGCTAAACTGAAAATATATACTCTCCCCCACCGTGTAAGGTTGTCTCTGAAAGTCATAATCTCATTATGGTTTTACTGGAAATACGGCTATGATTAAGTGGCTTTAAATAATCATCAGTGTCTATCAGTGACATCAGAATTTCAGGGCTGTACCGTTCTGTCCAGATAATTTTTGTCATTTCTCTTAATTGAAATTAATATGCACTTTAAAAAGGAATGTGAGATTACAAAAAAACTATTTTGTCAGTTGCTCTGCTCTTCATCTTTAAATCACGAATCAAAAACAGCAGAGGGAAGCAAAACTAGTCAAAATTAGTGTTGAATATGAATTATTTTACTGTATATGCAGATTTATTTTCAGACTGACAGGCTTGTTATCAAGAATCTGTGGTGAGAAACAATGTCAGACATGTGAAAACAGGAATCTTTTGTTCAAACACAATGACAGCCAGGAGCTGAGTTTTGAAAGCCAGTATCAGGTAAAATGATAGTATTGATCCACAATCCTATCAGCAGCCTACAGATATGTTTCAAATACTTTTGTGCTATTGAGCTGTAAGCTCCTGCTTATTGGATTTTTAAAAAAACATCACTGTGTTGAGAAATGTCTTTGATTCTCAAGGGGAAAAACATTTCTTTGTTTGCATTGCAGGAACAAAGAATTGTATTTAATAGCAGTGGCTGATTGGTAGAATAATGCTCTACCTAGAATGAACAAACCTTTAAAAGTTGTAGACATAAGAAATTAACTTTCCCTGAATACTTTTAACTATTTCAAAGCCAGAGAACTGACTTGTCAAACAGTAGCATTGGCTGCTGAAGGATTTTTGACAGCACATCCCAACACTGAACACAGAACAAATCACACCACCAATGGGGAGCAGGAGAAATGTAGCAGGATTATGCACCTGGCACTGCCACGTGAATATGATTCACGAGAAAAAAAAAAAAAAAAAAATTCTGTCAAGTGTTTATACTGCCAGGGTACCACCAGAAGGTTGTTAATATTCAAGTCTTTGGGAATATGCAACACTCATGTAATGGATTTTCTCTCTGCAATTCAGGCAGGCCGTAAAGCTGAGGGACGTCTGATCCAATGATGGGTGACAGCCAAAGATAACAAAAAAAAATTCTCCTATAATTACTGCTCAGATATTGCGAGCCAGCGCTACTGTGGATTAGTCTTCCAGCAGCTGTGTAACAGTATGTAAGGTTGTTGCTAAAAATAGAAGAAAAAAAAAAACACACACACATCTCTTATTCACACAGTTTGCAGCTTGCTCACTTTCTTGCCCCTATCCCCCCCTCCTCCTCCTCCTTGCTCTTCTCTCCTTCCATCTCCCCTTCCCTCTTCTCCCGCACATCCGAATTCGCAGACATGCAGCAGAAGCTTCAAAGAGCATAGATAACTTGGGGAGCGCAAGACTGACTGTAATTCACCACAACACATGCAACGATAATGTCATTTTCATGAGCAAAGAGTGGCATTTAGGTTTAATACACCCAGCGCTCTCACATATCTTTTGACTGATAAATAGAGTCGGGAGTGGAGTCTCTGCAAATGAGCACAACAGTTTGACTTGAAGTTGTCTTTGAGTTAATTTTGAATGTGGAGAAGGAACACAATAATAGCCCACGGACATATGTAAAATAAATGTGTGACGAAGACTGAATATTCAGTGTTAATACATTTTCAGTATGTAACAGTTCATAAACAATCTGCACAAAGAAAGCTTGACGCGCCTTCAAACAGTCGTGTGTTTTTCTGTAGATTTTCCCCCCATGTTACTCTGCCTGCTGCGTTCTCTCACTCTGCCTGAATGAGTAGCTAAGTGAGCAATCATTTCAATCATTTACACTAGGAAACATATTCAGTCTCAGTCATTATGATCACAATTAAAGACGCAAGCAAACAAACAAATAATAAGCATTCACCTTCAAACAGAAAAAAATCACTTCAACCATTCATAAAAGTTTCTGTTGTATAATATTTCATTGAAATAAATCTACAGTGATATTTCCAGACCAGGGAAAAGCTATTGCTTTCCTTTACCAAAACAGCAGCCGGAAAAAAACAATTATTTATTGATGAATAGAAAAATAAAATCAGACAAGGTGCAGCTCAACTCAGTACCCCAAAAAAAAAGTTCAATAGGATTTAGGAGAAAAGCAATCCATTTCTGTACCACAGCGGATGAACTTGCCCAGCAGATACAAACGTGTACATGCACAGTCATCTAAATCTGTTGCAAACCTGTGAAAAATCACAACTCACTCTGCTTCTATGTCCGAAGGCTGCTATTTTAGTTTTAGAAATTAGGAGACACCTTGTAACAGAACACCAAGAGGCAGAGTTTGAACCTGAAAAGAAAGCCACAGGACCTCAAAACTCAAGCTTACAATTCACACTGAAACAAGTAACATACTGAATACTGTATACAAATAATACATATATGCACACATATAAATTGGAGTTTTAACAGAGGGGCGTGGGGGTCTGCAGGGAATCCCTTCGAATGTTGATTTAAAAAAATAAAAGTAAAGTACGATAGCATATATTTATGAGCAAACATCATCTATATTTAATTGATAATTCACTGAACAGCCTCATGTGCAAAGATGAAATCTACAAAAGTTAATTTGTAGGGTTGGTGAGGCATTTAATGCCGATGCACTTTGAAATAATGAATAAAATAGTAATTTCCAGGTCACTCTGAATCAACATTGCATTCTGTTATTTTGTTGCCCTTAAGTATAATAAAGTAGCAATCTGACGCTTCTTTCTCTGAATAAAAATCAAACATGATAAACTTGATGAAGGCAGTATTTTTTTTTACAGGACTATTGTACTAGATGGATTATATTGTATTTTACAGCTGTTTGTGCTGTTGTGTCCACCCTTGTAGTCCTGAATTTTAATGTAATTGTGATCTTCTGATGATTTATTGTTTGTTTGTTTTTCCATTTTAAACCTGTGGCATGTTCAGTCACACACACACACACACACACACACACTAGACACTGCACTCACATGTTCACACCTGACATCTCTCTTGTGCATGAAAGGAGCATCACAGTCTATCAACGTTAACACATCTCTATGTCACACTGCATTACAGATAAAAATGATTCAATATTGACGCGTAAGTCGCTGTTTAGCACAATGTATTATGCAATGTTTCTTAGAGAATACATAAAACAGATATTTGAGATCTGAGGTATGATGCAAGAATTGGTATGAAATATAAATTGTGTCTTTTTCACAGTGATTTCACAACAGAGTAGAAAAAAATGGCATCAATGCAGGTTATAAAAGATAAAAGGATAACATGATTAAAAATATTGAAAAAACTGAATGATGGATTGCACCATATGCTGAAAGGGATATTAAAAAAATATTATTTCTTACTTTTTTTGTGAAACTAGGACACACAGTTTCAACTGTTGTCTCCCCAAATGCCTTAATTTTGCATAACAGCGTTGTTGGATTTAAATTCCTGTCATTTTTTTTTCAGAAAAGTCTACTTTACTCATCTGTGATACTCTGTATCTGCATTAAATACAAAAGAACAGTGGCTACACCCATTACTCAACCAGTGCATGCAAGTTAAAGTTAATCAGAATCAACAAGGTAAATAAAACTTTTTGTATAAATTTTTATATTTTGCAGACTTCAGGTGGATGTTAACACTCACTGGCTTGCATGAGTTGACCCTGACGCCCAAACACCTGGGAGAAAGGGCTTCGGCTGCAGGTGAGCATCTCCTCCATGGCTGCGCTCCTCAGGGGGAAAAACGGTCCTCCTTCTTCACCAAAAGAAAAGTGCACCGAGGGTCAGCTTCCGAGTGTGGAGAAGGTCGGCGGTAACGCTGGATCAACCCTCCCCTCTCACTCTCTCAGTGACTGCTAATTTGTCTTTGAAGCCACCTCACGACCTCTCCTACGCCTTTCCCAGGGCTTTCATTTGCTTTTTACAGCTGCCTCCCTGCTGACTGCAGATCAGTCCTGTGTCTCGTTTCCTCAGACGCCGTCAGAGTTGCTGCTGCTCCTCAACTGACAGGAGATCTGTGTTGGGGTTGCTCTCAGCGTGCTCATTAGTGCTCCAGCGTGGCGCTGCTTCAGAGCGGAGCACAGCATGAACAAAGCAAGAGAGAGGGAGAGAGATAGCGATGAGAAGGAGAAGCCTGCTGCAGAGAGAAGACAGACTCTCCCCTGACGAAAGTGAGAATAGAGATGAATGTGTGTGTGTGTGTAAGTGTGTGTGTGCGTAAGTGTGTGCATAGCCAGTTCTAACATGATGCTGTAGCTGCTGCTGCTGCTTGTAGTTTCTGGCTATGGTTTCCTCTTTCTCTTTTATCTCCCTTTCGTTTTTAATTCAATCTGACTCTTCTATGATAAGTTGACAGGCATAAATGTTAAAAATACACAACAAATAAGCATGATAACATCTGTTGGATTGGGATCAGAGAACAAAAATGTGTGATTTGCCAGCATGCACATACAGCACTATGACATATCAGAGCCAAATGCAGGTCTCATACCTGTCATTCTGTCTAATTTTCCAACATTACTTTTTCTTCTCTTCTCTGTGATCTACTGTGTGTGTGTTTACTGTCTGACTCCAAACCAGATTTCCTTCCGGATAATAAAGTTTAAGTTCTTCCTTTCTTTCTTACTCCCTCTTTCTCTCCTTGCTTCCCTACTTTGGGATTATCTTCCAAATATAGACAGACAAGACTGCTTCCGCATCTATCTCTCACTCACACACACACACACGCACACACAAACATTCAGGTGTATGTCGGTTTTTATGCAGCACTTGAGCTTGTGTGGGCAAAAAATAGCACATGAGCGAGTCGCTCTCAAAGCAAAACACGGAAAACTCAACCACGGACATGAAAATCATTTTCAAACTAAAGGGGCCAGAGCATCATTAAAAATGGATCGGCATCCTTTATTAATGTCCTCATTAACATGTCTGTTCTGCTCCCGCATGAACAGCGTGCAGAAAGGGAAGAGCAGACTTGTACGAAAGTACTTCATCCCCATATCCTGTTGGTATTATTGCTTCCCCTTCAGTGCTGCTTGGAGGGGGTTGGTTACCTTTATAATGCCAGAGACGGGCTCGCCTTCCCTTTGTACTCAGTCTTACATAAGTTGTCGTGGCAGAGAAGTAGCTGTATTAGGAGATCTGAGAGCCTGCAACACTCAAATATTGAATTTTAATTATATTCAACTTTTATTTAACTAGATAAGTTCCATTGAGATTATGAGTCTGTATTTCAAAGGAGATCTGGCCAAAACTGTTTGTGACTACAGAAGAAGGTTCAGTTAAGGAAAGAGTTCATTACATCGCGACGATTCTGCCTCAGAAAACATCACAGTTACGTCAGCCAGAACAAGTCGTGCCAGAGGTGGCGCGACTCAATTCTTTCATCTGTCTTCACCTGAAACATTGTGATCCTGACAGGTCCCCGTCGTCATTTCATGCACTGTTGACCTGTACGTGCAACCTTAATCCTCACCTTCAGATGACACACTGCATCATTCAAACTCTACCAGTCTTTTTGCCTTTCAACACACCAGCTACAGATCAGGTCTCCAACCCACCTCAGAGGAAAAAAGAACAAAAATTGTCTCATGCTGTGTTCCTGGTTTCAGATCATTAGGAGTAGAATTGATCAAACTTTCAATAAAGATGATGAAAATAACGAGAAGCTAATCAAAGATTTTTCGCAGACTTCTGGGATAGTTGTTTTTCTTCTTTTTGACCATCTCTTTGCTTCATAACTACCAGTAAGAATTCAGCATGACCCTGGGCTGAGATCCGAAACTGTGTTCACCAAAACCAAAATCACCTGTGTTGATTTGTAACAAAGGCACTAATAGCCTCTGAAGAGTGAACACACAGCAACAGAGTGAACCAGCTCTCTTCACCTGCTGTTGCTAAGTCGTGTGCATCTGCATTTTATTACAATGTTGGCTGTGGCCATGACACAAGAGGACGGAGGAATTACAGCAATATGTCAATGTCACAGGCTGATGTACGACACAGCCACTGTCTCCAATGCATCCTCATAATACTGAAGATTCATAAAAAACAATATCTTTCCCATGGACCCTTCTATTATTTGCCTGTAGCAAATAAAAGATTCTGCATAACTGCCAAAATCCAATTAAATTCATGCCCACCGTGCTGCATGTTGATGAACAATTACATTTAGGCAAAGATTAGCTTTCGTCTGCTAATGTTTGATTGAGACAGCGTGCTGACACAAGCCAGCACTTTGACTGGTCTCCACAGACAGTTATAGTTGTTGCATTTTTATTGGATTGGATTTATGTTGCAGTTTTATGAAATTGAAGTCCACAGCTATGTTAAATTAAACAGAGTAAAGTGGCCTCTCAAGGCTGCTGTCATCCATAGGTCTTATGAGTCTATGCTAGCAGCTCTGTGAGGCTGCACTTCAGTCATGCTTTGAGCTAAATCCTCCTGTTAGCATGCTGATGTTTAGTGGGTAATGTTTACCATCTTAGTTTAGTATGTTTGTATGTTAACATTTTCTAATTAGAACCAGGAACAAAGGACAGCAGAGGCGAATGGGAATGACATTAGTTTTGCAGGTATTAGGTCATAAACCAAAGTACTGGACACACTTTGTTGATGAAAAGATCAGGGATTAATTCATCCTGAGGGGGACATAATTGTACATGTACATGATTTCATCCAATAGTTGTCAAGACATTTTACTCAACCAAAACATAAATGTCGATCGCATGGTGGCTATACAGGAAGGATCAGAGGATCACCAAAGTCAGTAGGATTCATCATCTGAATTCATCCCATCCAACAGTTGAGATATATCAGTCTGGACCAATGTAGTAGACCGATCAACTGACAGACTGACCAACAGACTCACCAACAGATTGACAGACCTACATTTCCATCCCTAGATAAGTGCCACTAACATGGCTAAAAGTCTTCACTTTTCTACGCTGTACTACATGAGTACATTTACTCCAGCACAAACCATAAGTACAACAGTGTATCCATCCTCTCAGTACTTCAGTGCAGCATCTCAGGCTATAATGTGTGTTTCCAGATAAAGTCGGTGAGCACACATTTTGGTTTTGGTCACGTTGGTCCCAAACCTGACAACTGTGGTACGTCAGGAAGCTGCACAACATTACTGCACTCATTACTGTTTGCCAAGAAATAGTTCCAGCATGTGACTTCCCATAAAACCGCAAATTTGTCTTTACATTTTTATGTACAGGTTTAACAAACAAGATACAATGTGTACGTAAGTCAGCTTTAGAGGTGTTAGCAGGGGTGTTTTTTCACTTTGGACACAGTCTGGCTAGCTGTCTCTCTCCTTTTCTTTAAGCTGAACTAAATCTTAACACACAGACATCCTCGTAAAAAAGAGAAGCATGTTGAACTCATTTAAAAATAAGAGAAACTCCCACCATGTATGGACTCACTGCCTCTTGAAAAAAAAAATCCATCATCTGTTTTTAGTCATTATTAATTGTTTTTATCTGAATGTTAGTATTTGTTTGATGTATTCTTTTTGCTTTTATTTCTTCCATATTCCCCAGCCACACAGGATATGTTGATGGCCATGGTCTGACCATGAATTTGTTTTTTAAATATAAATGATCTGTCTATTAATACTATTTATACTTTGTAGCTGGTATACACTATATACTGCATATAGGCATGAAAAACAACTAGAACCAACCAGTTTTAGTTAATGTTAGTGTATAGTAAGCTACTGTTTATTGACCCAGTTTCTCATATAAGCTATGATGTCATTACATTGAAGTCACAGAGCATCTGCTTTTCTGAAAGTTAAACAGGTAAAACCCTGAAGGTTGCTCAGCAACACTTACCACTGTTTTGAAGGTATTCCCAGAATCCCCAGACTCCTCTGTTCATCTGGATCAAAAAATGTCCTCTGTCAAAATGCGCAAAACTAATCTACTGCCGTTACAGCTTTGCAGCTCTGACTCTTAAAATTTGCCAACGCATTATTACTCTTCCATGCAATGTTTTTGTAAGTGAAGGGGGAAATCCTTCTACACATGCACACAAATTTAAACAGAGTGCACATATATTTTATAACATGTTCAGCCACTCACTGCTGCAACACTGTCAAAATCGAAATGATAAGAGTTTTACTGTTTGAATGATGATTGCTTGAATGGAGACAGGTGTTTAAGGTTATAGCTAATTGCCTTTTTTTTATTTACTCAGGGAAAACCAATTGAGAATCACATAGCAAAAAGTGTAAAGACCAACTTATACCAAACATAAATACAACACAAACACAAGATAAATGACTTGAATGACTGAAATAACTGGACCTCTGTGGGCTTGTAGAGAACAATTTCCCTGAGCATCACAGGAGCTCGGTGGTTATTCTGCAGTGCTTTTGCCACACAAAAAGAACATCTAGAGTTCAGTCCATCTGTGGCAGATTCTTGACACTTTTTAAGTTTTTTTTGAGTGCAAAGTGGGAGTGTGAGTGGGAAAATGTTGCCGTTTTTGGTACTGCTATACATGTTAGCCACTCACACATCATGTGACTCATCCCTTTTATGTAAATAACTTAATAACCTCAGTGTGTGATGACTAACATCACATGTGAGGCACAAACTGTGGCTTGATTAATGTTAGTTAATTTACTGTTGAGGTTTCAATGCAAAGGTCAAGGAATGCTAGTGAGAGACATCAAGAAGAGAAGGGGACAGTTGCATTTTTTTAAAAAGAAATGAAATATCTTGTTTGAGCAGAATTACACTCACATTGCACACACACTACTTGACAGGTTTTAATTATTCATGACCTGAAGCTTGATTAAGCAACTGTGTTAAAACTAGTTAATTTAGGAAAAAGAAAGCAATCGTGCAGCAGCTGCAGTCATGGTATGTTGGATATCACTGTTTGATCCACAAAACTCTCTTAATTTTGTTTTTTAGCTGCAAGAGTAACCTTATTTAGTCCTTATATGCACTTATACAGAGGGAGTACAATAAAATATAAAAGGTGTTACAGACAGTTATTGCACCTTCTGACTTTTGGATTATCTGTTTGTTCCTTGGTTATTTACAATTTTATTTATACCTTTTGTTGATGAATGTTAATGTGAAATATCTACTCTACACAGTTATTCACTGTTTTCACAGAAAACAGGTCACAGGCTGGCAGCAGTCCGCACTCGTTCTGGAAACCTTTGCATGGAGATTTTTTGGCATCCACATTCAAAATGTTAAAAATAATGGTGGAGGACAGAATGCTTTAACAATAGCATAAAAAACATGTGTCACTGAAAACTGAATTTTCAAAGAGACTGTGGGAGTGCAGATGAGATGCAGTGGTATTATAAAATCCTATCTGTTGAAGCCTCTGCTCAAGATGTTAAAGTAAGGAAAGTGTGCCACCACCTGGACATTTTATTTATTTGTAGGCACACACTGCAGTAGGCTGAGTTGAATTCTGTTAATACTGTAAAATAACCAAATTATATGTATTTAGTCATTTATAAACTTCCAATAATGTGATAAACTTGTTTACTAAATAAAGTTTCACACAAACTTCAAATGTAACTTTAACATTCTCCATTTATTTTGAACACTCGCTTGAAAAAACTTTAGTGCAAATCATACAGAGGAACTTTTCAGAGATTGAGAACATAATTTTAAATTATTAATAAATATACATGACTTAATTTACACTTTGAAATGCTACAAGCACTTTTCACAGTTAAATAACAGTCTTCCAAATCATCCTGTACATCCAACACACTGCAGTCTGTCTGCATGAGGAAAATATTACCAGCAAGGGTTGAAAAGGCAAAAATGTAAAACAAAAGTACCATTACTCGCTCTCAGATACAGACCATTGTCAACTTCTCAAGTGCAAGTTTTAGTTCAAATTAAGTTAACTCATTTAAATCATAATGAAATAATTACCCTGTGTAGCACTTGAACTTAACACCTGTAGCTTATGATAAGCAAACAGATACAATTCATTACACTCACTCTGACAATAGTTACAACTTGCCATCATCGTTTTCATATTCCAGTACGGGGTTCCAGCAAAAATTACCTCATAATCGATCTTACATTTCCATTTTGAGATTTATACATGTTGGAATTCATTATACACACACGACACAACAAAGTGTTGACAACTGTTACACAGAATTTAAGCAGTGATGAAGTGCTTGTATTCTACAGATGACAAAGACCTAAATAGACTGTATTTCTCACATTAAAATTTCTAGTCATTGATTTGGAAAGAAAACCACACAAAATCATATTTTTGACAAGCATTTTGTGAAACAGGTGCAAAATAAAGCCTAAAAGCAAACTGGACTGTTGTAAATGTTTCTAAATTTCAGAAAAAAATGCAGAGAAGCCAAGCGCTGGAGTCGACTCAGCCGATGCTGTTTAGAATTGAAGTCTTATTACTGTAAATGTGGCAGCAATGAATCCAAACCATACAGAAAATTACATAGTAATTTGTTTGGGATTGCAGTGCAAATACATCAAACTGCAGTGTTTTTCTTCACATTGAGAATTTATTTGTGGTGGCCCATCAGCAACGAAATCCAACATACAACATTCGGCTGCAAAAGGAAGTAATTTTTCTTTTTAGATGTAATTACACATCTGCACTTCCACGCAGACTTCTGAAGAGACAAACAAAAAAAAAAATCATCTATTTGGGTCGGCCACCTTAATAAATTCTACACTTGGGAAACAACTATGTTCATTCTTCATCATCTTTATGCCACATTTAACCATGTCATATACATTTGATGGCACAAACAGTAAAGATCATTATTCTCAAAACTGATAACTTCCATACAAATACATAGCAACTGGGCCAACCAGATTATATACAATTTTGATTTGCAAAGGCTGCAGCATTAATTCTACCAAATGTTGCATTCACATCAATAATGAAAACGCTGACTTCTCTAATAATTGACAGTGCCGATATCCTTAACATGAATTTTGACAGGTAGCTTGTGGCCAATGTTACACTGTAGTACACTATACTATAATTATGCAACCTCAGATTCAGTGTTTAAGGCCTAACTGCATCAACATAATCCTTCCTAAATGAATTTAGCTGTAGTACAAGCTCACAGCATGCAGTAAGACTGTAAACCAAAAGGCCACAGATAACAGATAAGGAAAAGTGCAAATGCATGCTGAAAATGATTGCCACCTGCCATCCTCTCTAAGTAGCCCGCCGAGTAGGAAATGAGAGCAGCCTTCCAGCTCAATTCCTCCCACTTCCTTTCCAATTTGTGACATGTAGCAGTCAGATTAACTTCAAAGTGCAAATCCAAGCCGTTTGACAAAAAAAGTTTACGAAATGAAGGAGGAAGCTACAAAACTCCGAGCAACTACAAAAGCATTCAAATACTCAGTTGAATACATCCACTCACTGCAGTCTCCTTAGTCGTGTGTTTTATCCATCCTCAACTCAGTCATTTAAAGTACAGTATAACGCAATCTGAGTCCGTGTCCAGTTTACAGTGTGAGAAGCAGTTATCTCCTTTTAATATCACTGAAGTTCCACACAGCAGAGTCCTGAAAGTGAAAACAACAACATACATTGAGACAGATGTGAGCATGAGGTTATTTACGATCTTGTATTTAAGCATATTTCATTTTCTATTTTAATTGCACAACCATGTATAATCTTAAGAGGCTTCTTGTGTGTTGTTTAAGCTTGTTAACTCACTTACCAGTGTAGTACCCGTCTTACCTGTATAAATGAGTAATAACTGTGCATATCCCTTCTATGTTTGCAACTACTACTTATCTTTTTACTTTTTTATCATTTTGCAAATAAACTTAAATGTGCTTTAACTACCTGAAGATCCTCTGGTGGCCCGCTGAATATTCTTCAAGCTGAAGCGCTCTGCTCAGAGCTGCTGGTGATGGCTCCGGTTGCTTCTTCTCGGCTCGGAGCGGGAGGCAGCTCATCCTTCTGTGGTTCGGCCTGTTGTGGTTTCACTATGGTGATTTTAATGGGGATGCCTTTGACGTTATGCTGCACTCTGGTATACTGGCGCATCGAGGGGTTGAAAGTGCGAGCAATGGGAAGTTCATTCAGAGTGGGTGTCTCAGTTTTTGGTTGCGTGCTCTCTTTTATGATTATTTTACTTCTTTTGTTTGAAAAGACAGTTTGCACTGGCAGGATGGCGGGCCTCTTAGCATGGCCAGAAGTCTGGAGTCTAGTTTTATGCTGAGGTGAGACTTGTTTCTCTTCGACGTGAGAGACCCCTCTACGCAGGTGGCCATCGTTCTCCTTGGTCACAGAGATTCCCCCTTCTTTCCTTTTCTTCACCTCTTTAGGCTTCTTGGGGCAGACCGCCATATGTTTGGTTCTGCTGCGACGCATTGTGAACTCCCTGCTGCAGTGTGGGCAGACAAATATCTCCTGCTGCTCATTAACCTGTGAAGATGACACTTTATTTGATGAAGGGGCTGACTTGTTCCTCTGAGGCATGACCCTTTGTACCAACTTTTTCTTCCTTTTGTTTAGCACTTTGAACTTCATCTTAACTGGTGATTCTTGATGAGGTTTGGACCTGTTTGACTGGCTGGCTCTGTTTGAAGCATTAAATTCATTAGTAGAGTTAGTTGTAGACAGCACTCCATTTTGAGTTTTTGCAAAGTGGCGTAGTGGGATGGGATTCTTTTTGGGTGTGTACCGCCTTTTATCGCTGGCGTTTGCACAAGCCAGGATGTGCTTGTGTAGCTCTGGCATGTTATCAAAGCTTTTCCCACACTTGGTGCATCGTATAGCCGTACTAAATGTTTGTGGGATGTTGTGGGTAGTGAAGTTTGTGGCTGAAGCCAGTGAGCCAGCGGGTGATCTGTTATGGTAAGGAAATGGAGGAGGCTTAAAGCTGGGATAATGCTGGTTAATGCCAAGTCGAACATCAGGCCCTTTGAGTTTGCCTCCATCTGAGGCCATGATTTTTATTGTTGTAAACAGTTCTTCAGCAGCCACATCCACCTCACTCTCTTCCTTTTTCACCAATTTCTTGGGTTCCTCTGGAGCATCAGGCTCTGAGGGCTCTGTGTTGACTTTCGTTGAGTTGTTGTAGTTCTGAGGTCGTAGTTTTCCCTTTTCTTCTTCTGTGTATGTACACTGCTGACCGGGATGTAATTCTTCCTGATGCTGTTTCAGATTGCAAAGGTAGACAAAGTCTTTTGTACATGCACTGCAAACATAAGTCTTGCCGACACCGTGGAGGCTTGATCGATGGTCAAGCAGAGCGGATGGCTTACCAAAGAGCAGCACGCAGAACTCACATTTGTAGGGCCATTCATCAGCATGGTCACCTACATGATGGCCTAGTTCTTTCATTGAATGGAAAAGCTTATCACACACATTGCAGATGAAGTTCTTGGTGAAAGTCTGCTGTTGTGCATCGCTAGGTGAACTACCTGAGGATTCTTCCTCGTCAGCTTTCTCAGAAGGGTGTGAGGTTTCAGATTTAGAGGTTTCGGGTGGGGAAACAGAAACGTCAGCAGGTTCCTCCTCTTTTGTGGTTGGTGGCTCTGATTTAACAACCGGTTCTGGGTCAGGATTTGATTCACCCACTGTAGGACAATCAGATATCAGTGAGGTGGTGGTGGACAGAGTCACTGATTCTGCGATGGAGGATACAAGAATAGTGGGATCCGCAGTTGGAGGGCTGGGTACTGATACAATCTGTTGCTCTTCTATGTGATTAACAACCATCTGCGTAGGTGCTGGAGGCTCAGCAGTGTTTTCTTGTAAGGTAATTGCAGCAGGGACAACACTCCCTGGGCCTTCAAGAGCTATTGTGCACTCTATCAACACAGTGTTGCTTGTAATGTTGTAAGAGTTAATGAGGGAATCATTTAAAGTTACAGTGGGTGTGAATGGCACGTCTGACACAGGAGTGGATTCAACTAAAGGGGGGTTGAGGGCAATTTGATCGGTGAGAAACACATGGCCAGGTAGATTTAGAGTCGGGTCAAGGGGTTGTGAGAGAGCGACAAGGTTTGCAGAATTCGCAGTGGTAAATGCAGTAGTTAAATCACACTCTGAGGAATTTAATGCATTTTCTGTGCAGATTACCAAGGGCTCAGGAGATATATTTGGAGCTAATACTTGGATTGGTTGGCTTGAAGGGTTAGAAATGGGCGGTGGTGGTGCCAGAACTGTAATTAATGAAGGAGCAGTGGGGAGCACTGTGTGTGAGGCTGGGGAAGCAAATGCTATAGTGCACGGTGAAGCTGGCTGCAAGGCAACAGAGGTAAGGGAGGCAGATGATGGAGTGAGAGAACTGGAGGGAAGTGCAAGCCCATAAACAAGTCCTTCCCCAACAGACTCCACGGGGGTCACCATATCTGATCCTGTAACTATCGCGAAGTCTGTGACTAAAGGGGTCTCAGGATTCCCTAGGCTTATATTTTGCTCTGCAATATCCATTAAGGCCTTCTCCGCCATGCTTGTATTCGATCTTCCTTCTTTCAAAACTGCCTGTAAAACTAAATTTGATGGCAGCTCAGATTCATCTAGGCTCCTTTTTTGCAAACTTAAATCCAGCACGGCATCGGCCAAAGCTTCATCTTCATTTCTTTTGACTGTATTGGAGAGATCCAGTGGTTGCTGGTTACAGGAATTACCGCCAGTCATAGGGGGCCAGCTCTCTGTTAAGACAGCATTCACTGCTGGTTCCTCTACAAATACAGTTGTGTTATCCTTCTCATTGGCTGTTTGGTGCACAGGTGAGCTATGCTGGGTCTCCGTCTGTCCTACACTTACAGCATCACAATCTCCCGTGTCTGGCATTGGCGTTTCCTCGTTAGTTGTTGGGTTTTGCTGTGGAGAGCTTTGTGGAGATCCAGTCCTTCTTTTAAACCTTCCTGTTCCGGCAGGCAGGACAGACAGAGAGACAGGTGAACAAGGCTTTTGGCCATCTGTGATGAGGGCGAGTGTGGGTTTAAGGCCATCCTGCTTCTCCAGGAGCTGCTTCAGCTTAGGGGACAGAAACACGGTTCTTTCCTTCTGCACAACTGTAGACTCTGTATTCTGAGGAAGTAGATTCTCTATTAAAGAAGACACAAGTGACGATGAGGATGAAGACACGACCACCTCAGACTCCAGTTCAGTTTTAATTTGTGGTAAAAGAGGTGGTGTCGCAGTTCTTCTCTTGGCCACTGGCTGACCAGGTATTTCTTTACCTGTGACTGAATCTGGATTTAAAACCTGGCTGATTTGGGTGGGGTCTAGAATCAAGGCATCCAGTCCGACTAAAGTTGAAGACCCAGAATGAACCTCAGCTGCTTCACAGCTACTGACTGTACTCGTTGACACTATCTTTCCGTCTATGTAAAAGCTGAGATTCTCTGAAATATTGCTAGAGACATCTAGCATGTACTGTTCTGTGTGCTCCCCTTCATTCTCCACAACAGCTGCAGGTGCTGTATTTTCACTGAGCTCTGTTTCCTCTTGCGATGTTGCACTGATAATCCTCTGAAGACTTTCCTCCTGGGGCAGCTGGGTTTTTTCTGTGTGTTGCAGATGCTGCTCGTGGATCCTGCGCTCATGTCGTCGCTTGTTGGTATGAGTGGTGAATATTTTTTCACAGTACTTACAAGCATGATGCCCCTCTAATACTCCCTGTTTGTCTGGCTGAGCAATGTTTTCTCCAGCCGACAAAATGGAAGTATTAGAGCTTGTGGGGGATGAAGTATGAGGCTGCGTGACTGAGCCTTCTGAATCCAAAGGCTTCATCTTTTCATGCTGCAGCTGACCTAAATTTGAACCAAAAGATATGATGCTCTTATTGCTTTTGTATGCGTGTGCCTCGTTGTTTGCCAAAGTGTGGATGTGCATGTGTCGTTCCAAGCCTTGTTTACTGGTAAAATGTCTCTTACAGTGCTGACAGGGAAAAGAGTCCCAGCCACTCTCGGTATCCTGGCCAGGATGTTCATGAAGATCTGCATTAAGTGAATTAGGTGTGTCTGGTTCCATGTTACTTTCCTCTTGATAAATGTCTTCCTCGTCCTCCTCTATATCCTCACTGTCTCCAAACTCAGAGATGTACAAGTGAGGAGAGTCCTCCATCTTCTGTGGAGGTTGTATCCAGTTTTCGAAGGAAGTCTGTCACACAGGACTTTGACGGCTGTCACAACTAATGAATACATAAAAAGAGACATTGTCAATTTAACAAACAAACACATAATATAGCTGAAGTGCCATTAAAGGACTCCAACAACTGAACTAAAACATCCATCATGTGCAGTCAAATCTTTCAAACTTTACACTATAGTATAAACCAATAGATCACAAATATTTAACTGGTGTTTAAGTTATCTGCTTTTTCTGTTATTTTTATGTTAAGAACTTTGAGCTTCCAATAATTTATAAAAGGTGCTGCATAAAGTTCATTATTACCAGTAATAGCAGTATTAGTAATTCCTTTTATTTATGAATGACAGCAAATTTGCACCTCTCTAATGCAGCTCTCAACAAAAACATGAACATTATGTAATGCTGGCAATTTATTAATGTAGCACTTTTCAAAACAGAAGTTACAAAGTGCCTCACAGGAAGAAAAAAGGGAAAATGGGGAGTAAAAAGAAACATAATTGTATTTCAATTGTATTAGAATAGAATTATATTTTACAAGTGGTCAAGATATTGTCTAAATCCTACAGTATAACATATCACAATGTTATTATATATTCTTGGTCTATTTTTGTATTTGTTTGGGTATATTTCATCAGCCCTCAGTATTATTGTAAAGGTCATTCCCATTCTTTGATGTGTTATTATCTAAATAAATTCAGCCATGACAACACTCCATATATTCTAAGCATTAAATAAAAAAACAAACATTCAATATTGAAGACAACAATAAATTAAAAATATGTAAAATCATTGCCATCTTACCATTTTAATTGTCAGTGAAGGGTGGAAGGCATGTTTTGTTTGCCAGATGAACACACGGGCTTTTCACTCTGTTGGAAGAAAGATAACAGCAAAGCACATATTTTAAAAAAACATGAAAATGTGTGCCAGGACATGAGGCTTACACTCAAACTACAGAATGATACAAAGCACAAACTGATCAGCTGTGATGTGGGAGTTGCTGACCGTTTGCTTTATCTATCTGTTCATTTGGCTGCAGAATAAGCCTCGGGTCCTGCCTTGTCATTATATAATATGCTGATATCCCTCAAGCATATCAAAAGACCCACACCTTGTACGCAGTTAATGCTAGATACTGTACTGCTTTCATTTTAACGACTGCTTACTAACACTGAGCATACTGCTAAACTGTCCCCATGATGACCTTATTTACCCTGGTATGCCTTACACCACCTGCTACACTGATTACACACATACACACATCTCAATCATGGTCAATATTCTGATAGTTACTTCTCAGTTATTATTGGAAAACTTGTAAGGAGATACAGTTTGATACATCCATCTACTGCTTGGTGGGACAAAATGGCAGGCCCATCATGTGTGCCAGATCTGTCGTCTCTGCACACTTACACAATATGTTTTACTCGATTCTTTCATCATTTGTTCAGTTGTTAACATGTTAATCTCTTTGCTCCTTACGGACAAATTATTTTCTATTCGTCCTGCATAATTAATACATATCAGCGCAGTTTTCAGGCACTTGTAGATACGAGAGGAAATGTAAACAAAGACCTTAAAGCTTGTGTTTATACAATTAATCTTTCATTTATTTAAAGGCAAAGCGGTTGTGTGTTGCTTTTGCACAAGTACAACTGAATTACTCACGATATCATGTTAGTGGAATCGAAAAATGTACATACACCAGTCAGAGGCCTACATTACATTATTTGAGCCATTTAAAAAAAAAAATATTTAACTTCTATTTCCATCCATCTGCGCTGCAACAGGCTTCTCTGGCATGACATATAAAGTGCATTCATAACAACAAAAAATACGTATTTTATTTAAATAACTGCAGGTAGGATTCGTGCTGGTGCGTTCACATGCTTCACCTGGTTTGATGACGCTCCCCCGTCCTTGCACCATTGCTAGCTGGTCACACAACACGTCGTCACAGGACTGTTTTGCTACAGACGCTGCTGCTAGCTCCCCCACTTGAAAAGGTCAACTGGCTCCTCTAAAATAGCCCCACCGCTACCCTCGACATACAAGAAAGCCGCTCGCACACTAAACACCGATAACCGTCAAGATCCTGTGACAAGGTTTCACTTATCAAAGGGAAAGAAATCAGCTGTCGGCCATTTAAGCATTGGCAATATAACGTACTGCTAGCTACAATGCTAACTCGCAAGCCCTGGCTAGTAGCTACAGTTAGTGAAAGAAAACACGACCGTTACTAACACTGCCTGTTATACAAACCTGTTTGTTACAGCTTCCGTACATACTTTTATTTGCAGCTTGAGTGGCGTTTGAACAGTTTAAAATATTCCTCTGGTGCAGGTTGTGGACAGCTGTGTTCCTTAATGTTACCAACAAGGTTCTGGCGTTCTGATTGGCTGGAGAACGTGGATGTCAAATTTTGGACCAATCAGCGACAGGTTTGTTAAAGCGCTGGAAGAAAATAACATCTAAGCAAAAGGCAGCTGTCATCAGAGACTAAAATGAGAACATAAACGCATCTCTGCTAGCCTATGCACTGTTTCATTCAAATGTATACATTTTATGTATTTCAAGATATTATATTATAAATATTCACTTGAGTAATCACAGATATCCATGCTGTCTCCAGCTAGTTTGAATGTATTTATCTAAAATTGCGAAAAAAAACCAAACTCCAAACTGAAACTGCGTACTTGAGGACTATTTTACCCATTTTTACCTGTTTTACTATACGTTGATATTTTTAGTTTGGAGTTTGGAGATCTTGGATAATCTCTTCACACTCTCAACAATACAGCTGAATTATCAAACAAACTAAATGCGTTTTAAATAGTTGATTTGACAATTTTCCATGTCTTTGTAACACAACCATCTCTTATATTTTATTATGATAAAAAAAAACATATTCCTTGCAGTGTAATAATTTGACCTGTAGAGGGCGCAATATAACATGTTCTCAATACAAAGAATTTCATTCGCTTCACTTGTGTGGATTATACTGTAACTTTGGTCATTTACATCAAAGTTGTATTTCGGTGTTTGTAGGGCATAAACATTTTGAATGTGTAATGTTCTCAAGCTTTCAGACGACAGCCCTTACTATATGATCAATTATTAATACTTTTTTTTGCTACCAAATGTAATGTAAAACATACATTTAAGCTTGTCTGCAAAACGTTACTTAAAATATAGTTCTGTTTTATCTTAATCTACATATATGTATACATATATTTTATGTATTTCAGTTCTTTTCTTTCAAAAATATGTGCTAATTTATGTGCTAGTTACAGCCAGGCCATATTTCACTCTCCAGAGTTCCCCTTGTCACTGATTCTCAGCTGTGGAGAGAAGCCAAACCTAGTTGACAGATTTATTTATGATGTGTGCTGTTATGCATTCTCATCCCCCAACCACTTCTCTGTTTTCCCCAACAATTGTCAATAGGATCACATGGCAATAGCTCATATAAAGCTCACACCTACACTGATAGAAAGCTACCCCCTGGTTTCACATAGCATTATTTCCACCTCCAGAATCATGCCAACATAAAAGACAGTCTTTGAAAGAATCTGTAGGAGTTGACCACACTATACATGTGCATGTGTGACATTGTGCAGCATATGGGTGGTTTTCTAATGGCACATGCATGGAGTTCCTTGTTGTGATGTAAGTGGGCTAATTGGTGTTTTTATGTCAAACTACATGCCAGAATTCTGCGAGCCATACTGAAAGACCATACAAATCTCTATTTGAGATTCAACCTCACAAACGTTTCATTGAAAATGCTGACACAGTGTGGTGTGTAGAACTGATGTAACTCTTGAAGAACAAACTGTATCTGGCAGTATCAGATTCTCATGCAGAGTTAATTTGGTGACAAGTTGACTGTGATCATATATATCTATCATATCATATATATTTATAGCTAGTCACAGTATTACAAACAGTCACTCTGCACATGCCCGAGGCTCCAGCATGTCTTTCACATTGGATGCCACATGCGGTTCACGTTTTGGTCTGCTGGCCAGACACATACGTCAAATCATCGTATAAGCAGGTGCTGACCACCTGGAAGCCATGTCAAACACATGGCTAAGCAGCCAAAGTCGTCGGATGAGCTTTGCTCGTTGAAAGCAATTCAACACATATATAGCCTCATCAGAGAACAAACTGTTCTCTGTTGCACCAGGACTTTGATAACCAGAAATATAAAAGCAGAAAATATTTGCTCTACGGAAAAAGCCATCAACCATTAAATGTCCAAACTCAACATGAGTTGCAGTGATAATATGTGTTTATATCTGCTGCCCTGTAATAAGTACATACTTCGTCTGCTATGTGACGTGTGAGAAGTTCATTAGGAGAGAAACGTCATCTGCCCCATATCAAATTAACAACGTGTCTCACTGTCAACATGCATGCAACTGGATTAGCCGCAAATGACCCCCGTACTGTATGCCACCATGAACATGGAAGCAAAACTCTCAAGCTTTCAGACGACATTCATAAACATATAAATGCTCAATGTGACATTTGAGGATTTAATACCATATATATTATTTTATTTTTTTATTTTATGTACTTTCCCTATTTTTAAATTATTTGATTATTTTCCTTTTTATTTCCAAGTGATCATTGTGTTGCATCACTGTGTACTGTAACATGGATGTTTACCTCTTGTGGTCACTCAGTGTTGTTTTTGTGTTGAAGATAAAAGAACAATAACAAAATTCAAATAAAAGATATATGAGAAAAAAATATTAAATATTAGTTTTAGAGAACAAATGACGTCTTAAAAGTTATGAATATTCTTTGCTGTAAAAGCAAACAGGAAACTGAGTGATTGTGAGAGAGAACTGAAACAAAATGTGCCCCAGATTACAAACATGGTAGCGTATCCTGTGGCAGCGGGCACCGGTTCGTGCCAATGACTCTGTGCACAATGCAACATTCACCAGCCACATGAACATATAGGACAAGAGAGACAAAGATGAGGGAGAGAGGGAGAGGTGGTCCACAACGTGTCTGTGTATCAGGACGATCAGTGAGCAAGACATTGGTGTGAAACAATAAGGGTCTCTTATAGAGGATGTGTGCCACACAGTGCAGACAAAGCCTCGCCTGTGATCAGACAACATGTCATGTCACTGGGACGAAATAAAATTTTACTGCCACATGTGGGACACCAGATGTGCTGGGAAGAACATGTAAATGCGAACACGTCGAAACACAAATACAAACTGTACAGTGGAGAAACACATGATACTGTACAAATGTGCACACAACTGTAGCACAGTGATGTACATGCACACAGACACACATGCCACACCCATGCTAATAATCCCTCAAAGTCCAATAAACACACATGTGCCCTCCAGGATGACTGCACCCTCTGACTTCTGCACACACACACACATTTAGAGATGCACCCTGACACCAATAAAGTAACACGCCATATGCACAGATACTATACACACACTCTTACATACCAATCACACACCATCAATCCTTCTCCTCTTTCACTGTCTCCGCCTCCTTGCTGCCACACACAAGCAAGTTCAGCTATTCCCTGTACCATGCATACTGTCTCTGACCACACACACAAACACACTAAGTGTCTATGCCTGTCACCCAGCGTTGTGCCCCCACCTTTGCCCCACCACCTCCACCCCACTCCTTCCATCCACCCTCTGGCCCAGCTGTCTGAGACACTCAAAGCACACGGGCCTAGTGGCTGACATTTTATTCGTGACATCACAAACGCCTGCACCCTACAGGCCTGACATGTGGCGCTCCTCGCACACACATAAACCTTCATCACTGTAAGATGGCATTCATGCCACCTTCATGAGTTGAAGAACCGCAGACATGTACCAGAGACACTCGTGAAGATAACTGCCATTTGTTTACACAAGTCCCCTGACTGTCATATAGTACTGAAAAGTATACAAATACTTTTGTATCTTAAATCTGTAACAATAATCAAATTATGAGATCACTTCCTGTAGATTTTGATAAAGTGTCAACTAAAAACCACAACGCTTTTGGAACATCTTATCCTAGATAGTGGTTTTATATCAGCTCTGAATTAAGCAAGTTCGATGTTGTGAAACTGGTTGTAATATGGCCGACTGACACGGTAGCTGAGTGTTAACACTGTCCCCTTGCAGCAAGAAGGTCCTGAATTCTGGCCAGCTTGGGCCTTTCTGTGTGGAGGTAGTTAGTTTCCCCTGTGTTTCCTCCACATGCTCTATTTTCTCCAATCAATCCAAAGACATGAATGATGAACTGCTGAAACTATATGACTATAGATGTGACTTTCTTGCCTGTATGAGTGCCTTTCACCCAAGGTTTGATAGCATATGTGCGACCCTGATGGAAATGAGCAATTTAAGGAATGGATGGATGGTTGTTTTTAGAGGAATCTATTTAAACATACAGGGCAGACAAAATTTAACTACTAAAATCTGGTACTTCATTACATCTTTAATGTTTTCATTAAGTAGAAACACTATAAAATAATGCTGGTCAGTGAGTTGTTTTAGTTGCATCCTTTAATTGCTCAATGTGAAGGAAATGTAAAGTTTCTAATAGAAGACTTTTTCTATTACATCTTGAATTATTGCAATTTTTCACACTTGTTTTTTAAGCAAGATTTGCCAATAGGTGGCCCAAAGAATTGCCCTGAATACATATTTCTACAAAGAATAAAAGAACAACCTGCTGTTATGTTTTATCCAGGTTAATAATCTGTGTTGTAAGATTTTAGTAGCAACTGAATATTAAGGAGAACGAAAGTGACCAAAACTATTTTATGGTACAAATAGATATTTGTTGTTGGGCATGACTTGTTTTATATCCTTTGTTTGTTGGATTGCCTTACATAAGAAACTCTCTCTAAGATACTGCAAAAAACAACAACAACAAAAAAACATCCAGTGTTTTTTAATTGAAAATATTGAGCACATGTATGCTACAACCCAAATTGTTCTCTAAGACAGCCTCACCTGCCAAAAGCAAATTTAGGGGAATTACTCTGATGTCTGGTGTTTATTTCAAGTCCTGCATTTAGAAATCCCCGGTCCTCTATTGTTATACAATCTGTGCTCTCCTTACACCGTCACGGGATTATTTTTTGCTGAGTGAGCACCAACAGCTTTCCTACATGTGAAAACGATGACCAGTCCAGATTACACGTCTCTTCTGTGTGGAATATATCACAAACAGACAGTTCACAGTCAGCTATAAGAAACCAAATTTCATTTGCTGCTGTACAGACAAAAATAAACACACATTCTTCTGTTAAATCAAAATACACAGGTGTGGTTTTATTTGGAGGAAAAGATATTGCCTCATCAATCTGTCTGCTAGAGCTGAGCAGTTTCCTCCTTCCTCTGTTTTTCAGTCGCCCTGAGACGAGCTCAGGAAAGGGGAGGGGAGACTTTGTGTAATGTCTAAATACCAAAAAAAAAAAAAAAAGGAATTCTGATGATTTATTCCACATGTACACACACAGACTCATGCATTGTGTCTGTATTTATAGATATATACTGTATATAACATGTACAGACCAGATACACACATGTGGCGGACCACACCAACACATGTGACTATGCAGAGCCTCCAACACACTCAGCTCATATTTATGCCTGCACACCACATAAGCATCCTGTTTTGAGCCTGATAATTAAATATGAGACATAGACCTGTGTTTGCAGTGGCGTAACCATGTGTCATGAATCTGACTCCGTGAATCACTCACTTTTATGGCGTAGCTTAATAGCTTCTTCTGCTGGGACATTTTGCTGGAGCATGACTGTTATGATAGCTTTAACATGTGCTCATCTGCACAGTCGGTACACAGTTAGTGATCTGGGTCTGTGTTTGAGTGTTTCTGTGTATGAGTGCGTGTGTAAATGCACATGATCAATGCTGGGCCCACCCAGGAAGTGACTCCACCCTGTAGCGATGTACAGAATTCCCCCTTTTGCTGAAGGAACGAGAGGGAGCTGCTGGCGAGCAGTTTCACAGCCACGGCCCATAGCTTCTCCATGTGCCCCTCTCAAAAGACTCCATTGTTCCCAGCAGTCTGAAGCGAGAGAGTGAGCTAAAGGGAGTTATGAAGCTCGCCGGTGGGGCAGAGGCTGAGGTGGTGGGCGTTGGGCCGCTGCCTAAAACCACATGGAGGAGAGGGAGCCAGACACAGAGCATCTCTGTGCGACTCGCAGCCTACTGTTGGAGCCTTGCCTCAGCTTAACAGCACCATATGAAAAACTCCACAACATGACATAAAAAACACACCTAACTGTCAGAGGGCTCAACCGACTCAACGGTTCGAGGCCATATGGTCCTCCATATTTGGTGCTGTTTGTTTCCACTCCGAAAAAGGGTTGTTGTTTTTTTTGTTTTTTTTCAAAAATTTGAAGCATTACGTGAACCAATCAGAGCGGGCAGCTGGATGCTGCCCCTGTGGAAGCTGTTAATGATGTGTGTGAGTTGCACTTGGAAATAGAGAAGTGTCAGACGATTTTAACTGTTACAAGTATTTTGGCCTGGCTCAAGATTGAATACAGTGCTACTCAAGAATGTATTGACTTTTTGGCGTTGCCATGGTTACTAATCTAATTGATAGGAAATGGTGAGGACAATAAACAAATATTTGAAAAAGCTATTCATGCACAGAAGACAAAAGAGAGCTTTCAGTGAACAATTGAGTGAACTACTTTGTGGAGTGTTTTCAGTTTTTTATTGAAACAGTATGAACAAAAACACTGCAATTAAATAAAAGGGTTCAAACAAATCAGATGGCACAAATTAAAGACCTAGAACTGATAATATGTGGCAAAGCAGAAGGGAGGAAACAAACAAACGTCGTTGCAAATGTTTGCAGTGTCTAAAGCCTATTCATTAAACATTACATCACTCATTCAGTGCACATATTAAACGAGTTTGTAAAGCAAGCGGAGCTAAGCTGAGACTTAATTATTTGTACACCCATTTATGCACACTTACAATTGCAAAAATAACAAAAAAAGGGCATTACTGCCAACACTGTGCACTAAAACTAAGTGCAACTATAAAATGTCGTCCTGTTTACGCAATCTGGGTTTAGCTCAATTTATAGACTGGATGGCTGTTCTGGTAATCTAACTATTAACAGAAGTACTATGAATACATTGTCAAGACAATGCTATTACTATGTTGAACAACCGCTGGCTGTGTGTAAGCCTTTACAAGGAACACGCTTTGGCAAGGAAGCCAGAAGTCATCAAAGCTGGTCTGTTTTGGAATGGGTGGCAGTTAAAAAGTACAGTCAATTCACATTAATAATGCACTTCAAAAGTTAAAATCCTCCTAACTACCTAGAGAATACCAGAGACAGTGGCACAAACCCTTCTGCTAAATTTCACAGATATGTATTAGGTTTTTATATGTCAGTGTTAAAGTGGGCAGAATGTCACGTTACTCTTGCAAATGAGGGGTGCCTTTTTCTTTTTCTGTTAGCCCCACGGTAGCCCTCAGAGCTCCTGGGTGTGCTACATGTATGTCAGAACAACTTCTGCACACGGTGCTTCATACAGTTGGCCAACATATCAGGGATTCTGGCTATGTGAGAAAATGTTTTAACTGGTGCTCAGGGTATTTTTAAAGGTCTGTTAGCCACAACAATAGCCTAAGGCTGCCTGTATGTACTGTGTATTCCATAATATCAAATGCTAGCCTATGCAACTGCAACATATGAGAAAGTCATTAGCTGTATACTATGTAGTCCCCTTGCATTGTATATACATCCTGTGGAATTTGTAACAGTCTTTCCTGCCTCCTTTCCTGCTCACACCTTCCTTGTCTATTTAATTTCCTTTTGTTTAGTCTGGATTTTCATTTTATGTCTTTTTCTTCAACCTGCATGTAAATCTAAGCCAGTCACTGTAAGAGTATCACTTTATAGGAGAGAGACTTTTTTCCCCCAGATGCCAGATAACTCTCTATTTCTCTCTCTCTCTCTCTCTTTTTTTTTTTAAACAAATGCATTTGAAAAGCCCTGAAATTCTTTGTGACATCTTGCTGTCACCTTGTTTTGTTCTCTCCGAGGGTTTGGAGTAGGGGAAGACAGAGCCTTTTATATCGATGGCTCCAGGGGGTCAGGGAGGTAGCGGGGGGAGGTGATGATGTTTGCTCATGTACCCCTCTTGTCTCACATACAGTACATACATAAACACACACACAAGTCTCCCTCCCCCTCTTTTTGGGCAACAGTCCAGAGTCCTGGTTAGATTCGTTTAGTTCTGGTATCGTGCTTGTTTTAATGATCGGAAATGACATCACAGTTCAGTAGTTCAGAATTTCCAGAACTTCGAGCGCTCCTGCTGCTTGGCCGACTTTTTCCTCAGGGGCTGTGGGATAAAAAGAGAGAGTCAGACTGTCAGTGCTTGAAAAAGGAGGATTACCCGTATCTACAGCTGTATCTGAGGTTGAACTCATTTTGAAGTTAATTCATTGGTGGACTTGTTTTGTTTAGTGTCGTTTCATGGATGTACAGTTAATTTTTTCCATTATGAGGGCACATGGAAACAAAATGGGGGTACATTTAAGTAAAAGATTTAACATGTAGGTACATATACAAAAAAAGAAGCAACATAAGTTTTACATAGGAGGTGTATTTATCAAAAACAAAAAAGAAAGGGACATTTTTTTAAGTGAGAGCTGACAACATTAGTTTGCAGACTACACTTACCCCTTTTAAAGTGTATCTTAAGTCAGGGATGATTTTTAGACGATATTCTGTGAAATAAACCTTTTAAAAATAGACCAACAATCACAGGAAGACTCATAATTAGTTCCTGAGATGAAAACCAAGCTGCAGTTTTGCGTTGCTGCCCCACTTCTGACAAACACAAGCTCCCTGTTCTACGGCTGGTGAGACAGACAAGGGGACAAATCAAGCTGTTCATATAGAGCCAGTCTTCTTGATGACACTTGGCCACATAGACAGACGCTTGAGTAAATAAACAGGCTCATTATAAGGCCAAATAGAGCCACTTGTCACCATCAATGCCTAATTTTACCCATTGGGCCACAGGACTGTGTGTCAGCAAAAGGAGCAGCAACTGTCAAACTTTGTCAGTAGTTTTTGGGTAAAAGACGTCTTACACGTCTGTGAAATAAAGGGGGAGGAGGCGTTAAAGTGGTTAGATGAAAGATTCAAATAGGGAAAATTTACAGAAACCATAGCGCTGTCTTTTTTCGCAGGTTTTTTGTTCTTGGCAGACCTGTGACAAAAAAAGACATTCATCATTAGCGTGACATGCAGCACATGACAGTATCCTCGGAGGGGAGGGTGTGGTTTGTGGGAATACTGTCATCAAGATGGGACCTCTATTGCTCTCTCGAGGGAAGGTCGGCGTTTAAATATTTTCAGCACCAGTTATGGTCTAAATGCTATGCAGTTTGGGCATGCGAGGTCATCTTATCACACAGAACTCTCTCACCAAGATCCATGACATCACTGGCTGTGTTATTTCATCACAGGATGTGTCCGCTGTGACTAAAAGCTCATGCATTTTCACTCCATATTTAGAGGAAACCAGTAGTGATGACTCACTGCACAACATTATTTTAACTGTCTGCATTCACCGGGAGAGGGGAAGTACTCACGAGTATTTGCCCATCCTCCTCACAACAGCAATCACCACGGCAATGACGATGACTACTGCCAACAGAGCGCCAATCACAATGCCGACTACCTGGCCAGAGCTCAGGCCATCTGAGGGACAGAAAGACAAGAGATATTTTAATATGTAGACCAGTGAAGGCGTCATGAGTCATTTTTACCCTTAGAATTAATCAAATGCCATCCACTTATCTACAGTATCTATCTAGAAAAAGATTAATAACCTGTAGGAAAGTGAGAAAGAGTCATGTTTTTGGGGAGATTAAGCCTGTGTGTGACTTTTAAAACCCTTCGCAGAGTTTGAGCTTGTCTATCACATCACATCAGTCAATAGGAACACCTGAATTCAAACTGACCACCATCACTACCCAAACCCCCACCCCACACATTCCTCACCCTCTGTGCCTTCTTCCATGACCACCTCGTCACCCGTGCCTCCCGCGGCGGCTGTCGTCGCCTCAGTTTGGTCCTCAACCGTTGCTGGATCAGAGGGGGCTTCGGTTTCCACAACAGGAGGACGAGTGATAAGGGGTTGTGATGCTGCAGTAGAAGCAGGAACGGGGGTATCTGTCTCACTGACGTGGTCCTCGGTAACAGAGGGAGTGTCCGCCACAGTGACGGCAACTGTTGCAGCCTCAGGGGCCGCTGCTGGAGCTGTTGTAGGAGGATTAGTGACGAAAGTAAGATCCTTTTTTGTAGGATCTGTAGCCTCATCTGCTATGGTGTGAATGGTCATGGGAAGATCAGTTGCTGAAGCTTGTATTGTGGTAATGACCGGAGCATCTGTAGGGGTTCCTGTAGGGCCTGGAGAGAGTCAGGGAGCAATTAGTAGAGAGATCACAGATGGGTTCAAATGCAGGTGTTGTTGTAATAATAATACTTATTTATATATTATTTTTGTCATTTGTTTCATGTTACATGGTGCTGCTGGGAAACCATTTTAAATTGGTTTGGCAAAATGCACTCTTTGTCTCTGAAGTCTGAAATATTCCTGCCAGTATTTTTCTAAATGTTGAACCCTTTAATGGTTGTAATAAACCTAAAACACGTAATGTATGTCATTTTCCAGTGATGAAAACAAATCAAATTAAAGCCTCTTTGTGTCTGTATGGATGAAATAATATTGCAGTTAGTAGCACAGAATTATCTTGATATAGATGTAAAAATCTCTACTGAAGTATTCAAAATCACATTTGAATTAAATATTTTTCAGTGGTTTTCTTTAAAATGTATTCATTTTACACTTCATATTTCACACTGTGATAGATTTTGGTAAAAATTTTTTGGTAAACTTTCATCATTCATTTAGACAAGACAACTGTGAAACATGATATCTAGATATGTGAACGAAGTAACAACACTGTTATATAAAGGTACAATAAATTAGAATATTGAACATCGCCAAGCTCCACTATACTCCGTCATATTGACCCAGATCCAGATCAGTGCCAAAAAAGGTAAAAATGAACAAGGTAAATGTTCACATTCCTCCCTGACATATCATGACATGACCTTTCCTCCTTCTCACACTACCTCGTGACACTTTTCCTGTCACCAGCACACGGCAACCGTGACAGCATGACCACCACACCCCATGACGTCATAAAACATACATCTTCCCTCCATTCCCCCACCCCTCCATCCTGTCTTTAGGGCTGGTATTCTGTGCGTACTGGCATGCCACATCCTCTGCCTCATTTCCTGTGCAGAGAGCCACCGCTGCAGCAGTTGATGTGTGAGGAGAGCACAGGATGTTTTATTAGCTCTCAGTCATTTTACATGTGCAGTTATTTAAGGGTGGGGTATCAGGGACAACTGATTGTGAGAGGACCATCAAAAAGACAATCTCAGGAAGATGTCCTAATTCTGAAGTTGTTGTTCTGTCTTTGTTTTTTTTGTATAATTACTATCCAATATCAATCTTAAAGATCCCATGCAGACTTGTTTTAAGATGTATGTATACTCTACTTTGAATAATAATTGGCGTCTGATATAATATTTCCACACAAAAAAAGTTCAATTATGTTGTTAAAATCCTTAAAATGACACCTACTCCTTCTCCCTCATTAAAAATTCTGAATCTAGAAATATGCAAATATATTTAATCTCAAAAGTTTAACTACTGGACATAAGATGTCTCCTTTTTCACTGTAAAGTCTATTCTCAGTGTATGTGCACTGGAAGTTTCAAGTTTCCACATCACACTTGTGTAAGCTGAATATTGCACCAGGATTGGCTCCAAAAACTATTTGTGATGTCACAAATCATGCTCGTAAAACTGTATTGTCAATGAGCACAGAGAAACTTTCCACTTTCAGCCGATGAATGTGAAAAAAAGCCTTCTAGTGCACATAAAATCATCCTGCACAGTGAAGCTCAAACATTCGAGAAGCAAAACATTTTTGAGTGGAGGGTGACTTCAAGAAAATTAGAACTTTTTTTTTTTTAAATTGCCATCTAACATCTAAAAGACAGGCTTTGTCAGAGTTTAGAAGATGTCTGTGCTTGCAGTTAAATGGAAGCTCCCATTTTGCATTCAGCGACTGTATGAAGACATGTATTTATCCTCCTGTCTTTCATCAAGGCCTGGACTATGAAGGGGCCTGGGTTCAACCTAATCATTTCCCTCCAATAACCCTAGTTCCATCTCCCCACGTTCAACATCCTCCCAGCCACAACTGAAAGCTCAGCCTGGACAGCGCTACTTCAAAATTAAGGAGGTAGTTTTCAGTGTGGCACCAAAATTACGGTCTACAGTTAACTTTCCACTGACAAGATGTTGGCCTGAAATTGCTTCTTCTCCTTGGAAAAGAAAAAAAAAAAAACTCTGCTTCTCCTTTAAAAACTTTCTTACTGTAGAGACCAGGGGACAAGCATCTATGCAAGTCTTCTAAACTTAGCGTCTGACATCATGTTCTCTCCATCTCCGGTTTTCACCAATTGTTCTAAATACTTGAAATAATAGAAAATACTTTACAAGGGTAAAAATAACTCTGAATGGCTGGACTTGTCTAACAACTGGTGCAGTTATTCCTAGTCCTGTGCTGGCTAGCGTGTTCATTAGCAACAGGCGGGGTAAATATAACAAAACATTTGTTCCCACCGCGGTCGAGTATTGAAGGGGGTTTTCAAATGGAGACTGTTTGTTTGGAACGTCTGTAAGTGATGATAAAATGGTCTGCGCTTCACAGAGTATGGCCTTGCGCTATGTGTAATCACCCCTTCAACCTCCACCAACAATTGTTTCATTATGTGCACAGTTCCCACAATTAGCTCTGAGTAGTATTTCCTCCCCACTGTGCTGACTATCGTGGGTTAATACAGCTGCATTAGTGAGTAAGAGAGGGTGAGACTGTTGCGGTTCACATCCCCTCTCTCTTTTCCTTTTAATCTACTACTTTTCGCTCCCATCTTCCTTTCCGTGACCCTGCCACTCCCTAAGGATAGGTTTGTTGCTGCTGCAAACCTTTGAGAAGGCTGAATCCCCAGAGAGAGAGAGAGAGAGAGAGAAAGAGAGAGAGAGAGAGAGAGAGAAAGGGAAGCAGGAGGGAAAGTAAAAAAGGGTGGAGGGGAGTTGCGAGGGAACGGTATGTTAAATGAGAAGCCAGGGAGCAGCCCAGTGTCCCTTCTGCTGCTTGAATTCATTGTGAACATGGTCTGTCTTTGATTTGCTGTCTTTGCTCACAGCAATATGTGAGCCTGTGTGTAGTGGTTAGTATGTACGCAAGTGACCCTCTGTTAATCCTCGGGGGGGACGGAGCACAGGGTCACATGCAAGAAGAGTACCGCTCGAGCTCCATGTAGATGCAGATATGATTTTCGTACCACAGAGTCACGCTTCTCGTGCGTCTAATGATGACCAGACACCTCGAAACCGCCAAAGTTTAGTGGCGTTATGTGAAATCTCAACACACACACACACAAAAAAACTGCAACACCGCAAAGTTGGAAGTGATTCCAGTTTCCTTTTGACTCTCTCAATCCTAGACTGAGAAAGGTTTACGTAACTGTGGCGTTGTTCTTATTATTCCAAATTTTCAGCGGTGCACGCAGGTCATTTTACCCACCATGACATCATTTTGACCACACGTACTCCTTGGCATCCATTTCCATGTGAAACAGCCTGAAATCATCCTGCCACTCAGCAAGAGTTAGCAAGCACCACAGCATGTGTTTATGGGCGTGTGTGTGTGTGTGTGTGTATATGTAAAACTATGGCTGTCTCAGCCTTTGACAGGGCTTTAAAGTGTCTGTTCACCCAAATTATAAATATATTTTCTCAATCATTAAGTTATTAAGAGAAAAGAACAAAGCAGGTAAATACAAGTAGAACAAAAGCGGTGATGATGCTGTCTTCAACATATAATTGGGACTGTGAATCATTCCCTTCAAAAAAAAGCTGGAGTGATGGAGATACTCAGGGAAGGAAGGGTGAGGTGGAGTATAAAAACGCAGGCAGACAAAGAGCTGAGTGAAAAGTGAGCGAAGTGTAAAGGAATAAAGTAAAAAGCTGGGAGAAAGAGGCACCCACATGGGGCTTCACTCCTGCCCAGCAGAAATAAAACCTCCAGAGAGAGTGAAAGAGTGAGGGGGGGGGGGGGGGGACAACGATATACAGTGTGAGACCGAAAAGGAGGGAGTAGCAGCTTCCATCCATTACGATCACAATCAGCTGTCACTGAGGCCCCCTATTTGTGTGAATGTGTGTGTGTGTGTGTGAGATAGCTACTAATTCACAGTCCTGTGTGGGAGGGAAAGCGTCCATACAGACGATGGGAGGGACTGTGTGTGTCCACCTTTGGAGCCCAGGAATGTTTTTGCGGCGCTGGAGGAGGGAAATGTGAGAGATAGGCGCCCTGCCCATCTCGCTGCACTATGACGAGATGCCGTACGGTATAACCTCCCCCGCTAAACCAGTAGGAGTCAGCTGTGGAGATACTGGGGCGTGCCATGCACTGCACACTGGGGATTTTGAAGCAGGAGACAAGCTGTAGTGGAATATTCTCAGCCAGTCTTATCACAGAGGCAACACAATGAGCGTCCACACTCAAACAGGAACAGATTTGTTCCCCTCCTGGGCTAACTTAGATATGAGGACATGCAGCAAGTCCCATCTGGACTCTATCATCCGAGGCACGAACTGGTACCAGACCAAGTGGGCCTTTAATCTCTAAGTTTAACAGGTCTGATTAAATTCCTAAAATGTAATGAATCAGAACAGGGATGACATGGAATGCAAGGGAAGATGTAGAAATGACAAAATAAATAGATCACGCTGTAGCATCACTTTTCCTCTCTCCTTTTCCTTCCTTTTCTGTCAAAACAAAACACCCCAGATAAAAGCAACACTCCTGACCTCTAGAAATTTATCAAGCCAGCCCCTTAATGTATTTCTAATCTTGCTAACCTTCAAATCCAACTCCCACATCATAAAACACCCACCCAGTTGTGTAAGTGTTCCTTAGTCAGCGGCTCTGTTTTTTTTTTTTTCTTACTTTCTCTTGCACCATGTCTCACCCTGCAGCACACGTAGGTGCTAGAGATATGAGACATTTGTGCTGGTACTCATAGAGGAGACACACACACACACACACACAAAAAGTCCCTCTACAGTTGGGTTTGGGCCATGCTCTGCTACTTATTTAGTCATGTTTCTGGAGTCCCACTCTCATGTGATAAAAAGTGCCTGCAGCACACTGTCGGGGATTGGGCTTGGTCTGGGCTGAAATGGCAACCTCTTTTCCATAAACAGATGTTTCTTTCTCCTAGCAGAAATTTTTGGAAGTATGACTGAGCGTTTTTGTTTTCTCAAAACGAGACAGAGTTGACGTGAGAAGCGCCCGTTCCTCATGGTCCCTCTTTACCCAGCATGTGTCTCATATTTGGAGTGTGAGCGCAACATTTGAGTCATTTCTAGACGCAGGCACGGACAAAGGGCATTGACCTCTCCCTTCGACGGCCAGATGTGACGGGGATGTTATTGGACCAGGGAGGCAGACAAAACTCATTAAGAAGGAGACTGGAGGGGTGGGGGGAGGCGAGGGGGGAGCGGGGGTGTAGGGTTTTACAGGATACATGGGGTTTGCTAGTTAAGTTAGCGGGCGCTAGGGAGTTAAAAGACCCTGTTTCTGAAGCATGGATGAGGAATGAGCTATTTTCTTTGTTTCCTCTTTTCTTTGGGAGGTGGCAGAGGAGAATCGCTCTGGAAGTTTTATAAGGACCTTCTTTTTCAGAGTAAACCTCCATGGAAATGGTACAGGCACGTCGCCTCCGACCGGTAAAGGTTGTTGTTTAAAAATAGACCCAGCCTCTCTCAGCTCCCCCTGTCTTTACACCAACCCTGTCCCCCGGGGTCCAGACTCATCAAGCTGGAAAAAGGGAAGGGGGCAAAGAGTTAGGAGAGAGGCGGAGGACTGTTAAGAGACCGAGGGAGAAGTGGGAGGGGTGGGGGGGAGAAGTTTAAGTGGTAATGCTTGATACCCCACCAAAGATGGGTAAGTGCCAAGGGGCGGGGTGCCGTACGGTCTAACAACATGCGGGTAAGAGAGGGTGGGGCGCCTCTTATAGGTCATCACGTACGGGGTGTTCTCCCTTCTTCCTGTCTCTTGCTTCTCTCTCTCATCCATATGACCCTCTTAAATATAGAGCCTCCCTCTATTAATACACGCACGCAAACCAGCCCTGCCCTGCCCTGCAGTTCCCTCAGGCCCTCAGCCACACCCCCTCCCTCCATGCCTGCTGCTTCCCCCCGGGCAAACACTGCTGGTCAAGGCAAAGGAAGGAAGGAAGGAAAGAAAGAAAGAAAGAAAGAAAGAAAGAAAGAAAGAAAGAAAGAAAGAGACAGAGAGAGGAAACATACATATAGGGATTAAGAGAGGCAAGAGAGAGAACAGATGTAAAGCAAAAAAAAAAAACAGAGGAAAAGAGAAAAGAGTGAGTCAGGAGTGAAGTAAGAGGAGGCAGTAGATAAGCTTTCAGATAAATGTGTATGGTGTATGTTACAGTTTACAGCCATCCCTCCCTCTCTGTGTATGAGCCCTGTTTTGGGAGCCTTCCAGAGGATATTCCTTTCTTCTCATTGCCTGTGCCAAGAATTTACAGACACGAGGCAGCAGAGCTCCTGCCATTACATCACTTTTCTCCCTTGTGCCTCCAAATCAAACTTTTTTTTTTTTTTTTTTTCCTTTGCTGCTCAAAGTTCAGAGGTAGTGTGTGAAAATGTGAGAAAGATAGAGGAAGGGCATCTGTTAAAATCAACACAGTCTGTCCACTTGGCTCTGTCTTTGTTAAATTAACACCAGAAAGTTTGGAGAGTGAGTCTCAGCCAAGGTGGAACATATGAGCCAGCGGTTTTCAGTGATGATTTAACAGTATAAACATTAAAAATATCAAAAGTGTAAATGACTTGAATAAGATGAGAAATAATTCATTAGTTAACAGCTACACACATTAAAATTGAACTTATTCCCATTTGAAAACAGCCCCCATTGTGTTATTGTATGAAAATCAACAGGGATTAAAGCAGACAAAGAGTGGTGTGGTGTGGGCACATGGAGGCAGATGGAGAGAGGGGGACACAGTGTGCTAACAGCAGGACGGTGATAGCGGAGAGTTTACTTACTTGCATGTGTGAAGGCACAGAAAGGGCCAGCCAGGGCCAACAGGAGCAGCAGCTGAACATTCATCGTGATGAAAACTTTTCTCCTCCAGTCACTACCTTTAGGGACTCCCTCGGGGCAAAGAGCACGACACCGGAGCCTTCGCGCACGCCAGACACACACACACCAACCGGCCTCTTCGGAGAGGAAGGATGAAGGACCAAAAAAGGTCAAGAATGAAAATGAAGTCTTCTGGGGAAGTTTGGGAAAAATAGCAGTCTGAGATCCTTTTTTCTTTTTTGGACTTGTAGAGGTTGAAGGCAGACGGGGCCAAGCCGGAGCTGATCACTCTCTCAGTTGGAGCGGGAAGAAAGAAGAGTGGTGGAGGGATGTAGACAGGACAAGAGCAAAAAGAGATGAGCTCTGGCCACTTTAAGGAAGTGAAGGGAGAGAGAGGGACTGGCACACACAGCAGGAGAGAGAAAGAAGAGAGTGTGTGTAAGTGACTGTGCTGAGAGTGGAGGAGGGGTGCTGGTACTGGTGGTGGGCTGGGCGGGTTGAGGCGCAAGGGGCAGGTTGGGTTGGGAGGAGGGTGTCTGGATAGGGGCAGTAAGGTGGTTTCAGCCCTCTTGGTGCGCAGCCAGACACCCTGTTTGCAAACCTTGCAATATCAGCAGCACGCACACACGCAAACACACACTTGGAAATAAAGATAAATAGACCGACTTATTTATCAAGACAAGACAGGCGTTTCAAACTACAGGCCAGTTTAAATAATTAGAAAGCTAAAGCAACAGGCTGTTCCAGTGCTCTCTGAATGAATGGAGAGAGATGTAAACAGAGCTTTGAGCTGTCTCAAATAATCCTTAATCACATAGTTAAGAGCCAAGAAAGTGAATGAAATAAAGCTGTTCTGCAGCCTCATATTTTTTTAAACCGATTTTAACCGTAAAAGCAAACAGTGAATGAAACAAGCATCCATAACACATCCGTATTGATCCTTTAAAAACATCAATTTTGTTTGAGTAATGAAAATTGGCAGCTTACATCTGTGGCTGCTGTGTGTTAGCAAGCGGTAGCTGCTTTTTGAACAGGTTTTCCAAATGAAAAGGAGCCATAAATACAGTTAGAACATCGTGTGACTTTCACACAGACAAGCATGGGTGGTCTGTTGAGTTTACATGCGATGGAGTGCAAACAAACTGTTGCTTGGCACTAGACTGACACCTGTTGGACAGCACGCTGCAAAGGTCAAAACAGCACAGAGGAAGGGAGGAAAAAGTTATCTCAATAACAACGACAAAGTAAACATTTACAAATGTGACTCCCACTGAGTTGTAGATTTAGAGTCATGAATAGCACTTAAGCAACTTGTCCAGCATCATTTAAATATTTTTTTTCATTGACTGTTGAAGTGAAACGTGCCAACAGCTGATGAAATAACGACAGCAGATGCATGTTAGCGCAGTAAAAATGATCAATGACATTTTAATAAACACTGAAACAGATTTTAACTGTTGAACCGCCATACACAGATTATCTATGACACACAGAACGCCAATGCCGATTTTTTTTTTTATCACTTATTTACAATATACCGAAGGTATGTACATACGGTGTCTCCTGAATGACAAATAACAAAATACTTTCTCTCCATTTGCTTTTTTTTTTCTTTTTATCAGTCTGTGTTTTTCAAGGGCAAACAGAGGAGTAACATACTGTTATTTACATGGACAACAACACACAAACATACAAGATATATATAATGCTGGTCACTGTAATACAGCATTTAATGGCAATAATAAAGAGTATTCTTTTTTCTACAATGAGACCTTGTTTTGACCATCCTAACAATCACTGAGATCCTCCAAACCAAAGAGCACTTTAAGGTCCCATGTTTCACTGTGTACCCACTTTAATACAAACAAAGTATTTGTTTCTTATGAGTATCTTTTGAGCTACACGGAGCGGTATGCTAAAGAAAATCAGAGAAGACTATACACACTTGTACACACAGACAAAAGTAAACATCACAGTAAAAAAAAAAGTTGAGCATTTTGTTTAATTTTGCTCCCTTGCTGATCATCTTAATAAAGAATTAAAAAGTTCACCGTTATCTTTTATTTCTCTCATTCACTAGATGCTATCAAGCTAGGTGTTGTGCAAAAAAATGCTTGTCTTCTTCTTAATGAGGCATCTCGAAAATCACGGCCGACCTTCCCTGTCTGCTCATAATTGATATGCACTTTCCTCAAATTATAAAAATTGGAAAAAACTAAATTATGTCTCAGAAAACAACGGATTATTGTTCACGATGTCCAAAGTCTAGCCAGCATATTGTTTTAATTTTAATTAGTGGCTGTTGCATGAGCTGCTGAAAAAGCTTATTCCACAGTATTTTATATCAGTTAGCTTATAAGCTGACAAATGAAGACTTTACTTTTGACCACAGTCACCAGGACGCTCGCTGTTCGCCGACAAGAAGTGAACACTGATTGCACCGTACAACACACGGCAACCTCACATACAGACATGTAAATGGCTTTGTGTTGGTTTGACATGGCATGTGAGCGAAACACCCTGAGAACATGGCACCATGGACAGTTACACACACACACACACACACACACACAGACACACACACACACACAACAATGGCATTTGAAATGATAAAGTAAAAACGTTTACAACTGGTGTCCAACGTGAAGTAACAAAGATAAAGACAGAACAGACAGTGGTGCATAGAATTTTTTTTTTTTTTTTTTGGCAGAGGAAGCAATATGGTGCCTGTTTTAACCAGCAGGTGGTGCTCCACTCACCCTTCACTGATTCAAGTTACAGGTACAACATCATTACTTTCTTCTTCAAAAAAAACAACACAGATGCCCGGTATGAAAATAATGAAGAGAAAAGAAGAAAACATCTGAAATATTTGGACCTGCTGAATGCATGTGAATGACAAGCAAAATTCATTTTCTGCAGTTTGGAAAGTTTGGAGATGAACAAACTTTCTATTCGTTACCTCCACTCGATCACATTTGCTGATAATTTGCAGACATGGGACACAAGTTGTAGCTGGAAACACAAAAGATTTAAGAAAACAAAAAGAAAACAATTCACAGATGTTTCGACAACACTTTGGCGACTCGTAACCCTGTTGGCACTGAGGGAGGGGGGCACACAACATGAGACAATTCAGAGAGCTTCAGACGTCCTTTAGTTTTGGATGATGTGTGTTTACATCTTGGCTCGGTCCAATCCTGTGTAAGTCTCATTTTTTAAATGATTGTCTTTAGACTCGTCATCCACTTGTAGCAGAAAAAAAGGCCAGCGAGATCAGACAAATTACTTAACGTTTGTTTTCTCTTGGATTGTCTTCCGTTTTTTCTCACACTGGTGAAAGGAGCAGGTTGGCCAGTCCCATACCTCATATGTCTCTATGTCTCTTTCTCATTTCCAGTCTCTCTCTTCATCCCTCCGTTCGTCTGACGACTCCGTTTAGACGATGGAGTCCCAGTCAAAGTCGTCCTGGATGTCGTCTGCAGCGAGCATGCGTCTCACCTGGAAGTGTCCCGGAGGCAGCGTGTGTTGTTGCTGCTGCTGGCTCAGCTGGCTGTGATGAGCTGGACATGGAGGGAGAAAGATACTGTTACACATACTAGTGCTGTCACAGCGACATATCGATGCTTCTTCTGTATCGTTGCCACAAACTGATTTTTTTTTAACACAGTATTTCTTTTCTTCGATGAAGAATAAGGGAAAAGAAGTTTTGAATAAAACATTCTTCAGCTCTTGATCATGTCAAGACATCAGCACTTAGTGAAAAAATCTGAAAATCCTGCTAACAACATTAAACAATTCACTATGTCTTAAATTCTCACCCACATTCACTGGTTTATACTGGTGACACATAGTATCTTGGTGATTTTAATGACAGACTAGAGTTGTGAATTTTACTTTTAAAATGACATCAGCATCTTTTAAATTAATGCAATCCAATGCAATAAAAGCTTGTGCATCTTTATGAAGCTCATAACATTTTTGAGACTGTCAGATAGGTATTGATTCAACTATATGGTAATATCTTACACTTTAGTTTGTGGTGTTGTTATATTGTTCTGTATCATGTATACTGTAAGTATTTTTTTATCGTTATCTTCAGAAACATATTCTCAGCTGTCTTCACTACAAAAGGACCATTTAACATATTAAGATATGTGGTGAACAGCGTCCTCTTGCAGCAGGAAACAACTACTTCTTGAGGCAGTGGCACATAAAACCATGGCGGTTTATTATCAGGTGAAAATCTTTGAAAAATTGAAACAACAATTTGTCTTAATTGTACCAGTTTCTTCTTTAATTCCCTGAACGTGCCTGTGACACTCTTGTATATAAATATTCATAATTTCTTCTCCTTGAAGAGATTAAAATGTATTACTGAAACTACTTATATTCATGCTGAATTTACAATATCGCATCATGGTGTCATTATATATGCATATTACTATTAAATGCACTGATACTGAGAAACACACACACTTGCATGGATGTACACCTGCATACACATATACACCCTGCATCTCTACCTGCTCCTGCTGACCTGTTAAGAGAGCGATGGAGGAGTCACCTGTCATGGTGGGAGTCGTGTTGCTCATGGGAGGCATGTGGGGGTACCCCGGCGGGCCCATCAGAGAAGAAATGTTCTGTCTCGAGTCCATGTACATGTTCCCTGTGGGAGAACAGACAAAAGGGCAATGACTAACTGTCAAATTAGTATCCCGATTTTCACAGGTGCGCTTGTGTCTTCGCAGAACGCGAATGTGCTATAATGTGCACACACAGTTTTACTGCCGTCTTATGTCAAACTAGAGAAATTTAGCAGAATCTGCAGTCACTCAGTGGATTTCCCACTGGTGAAATATCCCCTTGTCTCCATGTCTTTACTTCGGTTGCCATGAAGATGACAACATCCATAATTCCGTTGTAAATCTATAATGGGCCAACAATGGCAAAGTGAGTAGAGATTTTTAATTCAGCTTCAAGGCCTGAGCTCCAGACTCCGGCACAGCATGTGAGTGCAGAAATGTCCCTGAGACTCTGAATGTCTACTGTCACAGGTGGGAGGACATTTATATACTGTAAATCTGGCACTTTTACTTGAGTATTTCCATTTTGGGACACTTTTTACTTTTCATCCACTAAAATATTTGTGTTTTTACTTTTACAATGTTTAAGTGATGGCTGATGTTACTTTGTACAATCAGATTTTATATTAATTTTATCATAATCTCATAAAATTTAATTATTCTCAAGTAGAAATCTAAAAACATCTTAAATCTTTAATTTAATCGATATCCCTTTTCAAAATATCAGGAACTTCACATAACAGCCTTGTTTCAGTTCAGTGAATCAAGCAATGATATTAGACATCATACAAAGTGAATTTATCTCAACTTGTACATAAGTTTCTTTCAATTTTCTCCCTTCCACTGCTGCCTACCAGCCTGCTGTGCTGGGTGCTGTGTTTGTATACTGACCCGTGCTAATGTGTTGGTTATGTTGGTTGAGTTGGCCATGCTGACTATGCTGGCTGGCCTTTGGGTGCATGGCCCCATGCGGCTGAGCCGGGTGCTGCGGTGCCTCTGGTGGTGTTGAGTGTTGGACCTGAGGTTGTGGGTGGGCGGCGCCCTGAGGGGGGATGACCCCTGTGGCCGTGAAGAACTGGTTAATGGAGGAACACAGGTCAGCCATTTGGGCGGCATCCAGAGACCAGTTGTTGAGCTCAGCCTGCCGCATGCTCTCCTTTAGGCCTGATTCCGACGGACAGAAGAGACAAAGACAGACGGTGACGATTACTCACTGTAGAGCATTTTTCTATTCTTATCTACATCTGATTAACCACATGAACACAACTGTTCCCAATATGCCACACCATTTTCCCCTTTAGTAAAATAAAAACTTGTAATATCTACATTTCTAACTTTATTTACTGTTTCAAAACTTAATCTTACATACAGTATGTCTTCTCTGACATACAGTATATTTGGTATCTCAGGTTCTTAGCTATAATATAAAATAATTTGAACAGTGTGTATCTTCCAGAATTTACAAGGTCAATATTTGGAGCATTGGAGATGTGTGTGGATAAAAATGACATAAGGTGTTCACTGTTGTAGCAGAAAATAAAGTATGCACATTAATATTTTTATGTGTATAGTGTTGTTCCATCTTGCTTTAACAGTGGTGACGGTTACTTAAGACTAACAGTGGCCTTTCCTTTCCTGAAATGAACTATTTCAAGACAATTTCATGGCCTCATAAATGCAGGGCTCAGGGAAAACACACTCAGCACCTCAGAGAAAAACTTCAAACACAAATAAGCAAACCATAAAAAAAGAACCGTACCAATTTAGCACTGTAGTAATAAAACTCACGATGGCCACTTAAAAAGAAAACAAATCAAAATTGATGTAGAAAAAACAGATATATTGCTTTTTTTTCCTATGCATTCTTTTTCCTTGTCAAAACCTGGGGCCTACATTGCCCACAATGCCTTGACTCCATTCAGTCAACTGTACAGTTTCTTTTATGTAATGCTAAAAGCGGCTAGTGTAGCCTCAAACCTCAAGCAGAGATGAGGAGTGAGCTACAGATGTCTGGTAAACAAGCTTCTTTCTAACTCCACACGCCCAGATTTTTTTTCATTTTCAAACTTCAGTCCCAATTGAAGTTGCCTCAAGTGACATCACTTGAGGCGATTTATCAGACTTCACGCAGCTCTCTCTGGAGCCACAAAAGACTTTACACAACTTTTTAACATATGCAGTAGTTCTCCTCGAGTTCTCCTCAAACGGACTTCTCAAGACCTGTAAACAGACTTTAATGTGTATAATAAGTGGAGGCCCCCTTTAAGTCTTAAAATTCAACAAGTTAAAAATATATTACTAGTATCACATATATTTGTGAAGTCACATCCAGCATAAGAATCCCACTATTACTTTGCTATTCCACCAGCATTACAAGCCACAGTGCATCATTCTCAACAACACGCTTGTTCACATCTGACACAATGTAGAACGAGTCCTTAAACCTAAAACACCTCATATTCTTATCAACTTGTTCAAACAAAGACACAGCCAAGCTCCTATTCAACAAACTACACTCTACTATCCTATATTTCTCTGAATCAAATTCATATGGCTTGTGTTTGGCAGTGGCTGAGATGAGAGGATCCGTCCCCTGCTCTTTGGATGCGAGCCAGGAACGGTGGAGGATGGCATAACGGCGGTGTGAGGGAGGTCAAGCGCTGCGGGAGGAGGGAGAGGGGCAGCGGGGCCTGTGTGTTATAAGACCAGCCGTCATCATCCATCGTGTGTGGATGTTGCCGGCTTTGTGCGCTGACCGTGATAAGAGGCTGTTACTGAGCCGGGGCCTAATTGGATTATTCACATCATACAATTGGGAGGGAGGGAGACAGTGTGTATGTGTGTTTGTGTGTGTTTGTGTGTGTGAGAGAGAAAGAAACAGAGAGTGGCAACCTCTCAGATGCAGGATAATGACTTTTATTAGGCCAGTACTATTACGACAGTGGATATTATGATATTGTGCCTCAAGGGCGAGTGCATATGAAAACACAGAGTGGAATCATAATGGTTTAATCAAAGTAACTGATTGACATCATAAGCATTTGATCAATTCTCGCTGTGAGGAAACCAGCTGCTGTGGATGGCTTTATCAATATTCATATCAGACGCTGCTCACACTGATGGCACCGGGACTGTGGTGTGTGTGTGTTAATTAAAGCGTGTATTACCTTGAAATGGGGAGAGGTCTACGTCAGCCCAGTTGTAGCTGGTTGCGATGCGACAGCTCTCCTTCAGCCAGTCCAGGTTGGGGTACCAGTCTGATGACATGCCTGGGAGAGAGTGCACGCACGCACACACACACACACACACACACACACACACACACACACACACACACAGGGGATGTGTTAAATTACTCCAACTAAAGATATTCAATTTACAATGAAACAGAGTAGAGCAGCAAATTCTCCAATTTCTGAAGATAGAAGCAGCAAATGTTTGCTATTTATGTTTGATTAATAACTATCAAAATGTTAAATATTATTATTATATTTCTGTTACTGACTAATTGTTTCAGCATTAAAATAAATACTAGAATCAAAATATGACAGTCAGAATAAGAGCATGAGCAGCATGATGATGTAAAATAATCATATGAAACAGGTGAACTGAAAAATAACAAGAAGATTAAAAATATAAAAAAAATTGGTCCACAGTCTAAGTTCTGTAATCAACCACAAGGTGGTGCAACTTCACACAGAAAAATTCCAGCCACAGCTCTGCTTTTGAGAAAAAAAAAGAAAAAAAAAAGAAAAGAAAAGAGAAGATGCTTTTCACCGTCTTCACTGCCACAAACTAAACAATACATTCTCAGGCCGTGGATCAAAGACAGAGGGATTGCTTTCATTCATCCTCAGCTTGGTTGAGGAGAATACTAACCTAGATAAATAATGTCTGAATAGTCCTTTTTTTCTGGCCTGAGAGCAGTGTTGCAGAGACACAGAGGAGGGGGAAAAAAACAAAGACTGGGAATATGAGGAGGAAAAGCCTCGGTGAAGCGCCGCCATACCCGGCCTCATAATATCAAACGCTCTGGGACCTTATAGAGGAAAGAGTATAATATAAATGCAATGAGTCTGTGCAGAGACAGGCTTGTTTTGATGTGTTGGGTGAATTGCATTTACAACAATGTGGCTTTGGGAATCAGGAAAGTAGAATAATTGTTTGGTTCTGTGTTGCATCAATATATATGAAATATGAAACAAACTATACCGCACACTTGCAACCGGGTTCCTTTCACAAGAATCAGTAAAAAGATATACAGCGAAGTCGAGACATGGTTATATTGGACATTCAGGCTTCCAAAGTAGACGTCTTATACATATTTCTTATTCTTTTCAAATTTGTCTCATAAATGTGACTGATAGTTGGAAAGATATAGAACTGGTTGATTAATCAGTACAAACACTCCATGAAAAACTGCTTCAAAAAAATGCTTTACTGATAAAGAATCACAGGTAAAAGTACTGTGCATATAAAAATGTTAGGGAGAGATGTAAGCTACAAAAAAACACACAGGCACCAAGCTTAAAATTAAGGTACCTGTGCTGCTAATAGCTGTTTGAAGCGATTACGCTTTGAGGAAACCCTGGTAATACACTCCACAGAATGAATCAATTCACTTTTGGATTCTGGATCAATTCAGCAACTATGAAATATTCAGAATATGCTATTACTCTGATTTCATGGCTCTGTGTGTGGCGGAGTCTTCTGCTAATGCTGTGTTCACGCCATGGCGTCAGAATGGAGAGAAAGGAAAAACATCTCGTTGTTACACCTCTGAAGCATTCATGCATTAATTCAAGATGGTTATCCCCTCTCCTGTTCCTATAGTCACACAAGGTCAATGGAAATGTAGCCCAAATTAACTATTTTAGTGTGGTGTATATCTGCAGTGGTTTGGTTTAACCAGATATGAACAAATATGAAATTTTGTAATCAAAGTGCATTGATAACATTTATATTAAAATGTTAAATAAGTTCTTTCCCCACCTGGAAGACTCATTAGGACACTGATGAGGCTGACATGAACGTTTCTGCCCACTTAGCTGCTTGTATTTAAGGTCTGTGCGATATGATGTGAACGTGGTAATAGCCACAGCTGCAAAGGCTCATGGGTATTGTAGTATTTAGAGACGTCAACCATACCAAACTCACAAAAGCAATGAGACGAGGCTGTGAATTACCCAGGAGTTTCCCATGTCGCTACATTGGCAAACACTGGTGTTGTAGAAGTTGTAGAAAAATTTGAGTATATCAGTGAAAGCTAGTGTCGTCTATTTGTTGCTTTCAGCCCTTTAACACTAGAAGTCGCCAAGTCAGAAATTTTCATATCCTACACGTTGAGGCCTTAAAGGATAGGTTCACAGTTTTTTAAGTCTGTCTTAAATGACCTGTGTGTAAGATTTAGGGGGATCTATTGGCAGAAATGGAATATTCATTAATATGTTTTAATTAGCGTATAATATAAACCTGAAAATAAGAATTGTTGTGTTTTTGTTACATTAGAATAAGCCTCCTTCCATGGAGGCTGCCATGTTGCACCGCCATGTTTCTACAGTAGCCCAGAACAGACAAACCAAACGCTGGCTCTTTCATGCCACTAAATCCGACACACTGGTCCTTTAAAACAATAGCCAGGTACTCAAATGAACATTGAAAGAGGTTTTTCTTGCTGTAATCATTCCTCCTGTTCGTACTGGTCATTAAGATATCCCTCACTCATGCACTTACAATATAAGTGATGGGGGACAAACCCCATTTTTATATTTATGTATATAGATATATTTCAAAGTTGCAATCTTCTTAGTATAAAATTCACCCTTTGTGTTTCCCTGCACAGTGTTTTCCTGTTATGCTGTGGTGGAAGGACAGTAAAAAAAGAGGGAATTTGGCACTAAAAAGAAAGTAACTGGAACTCAACTAGTAACTGGAAGATACTGAGTTGATTTGACTAATTTGGACAGCTGTAGCTTCATATTAGCTTCAGATAAACTTTTAAATTAATTTTTGCACAGAAGGAGGACTGTGGATTTTGGCTCCATCACTTAAATTGAAAGTACATTATGATGGGATCTTCTAATGGCCAGTATGAACAACAGGAATGATTACAGCAAGAAAAACATGTTTCAATGTTAATTTGGGTACCTGAAAACTGTGTATCCTTTGAAAACTGTGAACTTCTCCTTTAAAGTGTGTTAAATACACGACCTGCATTTCTGCGCTCGAGTGCTCCGTCCTCACCTGTTGTAGGGCAGGTCTGTCCAGTGTGACTCTGGTGGGAGAGAGACGGGTGCTGCTGGGAATGAACAGGGTGCTGTTGGTGCTGGCCATGCTGACCATGCGCCTGGTGCTGACTGTGGGCGGAGTGAGGGGAGAGGTGCTGCTGAGGGTGGTGTGGGTGGTGTGACGCCGGGCCATGGTTGTGTTGGTGGTGGTGGCTGCCGCCGTTTCCTGCACCAGGAGAATGCTGGTAAGAGCAGGCGGTCCGGCCCTGCTGGCTGGAGTCCCCGGGCATTCCCATCAAACCTGCTGGGAAAAAGGTGACACAACTTATCACAAATAAGACAACAAATAAAAAGAAACAGACAAAAATGGACAAAGATCAAATATTCGTAATAAGACGGACAAAGGGGAGGCTTGGTGTTAATACTGGGATCTAGGAAAAATATGTACATTCAACCCTGAACTACTCACATCTCACTTTGCCCTTTTCGTCTGACTGTTTCCCCAGCTGTCTTTTTCCACACATATTTACACCCACTCATGTGTCCGTGTCACCACCGCCACAGATTGTCTATGGGCTCTATCGCTCTCCTGAAGCTTAATTTTTTTGCTGTTTTAATCATTTAATCTACTGAAAAAGAGCAGCTATAATGGTTCAGCTTCTGCTGCTTATAAATCACTGTGCATAAAATCATAACAGCATATTCCATATGCTCATAGCTCAGACAATAAAGTGATCTCTTGAGAAGTACAGGATGAAATTATCAGGGCCAATAAAACAGAATGACAGTATTGAAGTTTTGACGATCAGGCAGCTTAAAATCTTTATAAAGACAAAGTAGCAGATGATGTTGACTTGCTTCAAGTTTTTAATTCTTATTGTTTCGAGAGGTTTGATTTGACTGAGAACAACTATATACTAAGATAATCACTGGTTGTAAATTGCACCATTTGCTGAACATTATTCCCTTTTTCTAGTTAAATGACCATAATTTGGGAATCTTCCTGTGTAGCACTGTTTCCGAAAATAAGTAGCCCTAAACAATGTAATGATTTCAATCCAGTTGCACTTTGGTTGCTAGTTAGGAAAATGTTGTCTGAAACACACACACACATTGTGTCTCCCTCATCCACTTCTCCTGTGTATGTAGAGAGTGGAGGATTCTTATCAATGGATGTTTCTTCATTGCACAGTATGTTTTCAGATGATGCCACATTGTTGTCTCTTCCTCGGGTCCAGATTTGGACTGTAATTGTTCACTTCCTGCTTTTTTAAAAAAAGTGGTACAGTGACAATTTAATGTAAGTGGATTTAAATGTAAGTAATAGATCGGTTAAATTTATTCTTTAGTACAGTAAACACAGAGATGATCATGAAGTGTGACCAGCACAGACCTTTTGGAAACTTCAATTGTTTCAGTCAGTAAATTTATTCTTCAGTTGTTTATACTATATAATCTTCTGTTGAGACTCTTTTGACCTTTTCTTTTATCTGATGGTTTTATAGGTTATCACTGAGGGACAGATCACTGAGTAATACTGTTAAGATCTCTTCAAAAATCACTGGAGTGAAACAAGAGGACTCCAGCTCTTTTAGTAACCAAAGAAAGTAATGACCATATTGACTCGATCAGAATTTTCACTGCTGCCATCAGGGAATCGTTTCGCTTTACCTGCTTGTAAAAGTGTTTTTTATTCAAACTCTTTTATCCACTCTGCTGTCTGTACTACACAGTACTTTATTGCTGTCTTTTAAAATTGCATCATCTGCATTGTTTTATCTGTTTATTTATTTACTACTTACTGGAAGTCCCTGCACAGCTTTTAAATGTCTTGGTTGCTTTTTTTTCCCCTTCCTAGTTTATTGTAAGGGTGTTGTGTGTGTTATTAAGAACTGTCATAAGGACAAATATAGTTATTCTCAATTGAATTGAGACATGCCACTTGTGAGTGGTGAGTGTGGTTATTAAATGAGTTATTTAACAATCTCAGTTGATTTTCCATGTTGCTCCAACTGATGATTTCAAGCCTTCATTTATTAATTTAAGGTTTGTTTTGTGTTTTTTTTGTCTCTATTGTTTGACCTGCAATTTATTGGGATGTAGATAAATGATAGAAGCAACACCACCTGAGTCAGTTACAGTTTGATGTGTGGTCTTGGACACACTGTGGTTTTTTTCAGGGGCGGCTGTGGCTCAGTAAGTAGAACGGGTTGTCCACCAATCAGAAGGTCAGTGGTTGGATCCCCGGCTCCTCCAGTCCGCATATCGAAGTAACCGGGTGAGCACAGAAACATTGCGGGGCGCTTTGGATTGATAGGAAGCGCTGTATTGCTCCTGATGAGCGAGTTGGCACCTTGCATGGCCGCCTCTGCGGTCAGTGAAAGAATGCGTGTGTGAATGGGTGAATGTATTGTAAAGCGCTTTGAGTGGTCGATAAGACTAGAAAGGCGCTATATACAGTAAGTGCAGTCCATTTACCATTTACCATTCAAAGGTGATGATGAGCCTCACTGTCTGGGTGACTCAAATTCTCAAATACAATGACTGCTGACACGTCCTCCCGCTGAGCCTCACACTTAAAGGCCCCTTTCAAACATCCGCTAAATCCATGTTCTTCTACGTTTTCTTTCTAGGTCTACGTGTTGTATCTATTTTTTCCAATCAGTATTCTCATTGTCTTGTGTTTTTTTCTGTGTGTGTGCACCCCTGACCACAATTTGAAGGGGACCTTGTCAAAGGGTGAATCCAGGCAGCAGTTGCGGAGCTCAACAGAGCGCATCAATCTGCCTCGGTTACAGAACATACGTGGATGTGTGCGGAGAGAAGAAAGAGGGAGAGGGAAGGTGATGGAAGGGTGGTGGGATGGTGGGGGGTCCAAGTGGGAGGAGGCTTGGTGACCTGAAAGCTTCAGGAAGCAATTAGCGAGATGCTTCACAAACTTTAGAACCAATCTAATTAGCTCCTATCAAAGCTGCAGAACCCTTTGCTCTGCTCGACTGCAGATGTGTTTGTGAGTTTTTTCTCCTTCTGTTGAATTCTTCTTCTTAATTGCCTTTGCTCATTTGACTGAGCGAGCCGTAAAATGCAGATATGCGGAACAACAGATTGTTTATTAAAATACAATAGAGTAGGAGTCGTGTGTGGTGGATATTAATACAGGAAGGCTTTTACTGCTATGAAAGCAATGTTAAATTCTTTGCACCGCAATTTCAATAGGAGGACAGTTAATTATGTGCATGAAGCCTGACATAGAGGTTTACAAGTTGTTGTTTTTTTTTCTGTGAACACATGTGTCAATATAGATGTTGGACAGGCAAACATGAACAGATAAACACAAACAAAATGAGGGTCGACACCCACCTTGCTGTGAGAAGGACTGCTCGAAGACGCACTTGTAAAGGCTGCGGAACGAAGCGCTGAGGTCTTCGAAGTCAGAGAAACAGAGCTGCTTGTCCCGTGACTCCGGGACAGGCAAACCGTACTGGGGTTGTGGGGGAGGAGGTGGAGGCGGCGGAGGCTGGGCGGGCTGCTGGAGGCTCAGGGACTGGGATGAAGGCTCTGAGTGGCTACCCACCTTCGATAGACAGACAGAGAGTAGAGAAAGGAGAGAGACGGAGTGTGAGAGCTGCAGAAAGAGAGACACATGGAAAATCAGTGGTATTGATCAGCAGTATTAGTTTCAGAAAAATACATCAATGGCAGAATCCCCACAGCGGCTCAAAGTGTGCGGCTGCAGTTAGGCCGACATAAGCACTGCGTCAAATGACATAAATAAAAACAGTCTCCTCATTCACTTCAATGGGACCAATAAAACCACTGTATTGGCACAACTGGGGTCCAGATGGGGGAAAAAACACTAACAGCGTTACAACTGAACGCTAATATAGGTGGAGGTGATCACGCAGTGGTGTAGCAGTGAGGAGTTCAGTGTTCAGTAGGACTGCAGCTAATGATTATTTGCATTATTGATTAATCTTTCCATTATTTTCTCTTCTGTATGTCAGAAAATGGTGAAAAATGTCAATCACTGTTTCCCAAAGCCCAAGGTGACGTCCTCAAATGTCTTGTTTTGTCCCAACCAACAGCCCACAAGGATAGATATTCAGTTTACTGTCAAAGAAGGCTAAATAAACCAGAAAATATTCATATTTGAGAAGCAATATTTGGCAATTCAGTTTGTTATAGTGAATCTGACACAAAAAGCTGTATGGAGACACATTTTCAAATTTCTATTCAGATTATTGTATGCAGTGTTGCCATGACACTAATTAAATCTGTCATTCATCATTCATTCATAAGTTACTGTGAGCCAGCGTTAGCATGAAGGACAATTCAAAAGAAGGTGAGTGAAACCTTCAGCTTCACTGTGACTGGAGAATAATGATGCACATGGCCTGGTTGGCCAAGAGAAGAGTGTGAGGCCTCTTTTGCCAGCACTGGAGTGGGCCGCTACCTGTCAGTCACCACGCAGGGAAGTAAAGTCCTTGCCCTCCTACCTGGATGTTTGTCTCCAGTAGCTGAATCTAAATTGAGAAACCTGAATTACAATTGGGAGAGCTGTACTGCAAAGTAGAAAAATAAGTAAAATTCAATAATAATGACATTCAGATTCAAGGAATTTAATTAAATTTCCAATTGTGCCTTTCAAATTCAATTTCCACATTAATTAATCCTACAAATCATTTTTTAAATTCACTCATCCGGTATAATGATAATACCAAATTCAATTTAATGCAATGAAAAAAGAAATCTCTGCTGGCACTCGCAAAAACAAAATACAGCTCTTCAAATTTCTACTTCATATTGTGAATGCAGCCTGTCTTCCTCCACCCTCAATCATCTCATCCCAGCTGTCATCTTCCTCACCATCCACCCAGCACATACAAGCAATTTGCTTTGAAAAGTGTGCCTCCGCAAACATAAGCCAACTTAGCATGACACATCCCCCCCACACATCCACTTCCACCCAATAATGGCAGCCTTTCCATCAGCTATCTTGGTGTCTTTGAGATCTCTGCCAGTGATGCCACCAGTAATCACCGTCAGTCAGGAGGGTATCACCTGCGCCAGGTAATGAGGCAGAACTAACCCCGATCCCGCCGGACCAGACCACAGATGAGGTCTGAAGCGATGGAGGAAGAGGGCGAGGGGTGGAGGAGGTGATGCAGGGAGGAAGAAAACAAAAGATGGCCTCTAGAAATGAGAGGTTAACGAGATGAGATTGCACTGACCTTTGCTAATGCGGGTGGGAGGTGAGCGGGGAAAAAGTGATTGATGGTAAAAAGGTGAGCAGCTGTTACAAGGGAAAAATAATGAAGTGCAGTGATTTTTCAGGGCTCCTATAATTTTGGACTAAATGTTTTTGGACCGAGACTGGCCTTTAATATTATATTATATTTAGTTTAAAGGGACAAACACTTTGACAAACATGTCTAACACATTGTAAGCGCATCAAAAGTCTCCATAATTAGACTAAACTGAATGGACGTTTAATGACCACAATGAGACAGTATAAAGAGAAAAACATAGAATAAAGGGATACACAAAGCAGCAAAGGAACTTTCTTCCTGATCTCAAAGGTTTATCACCTGGGAGTATGAATGTGCTGAGGGTGACACATGAGGAAATATCAAAAAGGTTCATCCTCTCAGTGAATGAACACAAAAGTGCCCTTTAGATTTTGATGTTTATTGTGTACAAATGGAGGTTCTGGCCCGATAGTGGCTCCTCTGCTTACCTAGACTTACAGGATAAGGCTGCAATTTTCTATTTTTTTCTTATTGTCAACAAATCTGATGTGCAGAGCCAAACTAACAACGAATTGATCCTACTTACAAGTACTGTGTGCGTATCCAAAGCCTGATATATTTTATTCCTCTGTGCCATGGACCAAAAACTATTAAAAACACGTCAATGAGCTACACCGCTGCACTGGGTGACATGTTTCTTCATCACAAAAAGCATAAGCATGGTAGTTTATATAGAAACAGCTCAAAAGGCTACTAACTGTGATAACATTTTCACTCTCCAGAGAGTAGTTCCTTGTAAGGCAGACGCCGCTGCACATGCGTGGGAGTGCAGTTCCATTTACAGAGCTTTGCTAGCTTGTTGTGCTACATATCACAACCTCCTGATTTTGTGCTACACTGTAAATTTCTCAAAGAGCTTCAGTACAAAGTCACAAGGTTGTGATATGTAACATCACCCAGTGCAACAGTGTGGCTCGCTGACATCTTTTTAATTGTTTTTGGACAACAGAGGATTACAGCACAGAGGAATAAGATATATCAGGCTTGTATGTAGGATCAGTTCATTGTTGGTTTGGGTCTGGACATGTGATTTACAATCACAATATATTCTATATGTAAGGATTGTCCTGTTGCCAAAATCAGCTTTATCTTAACAAGAGAAGCTTCACTATTTAAATCATTACTACTATTGTTAAAAGCCTTTCTTGGGTCAAAGGCTTGTGCTCCAGACACATTTCTTGCATCTGATAAGCATGTGATAAACTGTTTGCTGCCTCTGTTAAATATTTGTTCTAACTGTAAACTGCTCGGCATGGGACAGTTTATGTCCTGACAGACAGGTTGGATAATCTAACCACTACTTCATAAAAAGGCAACTTATTATCATCTCACAAACACACTGCTTGAGACTAATCAATTCAAACAGCCGAAGGACCTTGCTTTGTAAGATGAGGAACCATTTAAACAGCTAGTATAAAATCTGGCCAAATGTGTCCCAGTGTACCAGTGGCCTGCCAAGTCTCGAGTGTACTTTACACCGGCCAACACCGTAGGCACCATAACAGTAGACGACACAGGACAGCCTTGGTTTAAATAAACCTCTGTGTGTGTGTGTGTGTGTGTGTGTGTGTGTGTGTGTCTGTCTGTGCATGTACAGTAAATGGGGCATAGAAAAAAGTCACGGTTAGTGTGAGAAGGGTGGCTACTGCTTACCTCCCTCGGCTCAGGCCTCAGACACAAACAATAACATAGTCTCTCACACACACACACACACACACACACACACATATACAGAGCTCTGCCACTAGAAAGGCACAGAGACAGCACAATCCAAGTCTTTAATTGCTGGGTAACAGAATTAATTTGCTTCTAATTTTGTAAAATCTTGCCGCTTTGTTTTAAATTTGTTAATGTCTGAGTGGTCAGGCATCATTTATATGCATCAGGGATGGTAAAGGTGAACTGTCACACTGACACACTCTGTTTCCTGCTGTTTTTATTTTTTTCGGGATAGAAGCATTTCTATCAGAGCAAACCACAGCTTTAGATTTATTTGTGGTGTTCGACCCTGAGGTGTGTAGGGGGGGCATTGATAGTCAGCTGCAAAACAGCATTCACCTCAGCTAAATAATCATTGCATATGAAGGCAACAACAAGGTTTTCAATCAATCTGCACTTTAAATTGCATTTCCACACCTCTGAAAGGAAGAGATGATAAATTCAAAAATCTTTATAGATGGGGGCATTTTGATTCAGTTGGGCTGCCCAAATAAATTCTATTTATGGGAGACACTGACTGAAATATGAAATATGAATGTCAACAACAGCAATAAAATGGTCTACTTAGCCATTATTCTTAATTATTTAGTATTTAGTAAGTGAGAATAAGTGAAATATCTGATTTTCTGCAGGCTAAAAAGACACGAGTGTATCTGTTCATGCCATCTACTTAAATCTGGTTGGTCGGACTTTTTGCCAACCTAACTCATCATTTTATAGCAGCAACACACTTTATGTACTCTGATAGTGTTCATAATAATTCAGATGTAATCTAAGCATAGTGAATGTGCTCTCAAAAGACCAGAGAAAATATATTTGCTTGCAAAGTCTGAACATCAAACAGAAAATACGAGTTTCAGCAGAGTGCTGTAGATCCAGCGTACATGTTGTTAGCTGGTTACCGCATCCTCAGTCTGCTAAGGGTGCAGTAGACACCTTCTGTACCGACTCTGCCTGTCTGGACCGCTGACTGAATCATCCAGATTTTGTCAGAATCAAGTGAACACAGAGCATGAAATACAAAATCACTTTTAGTTTGAATGGTGGTGGTTTAAAAAGCAGTGGAAAAGAGGTAGTCTTTTGGAAAGTGGGAGAAAGCACCGACTCTGCTTGAGTGTCCTTAAACAAGACGAGTCAGGTCAGCGGGTGTCCTTGTGCAGACAGACATAAGAAAGGAGAAATTCTCCTGCAGCAATCATTAGGCTGTCACCCAAAATAAAGAAGAGGTCTCACTGGTGTGTAGCTGTGCACGTTGCTGCCGCTGCTGACGGCAGTGTTCAGGTTGTTAAGGTTGACGGACGCCAAGCTCTGCTCTGAAAGACTGTTGCTCAGGCTGCCGCCCAGACTCCCTGGACTCTCGCTGCCTTCTGCCTCCGGGTTGTACAGCGCTACCTGCACACACACACACACACATCAGAATCATGTTAACATAACAATAAAGGCTATTATACAGGGCCGGCATTTTGAGGCAAAACACCATGTAAACTCCTTCAAAGGCAGCGATTCATGATTTTATTGTTCCTTGTTGTCCATTTTGTTACTCTCCCTCATTTTGTCCATTTGCCAATTCATATACAGACTAAAGTGAACATTGCCCACCTCAAGAAGTTACCCATGCACCATTAACTTACGAGACAACTCATGAGGAAATATGGAAATTAAAGTGCTGGTCTATGTAAATTAGTCCTGCTGCTGCGTGAAAACACAGAACGTAAACATGGGGATTTTTGATTAAATGTCTTGACCCAGAGACCAGTCCGTAACTGCCAGGTTATTTCAGAAATGTATTTATTTTCTGAGAGTTTTGGCACTGATGAAGACACAAGTTTCGCTTCAGAGGAAGTGTATATTGTCTTGCAGTGACAGATCACAAAGCTTTTAAAAGAAATGCCTCAGGATTATGTTGAATCACGTTTCTCCTGTTTAGTTTGACTGTCAGTACTTGTGAAGCCGAGCGCCAGTGTTACCTCCAGGCTACATTTAATTGTATAGACAAATGTGAAAATATAGCCTTCGGGTGAGACAACAGTAACGGCTCTCTGGGGCAGTGCTCTACCCTGTAGAGCTTCCTTTAGAGGAAACAAGTGTTTTCGATAGTGAGATTTTTAAGTGTTAATCCTGAACATTTTCTGTTTCTGGTGGATTTGGTGATTACTGTAGTGAGCGAACCTGCAAAGAAATGATGATGCAGTTTACAAGAACATTTGAGGTTTACATCAATGCGTTAGAAAAGAAAAAAAAACTGACAATTTTAGGCAGGCTTGAAACTGTTTTTTACATTTAGTAGACCTTCAATCACTACAGTTTTAGAAATTCCAGTAAAAACATTACAATATCTGAATCTAATCCTAATTTCCTGGTATCATATTCTAGAAATGTCTACTTCAAAAGGAACAGGCTCTCTCCAATGCAAACAGAATATTAGTGAGCAAATGTGTTATTGAAGAGGCTCTGACGCACTACTGTGCCTGCAGGATGCCACCTGTCTGGATGTGGGAGCATATCATTGACGTTGGCATCAGCATTATTATCATCAAGGTCCTCTTCTCTCTGCTCTGAATCATTGTTTCAAAATATAGTCAAGTTTTAGTCGCTGCTGAAGTAAAACAGAATCAGTGGACGCTGTCTCTCCATCTGCTGCGTGTGTCACACACTGAACTGTCTGGGGAAATAACGACGATCATCACCTGATGCTGATTTCCTCAGCTGATAAGGATGATCAACTATTGCTTTTTATTGTCAAATTTCATGACTAATTTGTCTGCATACCTAATAAAACTGAAGAAACCTGTACAGAATAACTCAATAATGTCATTAACTGATGTAGTAACTACTGTTTTAGGAAACATAACATAGTGACTTAACCACCACTGCATCATTTTTCTATGTTTCTTCTATATTATATATCTGAAGTAACAAAGGCATCTTTTTCAATCGTCTGAACAAAGGTCAAAAAACAAATATGCTAAATTTACAATTACATGAAATAGGGAAAAGTAGCATTCAAGGGGCTAAAATCAGTAAATGCTTTATATTTCAGTGGATAAATCAAATTTTTTCAGCAATTAATCCATTATAAAAATTAAGAAAATAAGTGGCTATGTAATGCTAGTGAGAATAATATAAAGTATTGTATTGTTCTTACATAATAATCATATTCCCGGACTGTTGAAATATAGTGATCAAAGTGTTTCATATTGACAAATTCTGGGAAGAATGAGTCAAGGTCTGTGAAAAGAGCAGAGTGGAAAACTGGAATAAGCTGTCAAGTCCAGACCTTCACATCACGTCCAGACCAAACACTCTCAGTTATGAGAGCTGCTGCTGCGGGACAGATTTTCTCTTTGGTCGGGGTCAGATGAAGGGGTCACGTACCACACATCATCATTCCATGTGTGTGTGTGTGCCTGATCAGACAGACGTCAGAGGTCCCAGTCGACGCTTGATCTCTGACCCTCATACAGACGGTCACACCCAGTTCAGCTTTTTAGTCAGCGTGTGTGTGTGTGTGTGTGTGTGTGTGTGTGTGTAGATGTGTCACTGCATAAGGTTGTGTGTGAAAGAGCAGAGCTGTTAAACAGGCCAGGCCACTGATGGTGTAAGAGAAATACAGACTGCTTCTGCTGCAGTTTTATATCCAGTCTGTATTTATTATATACTGGAGCAGACGTCAGTTACATTATTTTGGCTTATTTTGTTTCATGGGGAGCAGGAGTTCAACAAAACTCAACTTTTTCTCAGCAATGAGTACAAATGAGTTCATCTTCTTGAATATTTGTCAAAAAACCATCATTACACATCATTAAGAAATACATATACAAAAGATTAGAGTGGCCCAAACCTTTTCTACTACTCCTGCATTTAATATTTGTGGCTCCTGGAGCATAATATGAGTCAAATTCAGCATTGGGTGCTTAGTGGTTGTTAGTTCAAAGGAAGTCTAGCACCTGAGGCTCACCCAGTCCTAAGATTTATGTCTTCAAAACCGAAGCAGCAGGCAGAGGTTGTGTTGTTGTTAGAAATCTATCTTTTCTGCATCACTGATGTTCAACCATCCTTGCTCAGACTCTCAGTTATCTCTCAACCTTTCACACTGATATACAGTTTGGTAATTAGCCAGGTAGCTAATATTAGCTACTCTTGAACTCATGTCAGTATGTGAGTAGCTAACTGGTTACCAGTGGTGGAATGTAACTAATTACATTTACTCAAGTACTGTACAAGTACAGTTTTAATGTACTCGTCCTTTACTTAAATATTTCCATTTTATACTAGTTGATACTTGTACTCCACTACATTTAGTTTTTTAGCTTTAGTTACTGGTTACTTTCTTACTTTTCAATATCAAAGATTAAATCAGTAGTTCCCAAATGTTTAGTCTTGTGACCTCTAATAAAGAATCAGTGTGTAGTTGTGTCTCCTTGTCATGTTTCAGAGGTCTATGAGTTCTTACCAGTTCCACCAAAGAGACATTTCCCCTCTAAACTTCTCACATGGTTTCATTTCAATAATATATATTTAAAGTGATCCAATATTTCACCAAAAATCAAAGATTAGACAAAAGTCCAAAAACTGAAAATAGATTTGTGATTCAGAATACTGTTTTTTCTTCTTTCCTCTCCCATTAATCATCTCACGACCACCTATAAACTAGCTGCAACTAAAGCAGCTGCAACAGTAAAATGCTATTTACACATTGAATTATCAGTATTAAAAATCTGATCATGTCATATATAATAATATATCAATAACAAGGGACAATTCTCTGCAAAACAAGTACTTTTAATAACCTACTTTAAGTAAATTTAGCTGATAATACTTTTGTACTTTTACTTAAAAGCAGGACTTTTACTAGTAATAGAGTACTTTTACACTGTGGTATTGCTACTTTTACTTAAGTAAAGGATCTGAGTACTTCTGCCACTACTGCTTGTTACCACCCTCTTGAATATGAGGACTTGTTGCTTCTTCTTTATGGTGTTGCGAGTCGCCTCAGCGAGCTTCCTGTTTGAAATTGTTTGATTTGCTTGCTGGAAGGAAAGGATCTGTCCAGAGAATTGTGAACCAACAGCCGTGTTTCTCCACTGCTCTAAATGACAACATCTACTCTGTGATTTACACTTTGTTCAACTTTAAGTTGCGACTCGTATTTCATACTTCCAGATGTGGAATATAAAACATCCTTTTAAGCTCGGAGTCATTACTTAGGTCAGGAAAGTTTTGTCAAAGTACAGTTTGTAATGTGAAATCTAAATTAATGTGGCTTCCTGAACAACAGTAGAAATACTACTTTTATACTATTTTATGGTTTCAAATACTTCTAAGTTAGATATTTTAGCATTATATGTTTAAAAACTAATCAGCATTCCAATTCAGTGACATTACTTGGTTAAATGTGTACAAAGTATTTACTGCCTGTAGCAGCCAAACATTTTACAGCGATCTGTGTTTTTCTACCTGAGCAGCTCAAATGAAGGTTGGGAGTGAATTAAAATTCTCACCACTTCCCATTAATGAATTAAATAGGAGGAAACAATGGTTATGTACTGCACTGAGATACATGTTTGGTGGAATAAATCTTTTGTACCTGCCATCTTGCTCTATTTTGTATTGTTTTTGAAAATACCTGCTGAATTAGAATAGTATGGCCTGGAAAAAACAAACCTTTCCGAATTGACTCGCTAGTGTCGTACCTTGTTGGTTACAGCGTTGATGGCCAGAGTGGGAGACACCCCTCCAGACATGATGCAGTCCATCCTTAGAGACTCTGACTCCAAACTGTAAGGAGTTGACGCCTAGAAGGAGAGGGGGAGGACAGAGGAGGACATGTTCATATATGATGTTGTGTTATCCAAATAAACAAAGAAGTCAAATCAATCAACAATGCTTCCAGAAGATCTCCAGCAAAAGGGACTTTTTCACAGAAGACATTTTGATATGTCAAAGTAGAAAAAACACAAGCCTAATAAATAAGATGTATATATATATAAAGATGTATGAATTCCACTGTCATGGCTTACTGGGAGCCATCTTTAATGTTATTAGTATCACTGGTGCTGTTTCTACTATAACAAGTCAAAATGTCTGCACTGAAAAAGGCCTATGATGATGCTCCATGTTTACAGCTAAGCTAAAACTGTGTTAAACGCTAATGTGTCCAACGCAACTAAAAACAGAGTGTAAGCATTTATATTTCTCTTCATTTCAACTTTTAACCCCGCAAAAAACTCACAATATTTCATCATTCCCCAAACAAGTCGGGGGCGGTTGGAGTCACATATCATGAAAAGACATGTCATGTAAAATAACTTATTAGACCCGTCCTCATAAGGAGCTTTTCCAACGCAGTTTGTGTTTATTTGGCTGTGATTTGATACCAGCTGTGGCCAAATTCAAGCTGTTTGTATTGATACGACTTGTGCATTGATTTAAAGTAGTGAATTGTGACACACAGGGCAGATTGATGAAATTTACTGAAAACATTATAAGAATATTGAAGTAGTAGGGACCACGTCCTGTTTCCTTAAGAGCTGAACTGGGAGAACAATAGAGGAAAAATAAAAATCACTGTTTAGCGAATAAATACACCTTTTATAAACCTGTATCAGCTATACTGAGTAGGCAGTGTTTTCTTTTAAGAGTTATATTTACACTTAGATGAAGACGACAAATACGAATAGGTACACGCATATTTTTAAATCTTGCCTATTAATTAATATGCAGAAGTATTTCAAGTATACTTTCCTTTGATTGGAAATATGCGGAGGAGAGTGGCAGTGAGAATGAGGAAGGAAATTAAATGTGACAAAGGTTACTAGAAATGTCTGAATGCTGCCAGTTCATGATTCTGTGCTGAGCCTCCTGAATCACCAGAGTGCCCAAGGCTCCAACTATGTGAACTAGTCGAGGCGCGCTTCATTTAAAGTGCCGGACACTTAAGCAGCCTGGAAAGTGGACACATCACTTGCACTTGATAAGATAAATCAAGCCATCCTCATGCATTATTCAAGCATCTAAAATGTATTCAGCAGCGGTTCATTTTCTGTTGTCCTCACAAAGTGTTATAGTCGGGTTAACAGAGTGTGAGGATATGAGGAACTATTCAAAGATCGATGAGGGGCTAATTTGACGCCTGTAAAATTAAAAAAATAAAAAGAGGAGGACGATATTTTTTCCTTGTCTGACTCCTTTCAGGGTTCAAGACAGCTTGCCTGCCTTCCCAAACTGCTTACAGTAAGAGGATTGGTTGGTAACAATGCAATCTTTAATTTATGATAAACTCCCAAGGAAACGGGTTGTCGGTTCCCTGGTGGAGGCACTTAAAAAGAAGACAATGGAGAGGTGAAGAGAGGAGTGAGGAAGGCTTGTGGAAGAAGGGGGAGAGGAGGAAGAATAGGTAGAGAGATAATTGAGTGGTGAAGGACAGATAGACAGGCAGACAGAAAGGCATACAGGCAATGAAAGAGAGTGATTATGCTGGGGGCACCAGAGACGCAGGTACTAAACTAAGTGTAGACTGCCTGTCTACACATTTATACAATGCATTTATGCAGCTGACGTTTAGCCCCGCTGCCAACTTCAAATCTTTTCATTTGCACAGCCGCTTGTCATCAGAAGACTTTAAAGACTTTGACTGTGTAGCCATAGGTGCAACAAAACCCCAATAAAACAGTATGACATATTTAGCCCACCTTTTTTTTTCCCCAGACGGTAACACGGCTATAAATCTTAGCACTTAAAACCTCCCTGTTTCTCCTTAGCCCATGTGACAGCCCGCAGTGTGTCTGCCAGCAGTGTAAGTGAGGCGTAAGAAAAGGGGTCGAAGGGCCCATCCATGTAAGACGAGATGACAAGGCTCTGAATTAATTAATGTTTGTAATAAAAAAAAAAATCGTTGGTGAAGAAAATATGTCTAACGGCAGCCCCGGGGCCTTCTGTGGTAATTAACTGGAACACAAGCCTAGAATACTCTCCCTCCTCCCTCCGCTCCTTCTTGTTACTCCTCTTACTTCTTTTTTCCTCCTCCCCCTTGCAGCTTGACTTTTCCCTCTCTGCTCCGTCTACCTTGATGTCTTCTTTTTTTTCCTTCATCCGTTCTCTCTTTCACCCTTCCCTTTCTTATTTCTTTGCCATATTTCCCTTCTCTTTCCATTCCTCCCTCTATCTCTCTCTTTTACCTCCCAATGAGCGACTGTGATCGTGCACTTTGCCGCTCCACGCCTGCCTGAGCTCCAGGGAAGAGGAAAGGGCTAAAGCAGGTATACAGGCAGAGAGGGAGAGGCAGGGGGGAGAGCGGCAGACGAACCAATAAACGGACAGACAGAAAGATAATGATCAAGATACAGAGGAGGTGGCGAAGGATTAGAAAAAAAACAGGGAGATGACCAGTCAAGCTACACTGTGATGAAAGAGTCTGCAGGTTTTCTTTAATGAAATAAAAAGATAGGCGGGTGTATGTTCACTAAACCCTCAGTGAGTCAGCTACTGGATACAAAGATCTACAGTATGCAACAAAAACAGAAAGGTACCTGTGTACTGGAAGCAGCTAATGGTGACGTTTCAACCCAGCAGGTCTTCTGCTTGGTCCAGCTGATTTCACTAATTGGTTCCTCAACCTTCGCTTTGATACTAATGTCAATTTATCATCTAATTATTCAACACTTATCATGAAGTAACATCACTGAACAACCATTTTTATACTTAATTCACTTTATCTTTGTAATTATTTGCATGTATTTCAACAGGTGGCGTGATCATGTTGAAATAATTTAATTCAGGAACTTGATCAATAACGGCTTGGTGGGCTGCTACGTGCTACAGCAGCATCTTGAAATAAATGCTATGTCTTGTCACCTGTGGAGCACAGTTATCGGTTCGTGTAAGTTCTGTTGACGTAATGGTCAAAAAGGAATTTCATCTGTCGAATACTGAATCTGCTAAGGGGAAAAGCACAATATACAATAGTCAGAGACAGAGTCAAAACAACGGAGATGTAGACAGGCTGAGGTGACGGCAGACCTGCGATACATCACAGAGCTCAGCCTGCTTTGCCTTTGTATTCAGATCCTCGGGTTAATGACTGTACACCTGCCGCATTCTGCTGGGCTGATGCAGGGTTACATATATTTATGGCCTCAGCCGCTGTCAATCAATTTCCCCAAACCAATTTTCATTCCTACTTTTGTGTTGTCACATCTGCTGTTTTTGTGGCATCTTGAAAATTGCATATCCAAGAACCTGTGGTTAACATGTATTTACATGCAAGTCAATCCCACTTGATCTAGATGAATATAAAATCATGACATTGAGACTAAGTCAAACAAAGAGAAAGGTCTAAATTCTCCATTCCTATTTGTTGTGAGGTCTGTTGTGACATTAAAAAACAACAACCTTGAAATGCCACAAAAGAAAACCCATCGATGCGAGGACAAGATGGAGGAGATCAGAAAGTCTCTTTATTCCATGTCGGAGGAACTAAGTAAAGTGGCTAATCAACAAGCTAAACTGCTTGGACTAATGGAGGACGTCCGGGAGCTCAAGTCATCTATCAAGGAGAAGGACAAAAAAATTGCAGATCTGGAGCAACATGTTGATGATCTGGAACAATACTCTCACATGGATGATTTGATTATAAGCCAACTCAAGATAAGACATAAAACCTTCGCCTGGGCTACAGCTGGTGGAAAAGGTGAAGACGCCCTACTGAGTGAATTACTTTCTTTAGAAAAGCAGGTGCTTCAGTTCTTTGAAAACCAAACTGTTTGTATACAAACCAATGTGATTTCAGCCTGCCATACACTTCCTAGGAAGGACAGTTAAACAAAGCCAATAATTTGTGATGCGCTTTAACAAAGCCGATAATTGTGATGCGCTTTGTGAACAGAAAAGCCAAAACTGAAATACTGAGCCAGGCTATAAAGCTGTGGGGGACTGAGGTCTACCTGAATGAATATCCAACTAAGAAGAACGCTGATAGCAAGGCAGGCACGCATCTTAAAAAAGCAAAACAAAATAGAAGCAACGTGGACGAGGAACTGCAAAGTGTGGATAAAGTTGAGTGGATCACCTGAGGAGGCAAAAGCAATAATGATAAGAGAACTTACTGACTTGGAAAAATATGGATGAATAGTCATCTCTGTTTTTACTGGCTAATGAGATTTATGGACAAATTGAGAGACAGACTGAACTGTACCAACCTAGTGTGCCCACAATGACATGAAATATGAAATATGATGTTATAAAAAACGGACATTAAATCCAACCTATGACCAGTTCTGACAGATGTCATTTATCTCCATCTGGAGATAATGATTGGCAACCAAAAAGGGGTACGGGATATGAAAGCCTCGGACTGAAAACACAGAGCATAAATTACAAGATATGGAGATAAGATATTGATCCTGAGAATAATTTTTACCACAACATGCATAGTCATTGTGAATACTAGACTGAAGAGTAATATTAGTAGGAGCCTTAATACAAACTTTTCAAAGATCCAACATTGTTTGAGACAACTTGATAAGAAGTTTGCTGTAATGATGATCTCTGAGACTTGGCTCAGTGAGGAGCAAGCTGCTATGGTCGAAACTGAGGATATGAGATGTTCTTTATTATTAGGATTTTAAAAAAAGGGACGGGGGAGTTGTTTTATACATTGATAAAGTTTATAAAGGTGAATTTGCGAGTATTATGTCACTTGTTATAGACAATGTTATGGAATGTATCTTGTAGAAATCGAGATTGAGAAATCAAAAAAAAAAAACCAGGATCTTGCATTGATACATTTAGGGATAAGCTATCGGGGCTGTATGAAGACATAAACAATAAGAAAATGTTTTTTAGTTTGTGGGGATTTCAATATTGATTTGTTAAACTGACTTGAACACAACACAACAACAGAGTTCATTAACTCAGTGTACAGTATGTGTCTATATTCCTCAATTACACAGCCAACTAGAATAACAACACACAGTGCTACACTAATTGACAATATATTTACCAATGTTATTGATCAGAAAGTAGTAAGTGAACTACTTATAAGTGATCATCTACCAGTCTTTGCACTCAATCGGCGCTGTATTAGGACCAACAAGGATGTTAAAACTAACAAACTAATTAGACACAAAACACAATATGCGATTAATTCTTTTAAAGAAGACCTATTGAAAAAAGATTGGAATAAAGTCTATGTGAAAGATGTAGATGAAGCCTATGAGACATAACAATCGCTCTCTATGAAAAAAATTGTCCTTTAGTAAAGAAAGCAGTGGAACAGAAATTTGCTGGGTATACAGCACACATGCAAAAAGAAAAATGTATAAATATTTTTTAAAGAAAACAACAAAAGAAGTACAACATACATACAAGACATATAAAGACACACTGACATGAATTATGAGATGCGGCAAAAAGGATTATAATAGTAAATTATTGGAGGACAACAGAAATAATATTAAAAATACATGGAAAGTATTGAATGACATTATTTAAAATGAAACTAGAAAAGGAGGTTACCAAATATATTTCCTGACAAAGAATACGACAACTATTAATGATAAAGATTTAGCTGCAGATGAATTTAATGATTTTTTGTTAATATTGGACCTAATTTAGTTAAGGAGTAACTAGCAGTAAAGATGTGGAAGGTAAAACTATTAATGTAAATAAACAGTCCATGTTTATAAGGAGAACAGATGAAAAATAAATGATTAGCATTGTTAAAACATTTAAGAGTAAGACGTCTACAGTCTAGAAAGGCACTGATATGTCTCTGGTTCAAAATATTATTGAGTGTGTGGTGAAACCTCTGACACATATTTGTAATCAGTCTCTACAAACTGGCGTATTTCCTTGCAAAATAAAAACAGCTAAAATCTTACCTATATATAATGCAGGAGACAGACATTTACTCTCCAATTATAGACAGTTCTCTAAAATACTGGAAAAAATATTCTATAAAAGACCAGATGATTTCATCACAAAACATAATATACTGTGTGAACAGCAATATGGGTTTAGCTCTTAAAGGACAACTTCGCTCACACTAATAGAATTTGTGGAGGAAATATCAACTGCATTAGAAAATAAAGAATATGCAGTGGGGTTTTTCCTGGATCTTACAAAAGCATTTGATAATGTTGATTATGACTTATTATTGAAGAAATTACAAAGATATGGAATTAGATGGGTAGCACTCTAGGTAGTTACTTGGAAAATAGGTATCAATATGTGTAAATAAATAATTTTAATTAACCAACTAATAAAGGTTATTTGTGGGGTTCCCCAAGGCTCAATGTTAGACCCATTATTGTTTATTTTGTATATAAATAATATATATGAGGTCTCCAAAATATTAAAAATTCATATTATTTGCAGATGATACCAACAACAACTTTTGGATACAGTGGAAAAAGAACTGGAAATGCTAAAGAGTTGGTTTGATTCTAATAAACTAACACTGAATTTAAGTAAATCTAAATTTATAATTTCTGGTAATTATTTAACTAATTCAAAAAGAAAACTCATGATAAGTGATATTGACATTGAAAGAGTGTCTTAAATTAAATTTCTTGGAATGATAATAAATAAGAAATTATGCTGGAAGCCACATATAAATTATATTAAAGCTAAAATATCAAAGTCAATTGATTGCAATACTATATAAAGTTAAAGATCTTCTAAATCAAGCTTTGTCATACAGTATAGTCCCATATATAACTTACTGTGTGGAAGTGTGGGGACATACATATAAAACAAATACTAATCCAATCTTCATAACAATTGTAAACAAAATTACTTATAGAGAACCAACAAACAACAACAAAGGCTCTAAAATTTAAAGATGTTTAAATGTGTGTTGTTTTCAACTGTGGTATCTGAGTATCTGCCTCCTTTTTATGTGTCTATGTATGTGAGTATATGAACGTGCATATTTATACACATGACCTAATTATTTCTGTTATTGATTGCAGACCGAAATAAATTTAAACTATAGGCTCTTTTTCTGTTATGGCACATCATACATATAAAATGGCACATGTGCTGGAGAAGGGGCATTTCTGTCAGCACAGACATGTTTCTCTCCAGTAGCAGAGGTCCAGTAATGAGTCAGTCAATATCCATTAAATAGCACACAGCAAAGATACCCCTGCTTATTCAATACAGCCAGGGGAAAAGGTGCATGATGTATTTGAGGTCTTTGCTATTTTTGTGCCTTTTCAAAGTAATTATTGCTATTATATAGATGAAGGGCTCATATTCAAAGTCTGATGCAGTAGACAATTAGATTAATAGAGACCCTTCAAACAAGCATAACATGCAGCAAGAAAAAAAAATAAGCAAAAAGCAAACAATAAAAGAATAACCTGCATTTTTCATTCTCTCCGTGAAATTTATTAGCACCACACTAAAGCAGGCAGCTGACCATGTACTGTAGTTGTGGAGTGAATGATTGTTGCTCTACTGAACACTGCACAGTAACACTATATGAAGTGTGGAGTCGGTAGAAGATTTCATTTGTTGTAGATGTCATGGCCTGCTGGCAGATGGCCTCCCCACTGTAACCAAACTTTGTCTTTGTCACCTGATCGTCTTGGCGCTTCACTTGGTATCACTGATCTGATCCCAGACCCTTTTCAATCCACATTGTGTGCCAATGATTGCAATTAATGCCTCTTAACCACAATAATAACAGAACAGAACAAAATTTGCTGGTATGTTTTTAACTGTAAATTGATTTGTAAAGTTTGGTCGACTGTAACATTTCACTGCTCTGCCCAGAACACTGTAAGCTTTTTTGTTTGTTTGTTTGTTTGTTTTTGCTTAAAAGGTACCTTCCTGGTCTATTCGGACATCATTATAGCACGGAAAAGGGGAAAATACTGGATGTCTGTTCACACACAAACATTTCTGTGGCATCTCAGGTGTATGGAGCAGCTTTTCTCAGTCTCTTGTTTTTCTGCTCATGCGCCTTCTCAACAATACTCCCATTTGCCACTTTGTGGACTTTAAGCTTGAACTGGAGTGAAACAGGGATTTATTTGAGAATTGGGAAGCTAAAAAACGCTAGGACTATTGTGGCAGCAAAACCTCAAATAGCACATGTTAAAGTCTTTGGGAAATAATAACAGTATATCGATGTCAGTTGAATACTAACTTACATACAGTGTGGTTGAGGTACTCACCCTTTCTCCAGAGCGCGGCCTCTTCTTTGGCCTGCTGGGTACTGTGTCCTCTTTAGGGTTGGTGTCTATGGCCCAGTAGGAACCCTGGAGATTGACCCCAATAAAACAACCAGTTAAGCCATCTGTTTGATGGAAGCTGCTGTGTATTTCTCTAGTGCTTTTGATTGCTCTCTAGGTTTAGCTACACTTACATATTCTTTTTTATCTTTCTTTAATAAGGAGTCAGTACTCAAATAATTACTTTAATTAAAGAAACAACACCAAAGGAGGAAAAATTACTCCATTACAAGTGTAAGTACTGAATTAAAACATTTTCTAGTGTTACCTGTAAAATAAATACAAAAATGTACCTTATATATTGAGCATAAAGGTTCTCATTATAGGAAAGAAATCTTGTACAGGATTCAACAATTAGTGTATTAATGTGTTAGAAATACTGGATCTTATTTTTGTAGTTGCTCCAGGTGGTGCGAGTGAGTGTGACTGCCGAATCGTAATGTTGGTTTTAACTACAGCAATGGATATTTTTTTATAAGTAGATAAAGTCATGTTTTGAATATGTGGAGGCTGACTAGTAATTACAGCCGTTTTCCAAAATGAAAACTCAGAATGCCTTTAAATATGATACTTGAGTATATGTAATTAGTTACTTCCCACCTCCTTAGATAACTTTATTGATTCCATTTGACAAATAACAATAGAGACTAGTCACATATGAAAGATATACAGCCACAATGGTAGACTAAAAAGAAGTCAACAAAAAAGATAAAAAATATAATACATATAAAATGAAACCTTACAATTTATGTCAAGAACACGACCCATATTTCAGGAAACAAACAAGTATCACATGTCATTCAAAATGTTCACAGCTGTGGAGACAAAAGACCTTCTCATTCTGTGGAGGATCTTAAACTGGTCATTTAACACACTTGTTAGTTTGTTGCAAACACCTTCACACCGATGTATGGTTTGAACTCTTCTCCTGGTTCCTTCCTCCAAAACATTTTGTAACGAATCAGTAATCAAACCAATTATAGATCCGGCCTTTTTAATAAACTTGTTTATCCTATTCCTATCATTGGCAGCAATGCTTTTACCCCAACAGTCAACAGCATAAAACAAGGTAGTGAGCACAAAACTCTGGTAGAAAACGTTTAAAAGCTTCTTACTGACCTCGAAGGACTGAGAAAAGCAACCTGGATGGTGTCTTTTTAAACATAGCAACATTTTCCTGCTTTGCTTTAGATGTTGTTTCAAATAAGAGTGGTAGGTAACAGAGCAATTAAAATATTAATTACAGCATATATCTGTTATTATCTGCCATTATTTGTCAATTATTTGACAATTCCATCTGTTTGTAATGAGGTATCACTTTCTATTGAGAGTACAATTAAGCCTCTTTTTTCTCACTTTTCCCCAGTGAGGCTGCTTCAGTCCCTCTAATAGGGGAAACAAGTGTCACTAAACAGAAAAAGGTGCAGTAGATGGATCTCCCTTGCATCAGATATCTGTTGTTATTCCAGTTCTAGATCCAATCAGTTTCCTCTAGGTCTAGGTTTCCTGTGGTGCATGCTCCTGCTGCCTTCCCCAAGAAAATCCACTAAAATCCTTTTGATACACAACGTTAAAACACAGCAGCCTCCAAAATACACACATACAATGAGAGAGGAGGAAATCAATTGCTTTTAGGTCCTTGATTTCCTCCTGGTCTGTCCCCCCCCCCTCCTCCCCCACACACACTTTCATTTTTCCTCTTCCCTTCCTAGCAGGTCCAAAGCTGCAGACAGAATTCAGGAGGTTCATCTAGGCCACACACACACACACTAACACACACACATACACACAAACACACACACACACACACACTTCTCCTCCCCCTGTCTCTCAGTCCCACATCACTGAACAGTACACAGCCAATTAACGTTAGCACATGCATGATTTAGCTTCTCCTCTCTCTGCGGCTTCAAACAGACCATGTACATTCAACTTCTCTGCACACAGATGACCTCCCCCTCATACCGCGGTATTGACCACTTCGATCCAAGGTGTGAATTAAGGTGCTGGTCAAGCCCAAGTCAGGCTAATCAGGGGGGAGCCGCTCTCTTTGTGTCTTTGCAGACTATAGGCCTCCACTCAAGCCCAATGATTTTGTTTGAATTATTTAAACCTTCTTCCCCCTAATTCATTTTTCAATGGCTCCAAAATCCCCACAGCCTGGAGACACTCCCTCCTCCTACCGCCCACTAAAAAAAATGAAAAGAGTTTTGAGCGCTCAGTGAAAAGTTTTGGTTTGTCAGTTTTTGTAAAAAGTGGTGGATTGCTTCTCACATTAACCCTGTGATGAGTTGAAATGCAGACATTTGAGCTTTTATTAAAAAATCTTGTAAGGGCATGCTTCAGTGATCAACTGTAATTATATACTTTCCCCCGTCTGAGCAATTCCTTCGATTCAGCACAAACAAGGACTTGACAAATTGTTGTTATCAAGCCGGCGCTGCTGAAGTGGCCGTGGCAACTCTGCTTCCTAACCGCAGGAGTAGCAACGGTGAAACATATCTAAAGCTTCCTCTGATTGTGTGTGTGTGTGTGTGTAAGAGAGAGTGAAACAGAGCCTAATAAAGCATAACAGATGCGTGAACGGCCTCGTATCTGAAGGGGTGTACCTACATATACTTATTATTCATTACTCCCTGTACCACATTATTACTTGGCAGAATCAATATCGGAAGAGTAGCAGAAAACAGAGAAAACGGCATTAGGCATTCAACACAACCAGTTATGGAGCAACAAACTGCTTTTAAGTACAGACTCTGTGTGTGTGTGTGTGTGTGTGAGAGAGACAAAGAAAGAGAACAAGTGAGTATGGGTGTCTTTTGGTGCACTGATGCACAACCGTACACACACATGTGGCACGAGGGCGTCTAAACACGTGAAAAGTAATCACCGTTTCCTCAGCCGTATTTGTAAGCTCGCTGAAATAGGCTTGCATTTTCATTGTGTGTCGCACCGTCATTCAAGCTGAGCTTTTCAGTCGCATTACATTGTTCAGGAAATACTTACTTTTCCAGGGTCGTCTTTGGAGCGAGGCACTTTGAGAAAACACTTGTTCAAGGACAGGTTGTGTCGTATAGAATTCTGCAGGGAAAGACAGACAGAGAATGAGAGAAAGAGTAAGAAAAGGCAGGAGAAAAGAAATAACAGGAAAAACAAAAAGTCAAAGAGTAATTTAACACTGAATTCACTCAAATAAGTAAAATACATTTATAGTGACTTTATTATACAGTACTATCAAGTGATTCTGGTCAATAGTGTTCATTGTAACATCACTTCTTTACCTGTTTCCACAGAAAATTGGATATTCTGTCCTCTAGACCAGTGGTTCACAATCTGGGGGTCGAGGCCCCCCAGAGGGATCACAAGATGATTAATGTGTGATGATTAAATAATTCATTCTTCTTCGCCGAATTTTTGTTCATTTTTTCTGACTTCTCTCTTAGTAATTCCTTTTTTCTTGTGAAATACTGGGTAGCCTCTAAAAAAATATTTAAACAGAACAATTTGAAAATGGAAAATCACTTTGGTCAAACTGCTCATAACTCATAGGCATTTTCAACCACCCCCCCAAAAAAATCTGTGAACAATCTGTAACGCTGCCTCGTACTCGATGCCCCCGAACAAGACAACGTCACGTTCTTACATAACAACACAAATCAACTGACGATGTAGAGAGTTGCATCTTAGAGCAAGAGCATGTGACCGAGAACAGAGCTTCAAACAAGTCAGGCTTTGAACCACTTCTTGGCCGTCAAGAAAAGTGTTGAGTAAAAAAAGACGCTTCGGGTACGGGCGTGGCTTAGAGTGGGGTGTGAGCGTCTGTGGGTGTGTGGTGTCCCAGTTTGGGGTGCTCTGAGTTCGAATGCATTTATTGAATATGTGAAGGGGTGTGTTCAAACTGAAAGGGTGTTACATGAAAATTCAGCCATTTTTGAAGCATATAACAAATCCATGGTTTTGGCCATGATGAGGAGAAACTGAAATTTCTGCAATTTTTAACACCTCCTATTGTGTTTATTGTGTACATGTGAGAGAACAGAAAGGGAAAGAGAGAGAGGGAGAGAGAGGGAGAGAGAGGGAGAGAGAGGGAGAGAGAGGGAGAGGGCCCACAAACAGCGTAGGCTAACCTGACATGAACCTGTTCTCCCTTCAGGCTCCCGTTCTCCACTCATCTGCTGCTGCTAATTAATACCACTGGGGAGGAGGAGGGGAGAAGACAGAGGGATGGGAGGAATTTCTCTGCTCCTTCTCCCGAGTTCTCGCTGCTCAACACTGGCTTTGTTTCACCAACAAAAACCAGCCTCTCTTTCTGTCTCTAGCATACCATAACAGCCTGGCCCACCTCTGCCTCGTACTGCTCCTCCTGGAGAAAAAGCTCCAGCAGTTTTCAGCTGCTCTACTTAGCGAGTCACTGGTTGTTTTGCGGCCGTCCATCAAGGAACTGCGTGACAGTCGGGCGAAGAAAAAGGCAGTGACGACTGCCACCAGCTCGGCACACAAAGGCAACCATCTGTTCCAAAAACTTTCCTGTGGGAGGTGGCAGTGGGTAACAACGAGTCCACCAATCACTTCAGCAGTCTAACTTTACTAACCTCCACATCAGGATCCAAAATTAACACCCGCCAAGCGCCAAATGCGGGTAGATTTTCCGTTTGGTGAGTAAATCGCTATCCGCCACATGGGCGGGTAAATGTTTGTACCAAAATAGTCATGCCATAAAATATCTGGCATGATGGGGGAAATTACTCATGTTTGTCCCTATATACAGCGTAGACACGTTCACCATATGTGTTTTTTACATGTGTCTAAACAATGCGTCAAAACTGTAGGAGTGCTTGAGACGGTCTGAGGTGAAGGAGTGCCAGCCACGGACCGTCTCGAGTGCTCCTACTTTCGCGGCAAAATTTGCTAAACCAATGGATTTTTTCATCTACCGGTCCCCTCGGCAGGTGAAAGTTCATTTCGGACACTACTCTGTATACTGTTTGTTTATTTACACAATTTTTTTATTACCCAAGCAGTTTTTGCACATCTGTGCACTACTTGCGATGTCTGCACGACGTTGTGTATTTAAGACTTTGCACACTAAAGCACTTTTCACTTTCAGGTATGTGTGCTCTAAAACAGGGGTTTTCAAAGTCTGAGACTGTGGGCGTCCCCTCAGACAAAGCTTGGAAAAGGCGCCCCCTTACCCCCTTTAGTTTACTTGTTAGTTTCACTCAATTCCTGGATGCCTACTGGATCATGATTATGTTATTTGATCCCATAGACACTCAATAATTGAGCCAAGATAGCCTAATATTGCTGTTTGACATAACTTCAGACTACACCAAATACATAAAAAAGTCTGTCCTAAGGCATTTATTAGTTTCTGACTCTGGGAAAGTGGGAAAAACAGTAAAACAGTAAACATTACCATAAATTATCATGTCTCTGAACTATCTCTTTAACCAAATCACACACATTCAGGCTATTCTACATGATCTCCTTTTGACAATTAATGTAATATTTTTTCACTTCCAGTCACTGAGTGCTGTGCCTTAAAAGTTACCACTGCTCACCATAAACCATGAATTTCTTAATGTGCGTCACCATGAGCTGTCCCCTAAATCTAGCTTTTTTTGTGGCATTTTTCATTTGGCATTTGTGGCATTTTTGCCTTTTTATTGGATATTGGGCAGTGAAGAAGCAGACAGGAGACAAGGGGAGAGAGAGATGGGTATGACATGCAACAAAGGTCTCTGGCTGGAATCAAACCAGAGACATTGCAGTTTTGTGGCATATGCAGTAACCATTTGGCTATAAAGGCGCCCCCCTATATCAAGCTTTTAAATTATTAATCCTAGGATAGTTTGGGGCACACAGGGAGCTTGTTTTTCTCATGAAAAACTAAAACCTTCTAACCTTAACTGACTTGAGCGTCAGAATACAGAGCAACACATGCTTTTACACCACACTGATTACTTAATTAATTAGTATATAGGCCTACTTGTAATACATTGACATAAGATGAGGTGAATCCCCTCAGTTATTAGAAAATATTTTATGACTGAATCAAAACATATTTCAGCAGTATTGAATTTTAGTTGTCAGGGAGCTATGATGGCAAGAAAAATGGTATTTTCAGACCAGAGTAAATAAACTTTGGAAAGATCATTCCTCTCCCCACCGTGTTCCAGTGTTTAAAGGCATCAAATTTGTTAACTTGGCAATTAGAGTTGTGCAAAAATATCACTACAGTATGATCAAGATGTAGTCAAGATATTAAAAATAGTTGTCATGCTAGCAGCTCTATGAGGCTGTATTTAAGCACAGCTGTGCTTTGAGTTAAATGATAATGTTAACATGCTAACATGCGAATGTCTAGGAGGTATGTTTTTCACACTCTTACAACAATCTTAGTTTATGTTCATAAATCAAAGTGTTGGATGAATGAGTACTTTGACCTGGTGATGGTTCAAGATGAAACTTAGATCACCAACTCATTCTGAGGGGAACATGAATGTGTGGACCAGATTTCATGGAAATCCACTGAATGGTTGAGAAGTTCGACTCAAATCCATAAACTCACACTAGAGGAAAAAGTCAAGGCATCACTAAAGTCATTCGAAGACTGCAAACTGTAAATATCTGTAGAAAACGTGGTGGCGATCCATCAAGCAGATGAAGTATTTCACTGGATAAGTGAAAACTTTGAGCTGTTGGTGGCGCTAGAGGAAAAGTCAGGGAATCACCAAAGTCATTTGGATTCATCCTCTGGGCAAAATTGATATCTGAACCAAATTTTATGGACCAAAGTACTGGACATTACCATCAATATAAACATGCTGCTAGAGTGGCTGAAAATCTACTCTTGAGTCAAAATATTATCTGGGACTCTGGATATCATAACAACATGATGTAACTGTTATTTTTGTTATTCTGGTCTTACAATAAAGGCTACATTAGAGCTCAGTGACAAAGATGTCTGAGCTTATTTCTTATTTCACTGGTGTCTTTGAGTGAAATAAACAATGAAAGCCTCTACGTGATGTTTGTTCTTCAAATGTTCCTGTCATTATGTCTGCGAAGCTCCAATAATTGGCCACAAAATACTCTCAGAATTATATCAATACATGTTGATTTCAGTTTTTTTGTCAAAAATATTGTGACATTTGATTTTGTCAGTATATACTATCCTAAATAATTACAATTGTATCAGCTCAGTTACCATTTACAGTATGATCATTTCCACTCTGATCATTGTGACCTTTCTTTTTTTTAATTTACATTTTAATTACAGAAGAAAAAAAACCCAGACCAAATACAAACAACACAAACACACAACACAAGGACAGAACACGAGAGGTTACAGACATAAAACAAAAAGAAATAAATATAATATACTTTCTTAGGAAATCATTACATCACCAGTCCTTCTTGACAGGACTTCTCCGTTCTACCTACAAAGATCAGGTTTCCATTTCATTGTGCTGGCTTTATATCTTGGATATGTAAGGAGCCTTCATAACGTACACACCACCTCCATATATGACACATGCATACATGCACACTCACACTGTTAGAAACCCACACAGTGACACAAAAGACAGCTTCTCTTTTCTTGTCAATGACAGGAAGAAAAAAAAAAAAAACAACAACCAGGATTTTACCGTTCAGCCAGCTGCAAGGACGTATATTTTCAAGTAGGAAAATGTGTGTGTGTGTGTGTGTGTGTGTGTGTGTGTGTGTGTGTGTGTGTGTGTGTAATTGCGTAATGAAAAGAGAGACTGTCCTTCCACCTGGAAAACATCAGTCTAAGCCTACATTTCATATGCCGACAAATAAACGCAAATGCCTTCTTTCCTACATGTTATGGAAACAGTAATCTCCTCTCACTGAATGGAAATAGTCATCATCAATAAACCTACTGATTAGCAGTGCTGCAGAGTAAGATAATAAGATTCACTGCCGTGTCCTCCTTCCGCCCACTCCTTGCCCTGTCTGATTAATGAGCTTATTGGGCCAGGCTGGGGCCATGCCATTCCTGCCCAGTAGCTGATGGATCACACAGTCAAAGGCATCGTGTGCGAGTGTGTCTGCCTGTGTTTGTGTGAAATGTAGGAAGAAGACTACTGGTCCAGGTCCTTAACTTTTCCAAGAGCAAAAAAATCCTATACATAGCATACATGCTCAGTGTTTCCACTGCAGGAAAATGTCTCAAGAGTCTGTAAACACAGTAAATCAGTGTTTGCCTTCTCTATATGCAGCAGTCTAGAGAGTCTTTTCAGACACACACACACACACACCAGGCATCTCTGAAACCAGTGTGGTCTACAGGTTAAGAGAAACTCATGGAAAAATTAGCAATGTGGCCGTGGTTATGTTTTTCATACACTTATGATATTTGTATACACATAGCTTTTAAAGGGATGTTTAAAAAAAGCAGCTCGGCAGGTTGGGGTATGTGCAAAAAAAGGTGATGTTTATTAACAAAAATATTAATGCAACAGAGGCAAAAATGAATCCCGGAAATTGAACAAAAATAACTGCTCCCTCACCGTACGCAAACTGACTGGCGACAAAATCTGCACTCATTCATTGTCTATGGGAAGTGACCAATTCACTGCACAAAGCATGCTGGGATACCTGACGACACAGACCAAGCTAGCGGTGTGATGAGAGAGCGGGACAGATTCAAAAATTCAAACGGTGCTCACATCAAGACAACCAATCAAGCTGCAGCACCATCGACTTTTTGAACAGCTGTGTGTGCCAGCTGTTTGACTGGGCACGGGTTTATACGAATTAGTCGCGTACAGTGGGCGAGCACCATCAGCCTCACCAAACTGGAACGTACCATCTACTCAGGTTACCACAGGGTGAGTTGGACTGACAAAGCATAAGAACAATACAGATTTCTCTGTTACTGCTGACAATCACAGTTTTCTATAGTCACACACACACAGCCATGAGTGCAACAAATTATGCAGAATGTCATTAACTACAGAACAGTTTTATTCTTCCTACCTCAACTTGACAGAGTTAAGTGACTCACTGCTTAATGCAGCTAATGATGTATACATGTTGTCACTATCACTGATTAAACAGATGATCTGCCCTACCATCACAAAACTCTCAAAAAAAACCCAACCCATCACAGCAGGATTGAAGCCCTTCAACAAAATATAACATTGTGAAACACAAACCACCCAAATGAAACCCATATTCCATCATTGGTGTAACATAACTGATAAATTAACAGAAACATTGGACTGAAATTTGTGATTTAACACAAAACAATAATAATTGTGGAAACCAGGACCCAGTGAAAAGGGAGAGGAGCAACCTTTTCAGTTATAATGATACTTTTATTACTACATCAATTTGATTAAACATGAATTTGCATATAAAGCAGGGGCCGCTATTAAAGTAGTTTATTACAGTATGCTCAAGATAGAGAGATACTATATATAGATAGATAGATTAAGTTTCAGCACATTAAGTCGAGGACTAATAATGTGTATACATATGCATGAATACACTGTTTATATAATTTTGAGAGCAGACTACAATGCAACTGCATCCACTCAGTCTACGATCTACTCTAAGTGTTCAGTTCCCATTGATGCCTCCTGATTTAACCAGCATTTTTTAGAGACTGGAGATTAAGAGCTATGTCACCACAAAATAAGGTCATAACAACCGTTTTTATGCAGTTGTTACTAGACATATAGGGATTTGTGCTTGCATACAGTGTTTACATGCTACGTACAGTATAAACTGTGTATGTGATAGTGGGTGCTGCTGCTGCTGCTGCTGCTTAATGTAGGGTGTAGGATCCTGGACTTGAAGAGGTTAGTTATATAAAGCAGGCTTGATAAGCATGGATGACTTTTTGACAAAATGCAATGTGATATAATGTGATGTGTGACAAAAAGTCAGGTTTTGGGGACATGCTTTCGGGTGGAAAAGAAATAGAGGAAAGTAGTGTGCGACTGTGTGTGTGTGTGTGTTTGTGTGTGATGTGTTAGAAAGTGATCAAAGAAAGAATGATGAAGCTGAAGGTTGACAGGAATGGTTGAACAGGTTAACGTGTGTGTGTGTGTGTGTGTGTGCAGACAAGGTAGGGTGCATGTCAGAGGAGGCAGAAGGATATTCCGGCCTGTGTGTGTGTGTGTGTGTGTGTACACAGAGAAGACTGAAGTTACATAAGCGGGTAGGTTTGGAAGATTTGGGTCATGGTAGCTGAGTTAAATACAACGGGGCAACATGAGATGGCATTTCCTCTAAACGGAATTAAACAGTCTTGAAAAGTGATGTTTCGCAAGTGAGGCGACAAAAACTGTTCCATTTTAACAAAACACCGAATAACTTGATGAAGTTGAGCACGCTAAAAACTCACAACATAACTGGTATAGAGTTTAAGTTGTAAAGAGGAGGGATTTACAGTTTTTCAGGTGCCCAGGTTTCTAGTTGCAGTGATTGTTTGATAAAAAGTCAAAGGCAGAAGCTTGTGTGCATAAAACTCACAACTCCCTAGGAGCAATTCTGTAATAAACATGCGCTTAGAGCTTATTTGAGAATCTATTATTCGACACAGGGCTTTTTATTCTATTAGTTTATTTTATTAAGTCCCTAATTTCTGCTCAATAATGCAAACTCAACATCTCAACAACTCCCTAAAACCCTTCCAGCAGTTCACAGGATGTCTTTCCTTCCCTGGAAGGGTTTTATTGTAAAACATCTGCAAGGTGTGTTGGGCCTCATTAACAGCAGCTTGTCTTCATGATGAAGCAGAAATTTAAATTTCACAATCAGTGAGTACGAATAGTATTTCAGTTAAAAATAGAAACTCAACAGAATGCTGAGTGAAGCAAAACTGTGTCGTTTTACTGATGGAACTAATGCTGTAAAAATAGAAATGATGCTGATGTGCCATATGCTTGCCATTACAGCACTGATATCAATCATTTTGTGGGTTTTCGCCCTCTCTGTCTTGGCTATTGTTTGGGGCCTAGCCATTATTGGAGTAATGTCTTTTATGTGAGAATGTAGAGGACACTGAACATGAAGACAGACATGTAAAAACACAAGATATCCATTTAAGATCTGTAGACAATATGAAAACAGTGAAAAGCTTTCGATAAAGATCAAGTTTGAGTTTTTGAAATAAACAAATAACAGAGGACAGCTTAAAACAAATGTACAGATGTAAATAAATGCCAGTGGACTGTTGTGTGAAATCCAAGTAGGTAGCTGCTGGTCTGAAAAGTGAAGCCAATGCAGAAGTACCTTAAACCTGAATTCTCTCTAATGGTCATCAGGGGGCGACATCACTGGCCGCAAAGAGAAGACCAATTGTATGGAAGTTAATGAGAAAATGACCCTACTTCTCACTTGATTTATGATCCCAGCAAACACTTTTCTAATGAGGTTATGGTTTCAGTTGCTTGTTTCAAGTCTTCTTCAATAAAGCATGATGTTCATTTTGTAAATTATGGTCACATGAGAGTGAAACAGACAATAAAGCAGCGTATGCTTTAGGGCGTGGCTACCTTGTGATTGACGAGTCACTACCACGGCAATAACATTGATTACTTAAGGTAACCATGGCGTAACCCCAGATTCACAGAGTATAGCTGTAACCGTCACTATTCAGTGTTTTTTCGGTTCATGAATGTTAGTTGTAACATTTTGGTCACCTAAAAAAGTCTTGTTCAGCATTTGGTTGTACTGTGAGACCATCTAAGGAGTCGGATGTTCAGTTTTTCCAGTAAATACATTTTTAATGGTTTTAGGCCTGTTTTTTGCTAGCGAAGATTAGCATTAGCATTAAACATAGACTGTAAATGCACAATGCTAACCAAGCTAGCAGCTAGCACTAGGGTCAGCTCCACCCTCTCATCCAAATATGGTCACTTCTGGCTCCAAAAATCCAAGATGGCGACGGTCAAGTTGCTAAACTCAAGGTCTCAAAAGGGCAGTCCACAAACCAATGGGTGATGTCACAGTGACAACTTTCATGTTTTTTTTACAGGCTATGGTGAAATCCAACATATTGGGTCACTGTGGTTTTGGGGATGGGCGAGCCGCAGAAGTTGGAGAAAAGACAAACTGTAGTTTGTAAGTTTGTTTGAAAATAAATTCACTAATGTGGCTGGCTGGGAGTCTATTGTGCAAGATAAGAAAGGAACCATTCATGTCTGTGGCTGTGTAAATCCCACAGAAAACTGCTCAACTGGGTGTCTGTAAGGAGACTAAGATCATAGGGCCAAAGGTTTGCTGGTCGGGGTATTAACCTATGGAGGGCCAATGGAGTTTGACGTGCACACACAAATGCACACCCACGCTGCAGCATTCAGGAGAGTCTCTCCCATGCCCTTCAGGATAAATGTATTGTGGTGTCAGAGAGGTAGTCCTTGTGCGCCCACAGACAGAACAAGAGATAGAGAAAAGAGAGAAAAGGAAGGAAGATAGAGCAGGAAGGCATATTTAGAGAGAGGAGAGACAGAGGAGATTTTATTAACTTTCAGCTGAATCCATACAGCGCATAAAGAGAAGGTAAAATGTGATAAAGTTTGAAGGTAAGGCAGAAGGCAGAGGAGAAGGAGCTAGGAGGAGGGAGGGTACAAGAGGCACAAAGAAGTAAAGAGCTGGAGTCGGCTAGAAGAGGAAGTGTGGGGGTACACGCACATACGGACAGATGTCTCAGATGTGAGAGTCTCCTGGGTTCTGAGCATCATTGAGACACCTTATTATATCCTGATGGTGACGGAGTGACAGACGCTCCGTGAGAATGCGGGGTTGAATACAAGTCACTACTTCAAACCCCATCTAATACATATTCATTTCATTTGATGGACCCTTCCCCCGCCCTCTTCACTCCCTCACTGAAGTACTTCACACAAGTCATCTATAAGATGAGAGGTTTGTGTGTGTGTGTGTGACTGTGGAGTGTGTGTTTATACACTGTGTATGTGCCTGAATGTGTGTTTGTGTGTGTGCAGCCGTGTGTATTTCAGTATTCGCTCTGTTTTGCTTGCACCTGCGTATACGTGTGTATGTAGGCAGGTGTGTGTGCACCTGTGCATGCGCCTGTGACTGTGTGCAGCTATGTACACACCTGTTCATCTGTGTTAAGGTGTGTGTGTGTGTATGTGTATGCATGTTTTACAGCATGAGTCTAACATATCTGCTTACAGATATGTTTGTGTGGTGAAAAGAGAGGGAGAGCAAGGTGAGTGAGTGTGTATGTGTGTGTGTGTGTGTGTGTGCGTGTTTGTGTGTGACAACAAAGACATCTCAGACGAGGTGGAAGTAGGGTTGCTGCTGTCTCTGGGGATCTTGCAAGAAGCTCCAAAACAGGAAGGATACACTAAAATGCAGTGTATCATTCCAACCAGCAGGCCCTGCTGGAGCAAAATGTGCCCAAAACCAGCAACTTCTCATTTAAAAAGGGGAAAAAAAGTCAAATGAATATAGTTTCTTATCTTTTTTACTATCTTGTGATCCCTCAGATTTAATTTGCAACTCTTTGGAGGTTCCAGACCTCCAAATTGGGAACCACTGTCCTGAGCTGCCAAATATTAGAAGTAACACTTCACCGACTAGCTACCATCCTCCCCGTGTCACATCCGTAAGATTTCTCATCTCACAACTGATTTAGAAAGACAAATCCTTTCAGCTGTTATTTTAATATACTGTTTCAAAAATAACAGCCAAGACCAAACTAGCTGGCAGGGCAGCAAGAGGTCACGGTGGCACACTTCCTGTTGCTGGTTGTGTCGAGCAGAACGCTGCGGTGAAGTGACAGCTTCTGTCAGCGGCTTTCCGGGAGAGGAGGTGAGTGAGCGGGGACGGAGGAAGGGTGAGCTCTGATTGTGCTCTGCACCCCAATAATGTTTGACAGTCTCCTTTTTCTATTCTCCCTGAAAAGTATGAAGACCAGTCCAGCGTGAGTTTCTGAACTACATGGAAGTGAGCTGTGTCGAGCCGCTCAGGACTGAGCTCCGTTCATGTCTACTGAAACTGCACTGGTTAGGCAGAAATAGACAAAATCCACACTTCAGGCATCGGTGTACACCAACCAAAGTCCTTGTCATATGGACACACGCTCAGTGGTGCCGGACAAATCAAATCCAAAAAGTCCACCAGTCGAGGGGAACGACAGAGCACTTAAGTAATGAACACTTTGGCAGCACCCACTCATGGCGATGCAAAACTGCATTTGAACTTGAGTATTTGGTTCTTGCTGGAGAGGCTGTCTGAATCAAACCTTCCTGGCACATCAGATCAATACAGACAAAACACAGTGGGATACTATGCACAACATCATGGGAAACCATTAGGAAAGCTTACGCTGCTCAAGATAAACAAACATAAAAAATAATATCGCAGGTGACTGGGTGTAACGTGACAGAGGAAAAATCTTGCAACAACACATGTACAGCTTATGGTCACCTCACAGTAGGATCCCCAGAATCTGCACCAATGTTCAAGCCCATTTTATAGGCCAAGCGTGCAGAGGTGAGACAGTCAGCACTGTTTGAACTCCTCTGTCAAGCTCTCCTTTTTCATTCTTTATAAAATTATTTCTGTCAGTTTTAGTGTGTACAACATAGTGTAACACTATTCAAAGAAAGCCTGTCTGAAAGTGTGCACTGTTATCTCCATGTTTCAACAGTTATCACATCTCTACTCACTCTGACGGCCAGCTTTTCACCCCGCCTTTCAGTGCGGCCACTCAGAACAACACTTTTGCCTTCCAATGTGGTCAGAGATGTTGTATTAACTAGTTATTTTAAAGCAAACCCCCAACTTAAGTCATCTAAATCTAAATCTAAATCTGCATTTTGGCCAGCGTTTTATCCCTTGAAAATTGAGCTTTCTCAAAATCTAAGACATAAGCCTGCTCAGACACCATCTGGTGGTAAAGTTAAGAGGTCAGAGTTCTGTCACCTTTAACCCTCTCTGTGATTCCTCCATTTAATTGTCAGTACAGCCCATCACATTACATTAATTTGTCATTATGTCATATGACCTCGCAATCATAAAATAGTGACTTTGGTCAATGTCTCAGTGTAGCAGCATAGTAGCTGTTGTTTGTCTGGTTTAACAGTATTTATGAGCCACAATTTCTCTTCTTGCTCAGTTGTCTGAATACAGAATATAAATGAGAACAAATAAATAGTGAGTTTGGCTCTAAAGTATAAGTGAACCAAATGGAGGTTTAGAGGTTTGAGATTCAGCAGAGTAATGACTATGTTTCTGGTCCACTCCTTAGCAGATGTTGACTGTGATGCACAAGTTTGTTTGCCGAAACCAAAGAGTATGAAGAACAGATGTAGCCATTTTCGTCTTGTTTCTGTGTTTCAGGGTGGACAGTGATCTTTATTCTCTACCAAAACGACCTGAAAGCGCTAGTGTGGAGGTGTGTCGTTTTCACATGTAAACTGTGTTTTAAGATTATGCCACATTAGTGAGGATGTAGTCATAAAGAAAGAGAAATGCCTTAGTGGTTTTATGTAACCAGAGTACAAACTAACTAAATTACCAACAGCTGAAGAGGCAGTTTTTATATTTTGATTTTGTTTCACATAGATTTTATACTTTCGTTCCATTATTTTGTTCCATTAATTTTTGAAAAACTCTACAAATTGAATCAACTGTTCACAGTTGACAGTCTGACGCGTCTTTAGACAAAAACATACCAGTGTCCGTTTTATCTGACTGGCCTTCCTTTTAAAAAATCACCACATAGGTTTCACTTGCACATATCATCCGATGCACTTGAGCAAGGCTTCTTTAACGCTGTCATTTTAACTTTACCAGAAAAAAAACATCTATAATTTCTTCTTCTGTTCTATAAAAGTCAAACAGCTCTGTTGTAATTTGGAGTCTGACAAAAGACAGGCTAATGTCTCTTTTTGGGATAAAAACCCAGGGACTAGCTAATAAGCTCATTCTGTGGTATTATTGTTGCATTCCAGAGTGCTCGGAAAACCAGCCTTAAGCCTATTATTAGCCATATGGAGAGTGCTACAGGCCTGGCTGGTTAGAGAGGGAAACGCAGAGCTGGATGGGTGCCAAATCCTCGAGGAGATAGCAAGAGAAATTCCTCAGTTTTAATTAAGAATTTAATACTGAGACTGCTATTAGTGATTAGTATGTAATTAAAAGCTCTAGCAGTGTTTCACATACAAGTATAATTAATAGCTGCATGTATGTGTGCTGTGTGCGTGCACATGCGTGTGTATGGAGGGAGGAGGGAGCCTAAAAATGACACGGATAATCTTAATTTGTTCGTCAAACATTAGCAACAGTTTATATTAAAAATACAAGTGTGGTGGAGGGAGGGTGCCTCTGGTATATATTGACTCATAAAGAAATGTCATCGCATGCAGAAAAAATTGAGGCTATTATTGTTTCATGGTTCACCTTTAACTTCGACCAGATTGGGAGAACACACAGTTTGTTGCAAATGGGATGTCTGCAGATATAAATCTTTGCCTATGAAACATTGGTTTTGTATGAAGGAAAGGAAGGAAGGAAGGAAGGAAAAATGATAAGAAAGAAAGATTATTTTATCGGCTATACAGTGCCTTGAATAAGTATTTCCCCCCCTGGACTTTTCCACATTTTGTCATGCTAATACCTCAAATTAAAATGGATATTTTTGGGATTGTATGTAATGGACCAACAATTTTCTAATAATTTTATAAACAGTCATTTTAAAATGAGGGGTATATTACATGGTTTTCAAAATTACAAATAAAAATCTGAAAAGTTTTGACTGCATATGTATTCACCCTTTGCTGTGAAACCTCTAACTAAGATCAGGTGCAACCAGTTGCCTTCAGAAGTCACATAATTAGTTAAATGGAGTCCACCTGTGTGCAATTTAATCTCAATATAAATACATGTGTTCCGTGAAGGCCTCAAAGTTTGTTAGAGAACATTACTAAACAAACAGCGTCATGAAGACCAAGGAGCTCACCAAACAGGTCAGTTGTAAAGTTGTGGAGATGTACAAAGCAGGGTTAGGTTATAAAAAAGTATCCAAAGTTTTGAATTTCTTACAGAGCAGCATTAAGTGCATCATTAGAAAATGGAAAGAACACGGCACGACAGAAAATCTACCAAGAGAAGGAAGCAGGCCAAGAGAGCATTAATCAGAGAAGCAACGACGAGTCCAGTGGTAACTCTGGAGGAGCTGGAAAGATCTACAGCTCAGGTGGGAGAATCTGTCCACAGGGCAACTATTAGTTCTGCACTCCACAAATCTGGCCTTTATGGAAGAGTGGCGAGACGAAAGCCATTAAGAAATCCTGTTTGGAGTTCACCACAAGCCATGTGGGAGACACAGCAAACATGTGGAAGAAGGTTCTCCGGTCAGATGAGACCAAAATTGAACTTTTTGGCCTGAATGCAAAACACCATGTGTGGCAGAAACAAGGGCTGAACGATTGTGAAAAAATATCTACTTGCGATTATTTTGACTGATATTGCAATTGTGATATGATTTGTGATATTAGAGGGATTAAATTTTTACATCATTATTCTCATTTTATTTTTTTATTTATTTATTTTTTTTTTGCTGAGATCAATACCAAACAAAGATGTTTTCTTCAGTCTGTAGAATATGATGTGTAGGCCACGACATCTCACGACAATATTTAATTTAAAGCTGGAGTTCAGGTTCTGTCTCCCCCTTCTGGCAGAGAGAGTGAAGGGGGGCTCTCGGCTGTGATTGCCTGACACAGGCGTGCAGCATGCTCTCACGCTCACCCAGAATGACAGGCACACAGAGAGGGCCGGTAAAAACGGATATGTTTTGACGGCCTACCAGGATTTGTCCCAGTATGCCAGCACAACACTGGCCGTACATTTGGGAAGTCTACAAGAGCTGCACGATTAACAGCCAAACGGCCAGCGTGGGAATGACGCCCCTGACATGAGATTTAAAAATTCTGTATACTGTGAAATACAGAGAGATTTATCTGGTGGTGAGAGGCTTAATCAGCACTGTGTGAACTTGTTTGGCAAGGGCTTGAATGTAACAGACATTCATTTTTATGTAAAAGTTCCGCGCTGCAGGTTTAAAATGGTATTTTGACACACATTTCTCCTTTAACAAATATTGCGCCTCCTGTGATTTGAAAATTGCAGTAGGCCATGTTGCGATTTCAATAAAATTTCAATTAATTGTTCAGCCCTAGCAGAAACCCAACACTGCACATCACCCTGAGCACAACATCCCCACAGTGAAACACAGTGGTGGCAGCATCATGCTGTGGGGATGCTTTTCATCAGCAGGTACTGGGAAACTGGTCAGGATTGAGGGCAAGATGGATGGAGCCAAATACAGAAAAATTCTTGAAGAAAATCTGTTTCAGTCTGCAAGAGACTGAGACTGGGGCGGAGGTTCACCTTCCAGCAGGACAATGACCCTACAACCAGAGCTACACGGGAGTGGTTTAAGGCAAAGAATGTTAATGTCTTAGAGTAGCCCAGTCAAAGCCCATACCTCAATCCAATTGAGAATCTGTGGCGAGACTTGAAAATTGCTGTTCACAGACGGTCTCCATCCAATCTGACTGAGCTTGAGCTATTTTGCCAAGAAGAACGGGCAAAAATTGCAGTCTCTAGATGTGCAAAGCTGCTGGAGACATAAACTAAGAGACTTGCTGCTGTAATTGCATCGAAAGGTGGTTCTACCAAGTATTGTCTCAGAGGGGGGTGAATACTTGTGGATCCAGCAGATGTCTGCTTTTTTGTCTTAATTATTGTTTGTGTCACAACAAAAAGTATTTTACACCTTCAAAGCACCATGCATGTTGTGTTAATCAAATGGTAAAAAGCCCAATAAAATCAATTTGAATTCCAGGTTGTAACACTGCAAAATGTGGAAAAGTCCAAGGATGGTGCAAACTTATGCAAAGCACTAACACTGGCTCATGTATCTCAAGATGTTTTCATATTACAGCACAGAAATCGCTGGAAAAGTTTGACAGAGCACAACTTATGACGACATGCTTAGCCTCTGTGTGACTTGAAGCTCTTGGCAAAAGTCCAATTTTTATGATTTTTATTTTCTATCATCAGTAATAAAGTCTTATCTATACACATAATTATTTAGGTCACCAATGTGATCATGTCAGTATGAGATCATTTTTGGGGGGTTTAGAATTTCTTTAAATGAACAACTTAAAACAGACTTTCAGAAATGCACTGTGAAGATGTGGTAAAGCTGAATTCGAGCAGTTGTTGCTGTTTTTGTAACTGAAATTGGGATTTTGTTTTCTAAAGGTTAATTAAATAAGCTATCAGCTCTCAGATTTGATAGCAAAGTATCAAAAAAATCATTTTCAGGGTCAAAGTTGAATTTGATTTACAAGCAATCTATATTGTATACCAAAATTTCATCAACACAACATCAAGTGGGAGACTTTGACCTTGAGACCTATTTACACACACATGCACGCACATGCACGTGCGAACATGCACGCAAACATCTGGCCAGCAGACTGGTCCAGCATGACATGTAGACTGGGAATGCTGGACAGTTCTCATGTGTTACTTAGTGACGAGGGGATAAACACACAGTTAGAGGTGAGACTCAATAGAACAAACAGACGGCTGAGGCATTTTCCAAGTCACCACTATCAGACACTTTAAAAAAAAAAAATGTCTCAAAAAGTGCACTCACACACATACACAAGTATGCAGCTGTACACCCACATACACATCTGTCCCCGTACATACAAAAAACCCATCTTGTACACAGAGCTACAAACACAATCACTACACAGTGTAGAGGTACAGATACAAACACTGCACACTGTGTTTTTGCACAGATATTCCACAGATTGTCCTAAAGCTGAATCACAACAAGCACAGCCCAGTGGTGAAATTTTAGTTGTGTTCATGAGACTAAAGCTCAGGAGCCTTTGTGCAGCTACAGCCACATAATGACTCCCAGCAGCCAATGACAACAGCCTTCCTCCACATACGTAAGTACACTTGACACTGTGCACCAACCTCCGCTGTGCTCAGTCGCAGATCTCCCACAGAGAAGGGAAGAGAGGATGTGAGCCAGAATAATGGCCCAGTGCTGATTCATATCAGGTGATTATCTGTGACATGTGGTGTTCAGCCAAAGGCCAAAGGCCATTGTGGTAGTGCTGCCCTTTACAACGTCACATTAGGCCTTGCTAATTCGCAGGCAATTAGCCTGGCTGCATGGGAGCTAGCCTGAGGCGACGGGGGTCGCAAGAGAGCAGGTTAGTCTGCACAGACTACAACATGCCATTTGGTGAAGGTACAGGTCTAGACTGCATTTCTGAAGTGGTAAATAATGGGGAAAGCCTTCATATTTCAATAGTAATGTAATGGTGAGGTAAGCTTTGAATATTCAACATTTCCCATCATAATATTCATCCTGAATAGAATATAATAGAGGAGAATAGAACAGAAGTTTCATCACGGATGAAGATTTTTTTCATTTAATCAATACATTATCATTATTTAGTCTTTAAAATGTAAAAAATATATGATAAATACCCATCACCAGTTCCAGTAGCCCAAGGTGATGTCATTTTTTATCTGACCAGCAGTTCAAAACCTATTTACAATGATAACAACCTGCCAAAAGCAACAAATCCTCATATTTGAGAGGCTGGAACCAGAGAATGTTTGGCTTTTTTGTTAGATGAATTACTTTAATGATTGATCCATTATCCAAAATTGTTCCGTCACTCGATTACTTGACTAATCGTTTCAAAACTTAATAGAATAAAACTAAATAAAATAGAAAAGAAGATTCCACCAAGGTGAAAATATTATTTAACCAAGACATACAATCAGCACAAAAACAACCCATAGCAGAACAGATCAAGACAGTGCATAAACAACACGTTCTCACTCCCAACTCGTCACATACCGAGGCTTGGTCAGGACCCCCTGGCGTCGCTTTTTAACGCATTGGGTACCCCTTTAGCGTAATTTTTCAACGTGCAGTATCACAGCAGTCACTGTTAAAAAACAATTATATTTTATGGTGTGATAACGCTGTGGTCTGGTTAGGTTTAGGCACAAAAACCACTTGGTTAGGGTTAGATGAAAGATAATGGTTTGGGTTAAAATAAAAAATAAAATAAAAACGGCAAGGTGGTCTCAAACCGTGCTCTCTGCTGATTTCCAACTTTCTGCCAACAACGTTGCAAACCATCCACCAACCCCTCCACCTCCTAAGAAGAAAGTCAGCTTATACAGACGTCATGTGAAGTACGTCACCTCAGAAACGTTGATATGATACATATTACAGGTGTTGAAATGTAGATATTCGACGGATCTGTGGTTTGCAGAAATGTACAATGCCAACGTTTTATCCTGGCGACCAGGCTGAAATTTGTCACCTTACATAGATGTCATCGGTCTAATGGCGTCTATTTCAGATGTTGTGGGAGTTCAACAGAAGTCTATCGGACTACCCTGCACGTTGAAAACGACGCTAACGGTGTACCCATGCATTAAAAAGTGACGCCACAGGGTCCTGACCAAGCGTCAGTATGTAACAAGTTGGGAGTGAGAATGGGCTGGCATAAAATAATAAAACAGCATAAAAGAAAAGCCAATTATGCTAATTAAGGGAGGTTTAAAATATTAAACAAAAAATATTATTGGACAGGTGTAGAATCCAGGTAAAATCCAGATTGCACATTCTCAAAATACCAAAAACTGACTCACTGTCACAAACTGGCCAATCAGAGACAAAGATAGAAAGCAATTAAGAGAAATCTCTGTGTGGCTTTGGTCTCCCGCTGCACACTCATTATAAGATGAGGTAAAGGTGGGCCCGAGGGCCACGGGAGTGGGGGGACACGTGGGTGTGAGAGGGCTGCGAGGGGACTGCAGAGGGCATGGGAAACTAGAGCAGAGCACAATGTAGGACACAGATAGAAAGAGAGAGAGAGAGAGGGAGAGGTTGGTAAAGAAAGATAACATAGGGGCGATGATGCCAGTCCTGTGATACAAAATAATACTGGAATGATGCAGTCTGATGCAACACTGTTTGCATTCCTCTCCAGTATACTGTATCTCCACTCCAGTGTATCCTCTGCTTTAAAAACAGAAGTGCTATGCATGCATGTTACACAAGATGAATCTAAGAGCGCCGACGAACTTCATAAACAAATGGCTTATGCATGCGTGTGCTATTTAATTTCATGATTTTTTTTTTTTGTTACAGAGTCTACACCTCCTCCACAGATCTGGAGGAAGCTTCTCATCGTTACTTCTCAGATGAAAAGAGTTCTCCATATTCATTTCCCGCTGAGACAAAAATCTCATGACCTTGGAAACTACATGATTATAACGGCTAACTAGATTGGCCGTTTAATGCATTTGAAAGTGTGTGTGTGTGTGTGCGTGTGTTTGTGTTTGTGTGCAGATGCACCACATGAAGTAAGACTGATTTCTAAGGATGGAAGCTGGATGTGTGTGTGTGTGTGTGTGTGTGTGTGTGTGTGTGTGTGTGTGTGCGTGTGTGTGGTGAGTGTGTATGACTGTGTGTTGTCCTGGTTTCAACTCTGCCGTTCCTGCACTCTCACATTATCATACAGAGCAGACGGAGTGCGTGTGCTGGGTAGTAAAACTCTCCTCTGCTCTCTGACAGTCTCCTCTCTCTTCTCTCCCCGCCCCCCGCCCCCCCCCCCCATCTCCTCTCCTGCTGAGCTCCCCATGTGTAATCTGTAGACTGCACACGTACACTGCCTACCTGAGTGGGAGTCTCTTGGTGGGTGTACAAGCTTGTGTTGTGTGTGTGTGTGTGTGCATGCATGTGTGGCAGAGGATGAAGGAGATGGCAAACACGACGGACCGCGTATGAGGCATTTCGGAAAAGCTCAAGTGTTCGACTTCAATCGGTACATTCAGAAAACACACATTTCAAAGTGTGTACTTGCAACGTGTGTATGCGTGAGCCGACAATGTCTGCCGAACGTGGCAGCCAGACAATCTCTGTGTCTGCGTCCCACTGTGTACAGCTGACAGCAATCACCTGAACTGGAATGAACCAGACTTATGTAACTTTCCCTGTGACGGCCATAGCTGGTATAAAACAAGCCCCACTGTGTTGATTCGGGTCATCCAGGAAGCAAAAGTTAACAGCCTTTTCTCAAAGACCAACACAGAAATGTGACTTGTGATCTACCTTAAAATCCTGCAGAGTGCTTAATTTGTTACTTTACAAGCTTACAAAATGTCAGTTCATGCACAAGTCAGTGGTTGTGAAAATGTTTTACAATACAATGTGTAAAACTCTTTTATTGGTATCTTAAATAGAAAGAAAAAAAAATAGATGGGACAATCTGAATTAGCTTGTTGTTTGAGAGTGTGTTGTAGTCTAAGAAGCATATTCCGTCAAGTATTGTGTATTGTTCATGTGGCCATGACCTCAGTGGAAAGCTGCACAACTTTGAGTTATGTTTCTAACTACAAACTCACCGCATTGATCTCATGGACGAATGCCAGAACATGTGAAAATAAAACCACCATCAGTATAGTGCTTTAATGATGCTACTAGAATGCAGCCGCACACACAAATCAATGAATCTAGAGGTGTAATTATGGGATACTAAAACATCCTGGCACCCAAATACAACCAGAAAGAGAAAGCAGTCATAAGCTGCGGAGAGAGAAAAGCCTGAATGGTCTCAATAACCCCTATCCTCTCCCTCTCTGAACAGAAAACTAATTGATTGAATCCTACGTGCAGGTAAGAAGCACTGCCAACACAACCTGGCTTGTATCATAACCTTTTTGTCTCAGTTTCTGGCATGCATCTCTGCTCGGGGAATGGTGTGTAGAAGATTATAGACGGGGAACAAACACAGGTTGGTGAAAGGAAACGAAGAAAAGAGGAGAGGAGTGAGTGAGTGACTAAGAGAGAGAAAGGAGAGGAGGAGGAGGAGGAGGGGGGGGGGGGGGGCGGTGGTGGAGTGCAAGTGCTTGGGAGATGAAGATAGAAAGTGAAAGAAAGAGAAATAATGAGAGAAGAAGAAAAATGTTCCTGCTCTCAGCGAGATGAATAGGTTGATAGTTTGCAGACAGCCTTTTCAATGTGTCAGTGGAAGGACTATATCCATCCTCTTCTTCACTAATAAGGTAGAGAATCCCCAAGACACAACTGTAGGGATCTATTCATTTGTCTCCAATAACACAGCCACCTTTTCTGCTCATATTAGCCAGGATTTGCATAGCTACATTTACATAAGGATTTAATAATGTCGGCTGAATGAGACGAAATGCATCTGTCAATCAATCCTGGTTCACTAAAAGGTTTCTGTGCTCTTCAAGGCAACCGCTGGATCAGATTTGTGTATTTTGAGCACTAGAAATAGGGCTGAGGGGGTTCAGTAGCGTTTGATCAAATCTGAATTCAGTATCAAATCCGCTTGTCAAATACAAAGTCTTTCAAATCCCTTAATGAATCTTGGTTTAGCTTTCAACATTTGTGAGTTATGAATGATTTAACTAAAACTCAGAGATTCAATTGAGATATGTATTCACCTTCACCTTGGGTGGGAAGGTAGAAACAAGACGACTACAACCTGAAAATAAGATGAGCACTATGATATGATATTAAACATTGAAATAGCAGGTGTCACCTACTTACTTTTGCCCATCTTATATTTCAAGAACTAATTGCTACAAAACAAGAGGTCCTAATTCAGAACTACAGTACTAAGCTGAAGTTTACATTATTGTTGTGATATATATGTGAAACTATAACTGGCATATTCATATTTCTACTGGGAAACTTATGCAACACACGTCTCTACTGGTCTTGTTGGCCTGCAAAAACCATTCGCATTCCAACCGTAATCATAGAGTTGTGTAGAGAGTGCTGTTACAGAATTAACGTTAATTAGCTACAGCTAATATAATTTGTTGTTGCCAGTTTTTCTCAAGAAGGTTTTGTACACTGCTCTTTCCTCACAAAAAAGAGAACGAGAAGAGATTAAAAATGTGTCGGTAAGCAATATATTAGCCTTTAGATCTAGACAAATTTGGGTATTTGTGCAAATAGAAACCAGCTATCGGAGCTCAACCCCCTTTCAGCAAGACCCCAAATCACATAACATTTCTCTCATTTATCTCCTCTTACCTTCCAGCCGCTGCCCGCTTCTCGGTAGTAGGGGAAGTTGTCACAGATCCACTGGTAGATCTCACTGAGGGTCATCCGTTTGCGCGGTGAGCCGTTGATTGCGAAGGTGATGAGGCTGGCGTAGCTGTACGGCGGTTTACCGTCTCTGTGCTGTGCAGCTTCTTCCTGGTCCAGTGTTGTTCCTGGGTCCAAATGGGTGATTTTCTTGCCAGGTCCGTGGCCGTGATGGTGACCATGGTGGTGGTGTCCATGGTGGTGGCCGTGGTGGTGGCCCGCATCTGTCTTCTGGATGGCCGCCCTCATGCTGAGCTGGGGGAGCCAGTCCATTGAGGTCAGGCTACTCTCCAGCTCAGAGGTCATTGTGCTTGTAGGTCAAGGGGTCAAAGGGGGAAGGGTGCGCGGCTCAGCGACGTGGCGTGTGGACGATCTCCCGTTGGCTCACTGAAAAGGTGCTGTGCAGCAGCCTTGGCTCAAATCTGGAAGAGCAGGGGGTTTGTTTACTACGTCTATTCCTCTCCTTTTGCTGGAGCAGAAAGCACACTTGGCAGAGAAACACAGATGTTAACTTGCACATTATTTTCCACATACAGTGTATGGCTGACTACAGTATGTAGCTTTGTATAATGGAAAAACTAAATATTTTGGCATGGTAACCACTTGCTCTTTAACATTGCAAGATATGATCTGTGATGTAAGCTGTGGATAAGACAAAACTTTAATCAAACAGTGAGAAGCAAAGCAATACAGGGGACTAGGTATTAAGTGTCTTACTCTTCCCAGTCCTTTCCATCTTTCTTTGGGCCAAAGCATCTGGGGAAGTCACCGAAGTGAAAGGTAGAGTCCTTCCCTCGTGCATGTTCACAAGTTCTTCATTTAGTCACTGCAATGGCCACTGCTGCAACGCACAAACACAAAACCACACAAGACGGTGAGCTTGCTCTGCCAGACAGCCTTCATAAGATATTAATATCGTGCAACCGCTCAACTGGCCTCGGCATCTGTCCAACCCGATTAAAACTCTTCTCCCTTTCTCTCTCTCTGTTCTGTCTATCTGGATTGCCTCTCACTCTCATACCCTCCAAAGTGGAAATGGCAATTGGATCTGCAGAGTGACTAAAAGCTGGGGAATTGTTTTCACAAGTGTCTGCCAAATGGGGGGGGGGACTGCGCGGGAGGAATTCCAACCCTCTGGAGGAGCTGAAAGGCTCGTCCCCTTTCCCTCTCTGTGTACCCCCCCACCTCCCCCCACACTGTGTTCTCATTCTCTGACTCTCGACGTGCCTCACTCTCCTGTCAAGTCCATGCCCACCCACCCCCCTCCTCACCCCCCACATCCCCTCCTCCTCTTCTGTGATCCATCTCAGACAAACACAATCAATGAAAAAAATCAAGAAGCCTCAATATTTTAATTTGGTAGCTATTTTTAGAGCACTGCTGAACTTGAAAATGTGTCCTCTTGTTTAAGTAGAGTAGAAAGTTTCGTTTTTGTCATGGAGTCTTTTTGCAAATAGTTTTAGCATGAATCAGGACAAAAGACAATCATTTTTTTACATGAGAGTGAAAATTATTCACCAATTGTTCTGTACTTCTGTCAGTCACAGAATTTTTGTACATTTGTCACTACTGGACTGAGAACGTCATGTAACTGTTACTCATCACTGGAGTGAATATGTTGCTTTCTGATTCAACAAAGAAATTTGCCTTGCTTAGTGGTTGATGCTCTCGGAAGATAAATTATGTAAAATGCAGGTAAACCTACGAGTTTTGAAAAAAAAAAAAAAAAGTTAGATAGAGTGAGCCAATAGATAAATTGCTGCCAGTAGTTAACAAAGGCTGTATAGATTTATCCAGAAATCTACATCTAAAAATTCATCTTGCATCTCATACAGTAACCTTCATGTGTCCTTCAACAACAAAGAGCCTATTGGCCCACGCATTTTCCATTCATGCTCACTGTATATAATCAAGGTGGGAGAACTTCAATGACTCTGCCTACCAAGAGGAACACAAACCCCTCTGTCTCTCCTTCCACCAATCCCCCTGGAGAGCCCAATACACCAGGAAGACGAAGAAGGGAAATACTCAGCTCCTGCAAAAAAATCTTGTTAATTACAAGCAGAAAAAAACAAATGTTTATCAGCCGACTCATCAAGCCAAACAAGCCAGGCAGTGGGACTAGGGGAAGGAAAGAGAAACCGAGAGGAGAGATATGCCCGATGAGGCCTCTTGCACAACACCACCCCCATCTCCTCCTCAAGGCCCTGCCACTGTGGGAGAAACCATAGCTAACCCCCCCTCTTCCAAATCCCAGGAAGCAATCTTAATTAGTGCACCTTTTTTTTTTTTTCGCTGAAGGGAAGGTAGCATTGCCAGTTGTAGTGGTGGTGGGTAGGTGGGGATGGGGGTGGTGACACACAAGACACAGAACAACAAGTACTTATTTTCCCCTCATTAAAAGGAGGCTCAAGCTGCAAATCAGCCTGCCACAAGCCCCGACCTGCTGTGCTGCCATGGCTGTTGTTGTTGAAGAAGTTTGGGAGCGTGGGCTGGCTGCATGGCGGCACGGTGTAGCTTCACACCGCTAGCCTGGTAAGGCGTCGGGATGATGAGTAATAGAAGAGAGCGGAGAAAGAAGAGGAGGGGCATGACTTGGCTTCTAGGGGAGAGGGTCCCTGCTGGGTGGATAGACGCAACCAATTAGACCTAGTCGACTCAGTCAACTGGTCCCACAGTGACTGGGCTAACCTCAGCGCCGAGCCTTTTGTTTCTGATATCTGCCGTGTTTCACATCAGCCTCAGAGGCCTGCTTGGTATCAGGGGAGAAAAATGATCACTGCAGAGATGACAGCTTACAGTGCATCTCTGCTTATCTTAAGGCTATCAGTTTACTGTACAATTTCATTGTTTTTTATTGTAGGAAGAGATCCAAGAGTGCCAATGAACTCTTTAGGACCCACCATGATAATAAGATAAGCTCCAAAATGTCAACTAACGGTCAAAAAAAGTGCGACATACTTTATCAAAAAGGTCATTTATTCATCTCAGGTAATTGTTTTTGGTTTTCTGAGCACACTAAAGCATCCATACGGTCTATTGGCATCTGCTTAAAGTACTCATGATTGGCATCCTTCAGTTTCTTCACTCACGTAGCCTGGAAAAGTGTAAGCCCTGAGATGATAACATCATTGTCAGGTTCAGATGGGTATCAGACGTGTCTGTCTGTGATGTCGTTTGGAGACACTTTTCAGCCATATCCAGCAGTGTTTCAAAGACACACAGAAGACTGTTCAATGTTAAGGCTGTTAATACTGACTTGTCTGAGTTTGATATACTATTAATGATGTTGAAAATGTTCCTTAACAATAGTAAATCAAGTCCATAAAAACACTAGGTTTTCATCTGCAATGGATCTAGCCTCCCAAAACATTCACTTTTTAAAACATTGTTTAAATTTGTTACTTTAAACACTATACTTTTATTATCAACTGTTATTATGTTATCATGACAGCAATTAAAACTCTAAGCCAATTTAAAAAGGAACCTAATTAAGAAAACTACCAGATTGTAAAGTCAATGTTCTATCTAACAATAACAACAAAAATGTATGTTTTTATTCACAAATAAGCAATTAAATATCATTGAACAGATACAGTAAATTTAATTATGGTTGAGAACATTGTCCCTGAAAAGAGTCAAACCTACCAACATAACTCCTGCACATACAAGTCTAAAGCCCACAAGAGTCAACTGTGCACCTTCATATGTGAGCTGGAAACATCAAATTATTGAGCAGACACATTTCAAAGAGCCGTAGTTGAATAGGAAATAAAGGTAGTGAACAGGGGATATTCTGGCAGATGATCATACAGAAAAACAGCGTTTGATTAAATAGTCTGAATGCTTGTAGTGTGAATGTGCTTGGGAACATAAATTTTGAGAAGGACATTTTGGCTACCATTAGTAGGTATCAAAAGAGGTTCAAAATCTGGCAAAAAGGAGAACATGTGGCATCTGAGATTTTTATCTTTTACCCAACGAAAAAAGCATTTAAAAGTTAACTTTAGTAGCTTGAAAGTTGTGAGATATTAGCTGGCACTTCCAGAAAAGATTACAAGCATTAATGAAAAAAAAGGAGAACAGGGATTTGGACGTTTATGAACAAGAAATCTTTCTCCTCCAAAGAATTTAAATACATCACTCTCCACACTGTGGTTGGAGCTTTCATGACTAGGAACATTGTCCCTTTAAAAGAGTTGAGGGTGTGTGTGTGTGTGATTGAATGTATTCACCCATTAGACTTTGTAGCTGTGATGCACTCACTCAGCTGTATGCATCACTAACAGCTAACAGTCCCCCGCTGCTAGCAGGCTTTTAGACTGAGAGGCTTTACAGTTCTGCATTTTAATAGAGAACTTTGAATGGAGTGACGGGGGATGGGTGAGAGAAGGGGGGGAGGGAGCCAAAGGAAAGAGGCATCAAAATATTTTCAGAGGAAAATGAAGTAATGACAAAATACCCACCCGGAGCGTGCCGAGCAGAGGGGGTTTCTGGGAAGGACTGCCTTGGCAAGGGTAAGGCTAATGTGTCAAAAGAAAGTCTGTAAGCATACTGAGCGCTGTCATGTCTAGGAGTGTGGGCCATTCAAAAGAGGGAGGAAAAGGTCCAAAAAGCAGTATTGAACGTCTTAATTACTTTCTGCTTCAGTGCCAGAAAACATACCCCTGAAAAGGTTCAATTATGAGATATCAAGGCAAATCAGCTGCCCTTATGGTGGCTGCTTGCTCATCTCTCAATGGAGCTGGGTTAAGCAATTATGGTTTGATACTGTCTACTTATTCTCAAAGGAGACCTGGAGAGGCATCAATGTAATGCACTGTTTCAAACTGAGATACATTTTGTGGCCTTAGTCCTTAAAGCGAGTGGTCAGGCAAATTAATGCATGAAAGGAAAACAAAAATGTGTAAAAAAAATAAGTAATACAGAGTGAGGACATAATTTATCCATGACAGAACAACACTTTCATGAGCAGTTTCTGGCTGCTGTCTGGTCCTTGTCAAACAAGTCAATCCAGTGGCATCTCGAATGGAACAGAACGTACTTATTCACTCCACTTTTCTCAGGTCTGAAAGAAAATCTGATTGAAAGAAGGAAAGAAAATCAGTAGGTTCCACTGAATCCCCGAAGGCCTAGAATAAAATATTTAACTCGCTAAGCCCACACAGAACATAACACCTGAAAACATCTGCCAAGGTAGAGGGAGTTAGCGACCCAGAAGACTTACCACTGCCGACTAGGAAAAAGCTATCACAATTCGAGATTTTGACAACGGCGAAGTTAAAAAGGCATATTTTGTCATAAATAAAACATAGGAGTGCAGCATTTCGGCAAACTCCCCCAACGAAAGGTCCCAAGAGAGATGGGATGCTGTTTGTGAACTCATGCTTTGCACAGTAAAGGGGGCTATAGCACTGCGTCACCACGACTCAAACTACATTCCCACATCCAACCCTATTCAGCGAGGACTACTCCTCTTTAAAAATTCATTAATTTACAGCAAAAATAGATTATAGATAGAAGCGCCCAACTGCACCAACCTAAAAAGTTTGGCTTGTGAATAGCATTAATAATGGAAGCGAGCATCCAAAACCTAGAGGCCCTGGCTCGGAGGCATAGCTTAGGTTTTGTTGCGCTTTATAATGGAGGGTAATTTACATTTTTTAGAAGTATTACAGCTTTTTGATGGTTGTTTATAATTACATTGTTTTACATGCAAATTGGCTAACAATTGTTACTCATTAAAACATAACCAGAAGAGTGCAACAACACTCTCAGCTTGTGTAAGACACAGGCTTTACACCAGGTTCACAACTGAAGTCCTGTCGCTGGCAGCACCGCTGCTGAGTTCAATCCAAATGACAGCCCTTTAAAAGTGATCACTCCCTATCTTATCTTTTACATCTTTCTCTTTCAAATCACAGCAATGTTTTCCTAACAGAATCAAAGAGGATTTTGACAAGATAAAAGGATTTACTGCATTTGAATTCAAATTATGTCTATTTTCCTGGGGACGACAAAAATCACAATGCCTGGGAACACTCAGAAAACTTAAAGGTACTTAAAAAGAGGGGAAGTTTGCTCTAATGCGTCGTCAGCCTGATGATAGAGGAGTCTGCTATGGCACAGTTAAAGGTAAATCAACATCTAAGGAGCCGCTGATTTCATATTGTGTATACAGCATATATAACAGACTGGGGATGAAGGTTTTCACATCCACTCAGTCGCAGTGGTCTGAAAATGACTTCTTATATCAGGTCATTTCAATCATGACTTTGTCTGAGTGAAGAATTAAAGGACCAGTGTGTAGGATTTAGGGGAACCTACTAGCAGAAATGGAATATTATATTCATAAGTATGTTTTAATTAGTGTATAATCACCTGAAAATAAGAATCATCGCATTTTTGTTACCTTAGAACGAACCCTTTATATCTACATAGAGAGCGGGTCCTTTTTCACAGAGCCCACCATGTTGCACCACCATGTTTCTACAGTAGCCCAGAAGGGACAAACCAAACACTGGCTCTAGAGAGGGCTTTTCATGTTTTTCACGAGTTTCACGGCCACTGTAGGTTCTCCTACATGCTTGGAAGGGGAGGGGTATTCAGTTGGTTGTAATCTGCAACCTCACCGCTAGATGCCACTAAATCCTACACACTGGTCCTTTGAACAAGTGACTATTGATATGACCCTTAGGTAATTAAAATGATCTAATGACCTGGTAATGTTGTAGGGGCCTAATAATTATAGAGGGAGATTAGAGCTGAGGCAAACGGGACGTCCTCCTCATCTTCTTTAATAGCTGCTGACATGTTATCTTCAAGCAAGGCACTTTCCCCACAGCTGCTCTAACGTGTTCAGTAACAAGAGTAGAAAACAGCATCTCCCAGGCATCAATCTGTACAAATTAGAGTGTGAGTGTTGGTGTTTTGCTAAAAGCATATTCTTACTTAGTACATTTTTCCCTAAGCAGTGGTGGAAGAAGTACCCAGATCCTTTACTTAAGTAAAAGCACCAATACAGCAATGTAAAAATACTCCATTACAAATAAAAGTCCTGCATGAAAAATCCTACTTAAGTACAAGAACATAAGTATTAGCAGCAAAATGTAGTCAAAGTATTAAAGTACTCGTTTCGTCCATCTAATTGATATATTATTACATATGACATCATTAGATTATTAATACTGAAGCATCAGTGTGTCAGCAGCATGCTACTGTTGTAGCTGCTAGTCATTTGAATATTTATTGAAATTAAACCATGTTAGAAGTTTAGAAGGAAAAATCAATATTCGGTGGAGCTGTTAACAACTCATAGACATCTGAAATGTGACCTGACTACACACTGCTTTCTGTAAGACGTCAAAAGACAAAAAGGTTGGAAACCACTGGTTTCATCTTTAACGATGTGTTGTATTTTGAAAGCTTGTTATATTATCCATTGTGTCAAATCTTCATCTGAAAAGTAACTAAAGCTGTCAAATAAATGTAGTCGAGTAGAGAGTACAATATCTCCCTCTGAAATGTAGTGGAGTGGAAGTATACAGTAGCATCAAATGGAAATACTCAAGTAAAGTACAAGTACCTGTGCAGTATTTGAGTAAATGTACTTAGTTACTTTCCACCACTGTCCTTAAGTAAGCAGAGCCGTCCAAGGTTAAACACAGATTCTGTATAATGGCAGCAGTATGAAAAGATGAGCCTATAGTCAACTGTATGCTGTGTATATACAGCCGATGGGATCAACGCTGTGGTTAAGACAGACAAAACACTTTCTGCACAGCACGTCAAAGAGATTGGTTTTTAGTTATGAGCTGTAAAAAAGACGTCTGGATGACAAACATTAATCATGCTGCGTTTTTCAGTAAAATGATCTCAACATTACACTGTACAGACACATAGATGCTGGGATCGTGTCTCAGTTCCACATGTGCTTAAACACATATCTAAGATAAAATATTCAACTCGCTAAGCCCACACAGACCACAACACCTGAAAACATCTGCCAAGACAGAGGGAGTTATCCACCCAGAAGACTTACCACTGCTGACTCACAATTTGAGATTCTGTCATAAATGTGTATATACAAAAACAACTATATGTTCATTTTTTAAAATGAACATATGAACAATTTTTTGTTGTAATTTGTGAACATTTCAGTGTTTTAACTCCATCATGTTTTAATTGGGTGGCAAATCATTCTTGGCATTAACAGACAAGACAGACCGGCTGCCCAACATTACTTTTGAAGTCACACAAAAAGAATATATTACAAGTTATAATGAATATGCAGGGAGACAACATAAAATCCTGACAGCCATTACTGATTCATATAGTAGCATACGGGGTTCATCTTTTATCAAAGAAAGTCAAACGCATGTAGTGTATCCACAAATAGCCCTTAATTCAACTTTCAAAAAGTCATTACTACCCTCGTTTCTTAGCGTTGCATTTGCTGACATTGACGATAATTACAACGACCTTTCCGATGATAAAACACAAATCAGTAAAACATTATGAGGGTTCCTTCTCTTCACGTTTCATGCGATTCTGCATAACGTTTTAATGAGGCATTTAGGGGTCTATGAGTGATCTACTGAGAAAGTCTACAATGGCAATCAGCAGTGAGTGTGGCAGCTGTTCAGCAATTAAAAAGCCAAATTACCCTCAATCAACACCATTTACAAGCGCAAGTAAATCTCAGAGCAAATAATGATGAGAGAAATCTGTTCAGACAGCTCTCATCTTGATAGGAATTAGAGGCGCATCCAAATCAGGAGCAGGGTACTCTCTCAAACGCTTTCTCAGTCTGTCACACACAAACACACACACACACACACACATACCTCTCCTTGTTCTGTGTGTGTTTTTTTGGAGAGATGAAACTATATAGTATTGCTCTTTACATAGCAGCATGATGAAAGATAATGACTCCTTTACAGTATAAGATAGTCACCGTTCATGGTGAGGTTATGGTCTCTTCATGGAAAGAGGCAACACTGATCCATCGAGGCGGCCTATGGAAGAGAAATCTATAGTGGCTGAGCATAAATGGACCATCAACAGCAGATAAAAGTGACCTGCATGCACTGTTGCAAAGAGATGCATTCAAGAACAGACAAGTTACGGTATATTCTGTCTACGTCAGCTAAACTGTCAAAAACATTTCACATAATTTACTTTAAAAAAAAAAAAAAAAGACTATCTACATCTAGGGAGCAGCTGTTAATATTAATTTAGTAAGTTAATTTTCAACTAAATATTAATATCAGTTTGTATGGTGCAACTCTGACTTTGTGTTTTACATCCTAATACTGTACATGTCCTGTTATAAATCTAAACTAGACGCACAGAGCCTCTGAAAATCCTTTTAAATAGTGTGAAGACTGATAACCTGCATGCCATGATATCATGCATACAAGCATAACTGTACGCATACCGTACATGCATATAGTCCATACATAGGAATCCTGTCAAAATCTATACAAATATCATGTCATTAATATCTATGCTGTGTTGTTAATGACACCTTGGCATGTATTCATACACCTATGTAATACAAAGTTCTGAATCCCCTAAAGCACATTATTTCAAGTGACCTGACTTATTCTCCCTCAGTGTAAGAGTTAAAATCCTTTAAACTTTTTAAAATAAATCACCGTTTTAAAACATGCACAGTCTTCCATATTGATACTAATCAACGTTGCTCCCAGCATGAACACATCACTGTGGTTTGACTCAGTCCTCCTGGAGCTGGTTTGCTGCTCGGTCAGGCTCTAAGCTTCCACTGTTATCACTTCAAAAGTCTTTTCAGCTGTGCCAGGAACTGTCTGCTTGTTCCAATTCAATTCACCACTTGGATAATTGTTTTTATTAAACAGAGCTTTCTTCACATCCTGCCAGCCCCACTGTTTGAATGCTGTAAGACTATTATTGCAAACTTATAGAAGTTGATGTGACGGAGATTTTGGGATAAAGACAAATGCTACAGTGTCTGTGTCTGCATGCATATTGTGACAGCCAGCGAACTTGTCATTTAGTAAAAACCACTGCACTTCTTTACCACTAATTATTTCTCACAAATCCTCACATGACTGACATTAAACAATTCTTCTGCACAGAGTACTCACCGTCGTAGGTGAATATGAACCGGCTCAGTTTTTTTTTTTTTTTTTTTTTTTGTACACTGCTTCAGAAGCTCCAGACGCCTCTTCTTGCACTTGAAAATTTTTCCCTCGAAGACAAAAAAGCTCCAGCGGTGTGTTGACGCTGTCACTTCGGCTGCATGCACGGTGCTCTGCGGGCGTCACGCTGACCGCTGCTGTGGTCACTCGACTGTCATGACGGGCGGACACGACCCGCTAATCGCGTTTGCGCTCAACAACACGAACAGCCCGGCTCTCTGTGCTCCGCTCGGCTGCTAAATCACCGGAACTACTTCCAGCGCCAGCCGGAGCACGTTGAAGATAAATTCATGCACCACAATAGGAAAAAAATGAAATCACGTCCATTTAACTAGTCCCCAATTTCAATATTAATGAGATTCTACTAGGATATCATAAGACATATTATAATTATGAATGGCTTAAGTGTCAGCATGCTGATGTAATAGCCTAATAATAAAAAATAATAATAGTTATTATTATCATCATTGCTATTACAGTGAGTTTTGTGACACAGTTATAATATCTGGGGGTATGATGGAGCCTAATCGTTATTCATATTGTTATTATAAGAATTTATTATAACAATAACAATTTTACTAAGAGGGAAAACTGTAGAAAACACTGTTTGTGTGGTATCCAAACAGTAAAAACAGTTACTGTAGGCAATGAAACATGTGTTCATTAATAATGTTTACACATATTTAGTTTTAGTTGAGGTATTCCTCAGTTAGGCTGCATGCCTGTAATTTGTTGATGAGCTGTTGGGAGAGCACTGATGTGAAGGCACAGCGCACCCACCTGGACAAGACATCAGTCAGAGCACCTTGCTGGAGCTGAAGATGATTTACAGCCAGACTGCACTGATTTCTTTGGCATTTTAACTCAGTAGCTCACAGTTTCAAGGTATATTTCAATATGTAATCTTACATTAGACTATGTTGATGTCTGTTGAGTCACTGCTGCTTTTAAGTATTTAGATTGAATACAGTTTTCCTTTTTCTAAAAACCCTATGGGGCAAATAATGCAAAAACATGAGCAGTTGTGTTTTGCTAATCATGAAACCACAACACACAGACAACTATTCCCTAGGATACAAACACACACTCAGTGTAATATGTAAAATTCATTATATGTTTTGCATGTAAATACTGGATATAAATACACTTTTTTTTCTCCCGCAGTGATGCATATCCAGTTCCCTCAAAGATCTTGACTGGGAGGATACCAACCACAAGACACAATTATGTACATGTACATGCACAGCTCATTTCTGAGAATTAAAAGTACAGCTAACAAAGGCGTCTTTTATAAGGAGAAAGAAGCTTCTGCTGCAGAGTCTCTGTGAACAACAGCTTTATCTGTTACAGTATGTTAGTTCCTTTAAGAACAGCACTTACATCTGCGTTAGGCTATAAATTGTTAACTTGGCGAGTCAACTGGAAGTAGCTCAGTAGATACATGCATGTATGAGAGAGGAGAGACGTGACAGTGGCACAAGCCAGGTTTAAATGTATGCAGACATTTTGTTTGGCAAGTGTACAAGTCCCCTTTCACACTTCTTGGCTCCGTAGATGTTAGCTGTGGAGTTATTAAACAGTTAACTCTATAATCCCACCATAAAGCTTGTAATTTGCTTGTAATTTGCATGCATCTCTAGATACAGAATGAAAAGATGAGTGAAACACTTCAAATGTGGAAGCGTGGCTGTTTGAAATGCCTCTTTATGTCTCATATAAAGCACTTTGAATTATATGTTGTTGGAAGGTGCTATGCAAAGAAAAGAAGTGGAAATTTCACCTGACTGCAAAAAAGCAGCAGTGTTTTAGCCACATGCTTGTTATATTTTTTGAAAATGTAACTGGGTTTACATTAACGCCCTCCCACCACTCAAAAATGCATTTTGCTTTTTGCTATTTAACTTGGATGTTTGACCTTCACTGTGCTGAGTGATGTATATGCAGGAGGCTCTTTTCAAATACCTCTGTTGAAAGGAGCAGATCTGTGCTCACCTTGGATCTAAGTTTAAGACGTGGAAGAATGAATAGATTTTATGACAACTGGCTTTGATGCCAATCGAGGTCAAAAATGCATCTTACAAAAGAGTGATGAGGAAGTATGAAGCCTCCAGTGCACATACTGTACAGTAACACTGGACTCTTACTGGGAAACATCTCACACCCAGCAGTTCATCTTTTGAAATGAAAAGGTATTTGCACATTCATAGATGAAGTTTTCAATGAGGGAAAAGGAGTAGATGACATTTTATGATTTTTTTTTTACTTGATAATTGAAGTTCTTTGTGTGTGAAAACCATACCAGATTCAAATTATTATACCATTTAAAAATATTCCAATATTTTGAAATGTCTTAAAACATGTCTGGAGGGGGATCTTTAAGCTCTCTGCAAACAGCATTGATCAACTGTCAGAACAACTAGTGAATTTCTGTTCAGTGTTTTGGTAATGCATATCAACAGATCAAGAGATGAAGAGATTTCATTGTCATTTGCACAAGTACAGAAGAGTGCAGGTATATTGGAATTCTTGTGCATGAGTCAAGCTTTTAAAAACAGGCAAAGAAAGCCAAAATAAATAATAGATACACCATATATATATATATATATATATATATATATATATATATATATATATATATATATATATATATATATATATATATATATATATATATATATATATATATATATATAATACACACTATGAATTATTGCACAAAAACAAACCAATGGACCAATGGACTGGGGGAAAAACTCTGTATGACAGAGACCCGAGAGAGAGAGAGACAGATGTAATGAAAGCATTCTTTAACACGACTACATGAAGTCAGACTTGGAACAAATTGTCTGAGCTTGGTCACATGGATCCATTTCCACTTTTATCAGTGTTAGGTTTAGTAACAACTCAGTGCTGCACTCGTCTGGATGGTGGGGGAGCTTGCAATGGATAATTAATTTTCAAAGCAGCAGTGTACTGGAATGTGCACTACTGTTGTAGACTGTTTCTTCATATACAACCACTTCTGCATAAATAACCGTCTTTGGCTGAAACATTGCTGGGCTGAATGACTCTGCACAACAACACATGTTAAACATTTTAAAATTATAAACACTTCCATTAAATATTTTTTATATCTAGTTTTTCTGACAAGTGTCATGAATTTCTTTTTAAAACTCAGGGGGGAAATGATATTAAAAAATAAAAAGAAGAAAACAAATTAGATTAAAACTTGTGCAATTTTTTTTTCTTTCTTATTCTAATAACCCAAAAGTTGTAATTTGTAAATCCACCACCAGAGGACTCTCTAGGCTAAGACAATATTTTTTATTATCGAAACCTTTTTTTTTTCATGTATCTGTGAGTTTTAAATTACCTAATCACATTTATTTGAGCACTTCAAACTGTGAATAATCATGTGAAAACAGTGCTGGTCTTCCAAGTCATTAAATAACTGTTCATGTTTCATACTTGGAAAACTATCCTGGTGAGCAGACTTGACCTTACAGCCAACAACAATGCAACATTTGTTCATCTCATGATGACAAACTGTGAAAGTTATTAAGAGTTTTTATTATCAGTTATTAGCGTATTTTGTGCTGGTTTTCCAAACATTGGCCAGCTTGTATTTAGCAAATTAAGCCCTCTTTATTATGTTACTCCTACTTAGTTTTTACACCCAATCACAAAAACTTTATTACTCTAACACTCCAGTGGGAACCATGTCTGTCAAGTATATTTTACTGTGATGATGACTTCAGCTCATTTTTGAAGGTTTAGGTTTATGTTGTGAACATGACAAATAAGATGGGAGGTTGGTCTTGCAGCAGAAAATGTCTGTCTGTGGTTGACCGACGTTTATCAAGAGGAATGTGTCTGCTCCGGCGCCTTCCCCTGCTTTGTGATGATTGGCCAGTGCCATACGACCAGCTTTGCCCGGTTTGATCCAGTTGGCTTTCCGTAGCCCCGTACAAGACAAAAACACAGCCACCGGTCAACTTGGTGTGCGACATATCAAAGCGAACATGGCAGTTTTCCATTTTAATTCTCAGGTCTGATGCGATCTACCTTTTGTATAACGTTAAGATGCCCACAGGCAGAGGACAAGAGAAGTGTGCCTCTCATCATTTCGCTCCATCACCACATGGAAGTGTTTTCCCTCCACTCAGCCGACACACAGTAGCCACTGTCTCACTGCCTATTTGATCATTACTTGACTTATTTGTAGAATAAACTCCTCTCAGTTTATAAAGATGATGTAGAACAGAAGGAAAGTGGGTTGTGTCTTTGGTTTGAGACGACATTGTTTCATTTCCTGCCACTTCGGCATGGAGACAGCGCTGTCGGTGTTCGCCAAACCATCCTCCCACCGTCTGGTCTGAACCGGTTCGGAAAGTGCGCAGTCTCGTGCGCACTGCAGACTCCACGCACTGATTCACGCGGCACGCCGCGCGCACTCACCAGGCTCGGCCCGCTATGCCGTTTAGACCTCCGTCATTGGTCGGCAGGGCCGCGACCCGCCCACACTTTCCGCGTTTTGGTTGGACAATGTGAAAGTTTACGAGTTCTGATTGGTTAATGTCCCTCCAAACCCTTTATTTTGGGGCCGGTTGTATGCCGAGTTATGCCTGCCCGTGTTATGCAGAGCTATGCCTGCCCGTCGAAATCTGCATGCCCCTGGCGGGAGCGTGCACACGACTGAAGTGAGGGCTCCCAGCCATTGCAATGATTTATAAGTCAAAGTACTGCTTTAAAACAATATAATGGTGATAAATCATCTGCAGCCTACAGTTTATGAACAAAATAACATTTCCATGATAATACTACTCTGAATTTCTCAAGATTTCCTTGTAATTCATGATTCAAGATTTCTTTATTGTCATTTCTTAGTATCCCACATACATTGAAATAAATTTGTTTCTCCCAGACCAAAAACAGAGCACCCAGGGTCAGTTCCACTATGTGGTGCAGTGTCCAGTGAGGGGTGGGGGTGGGGTAGGGGCTGTTCAAGGGAGAGTAAAGGGGTGGGTGTGCTTATGGGGGGATCCATAGTGTTGATAAACCTGACAGCCTGGGGGAAAGAAACTGTTGAGCGGCCTCGTAGTCAGTTCGGATGATTCTGCACGTCTTCCCAGACGGCGCAGGGGGGGACAGACTATGGGAGGGGTCCTTTATGATGATGATGAGGAGGCTCTGTGGGCGCAGTGTGTGTGTGTGTGTGTGTGTGTGACAGAAAAGAGATGAATTTCCCAGGAGTCTCCACCACATAACAATGTCACTTAGAAATCAAATGTTAGCATCTACAACAAAAATCTGATGCATGTAACACTTCTCAAAGATAAGGGGGAATACATTCCTCTCCAACTGTCAGTCTGATATAACAAGCAACATGATCCAGATGTAGACACTGTGACATAGCTGGTCAAATTAAAGACATTACTATAATACAAGAGTCAATAAACAGGCATACAGTTGGCAACAAGCAGGCAGTCAAATCAGGCAAAAAATCCAAAGGCAATTAGACAGTGTAGACACCCTTTTGTACAGACAGACAGCAGGAAAATGGCAACAGGTAGTCTGTCAAGTTGCAAGTATACAGGAAACACATTTAAAAAAAAAAAAAAAGGAATTTGAATGTCAACCTCCTTTGAATAAAAAATGTCTGAAATGCTATACTTAATAACACACATAGCCTATAAAGTACACCAAAGAGTTCACCTTCAGAAATATTGAGATTAAACAAGGAAATCTTGTAAAATTCAGAATAGCCATATCTTGGAAATGTTTTCAAGAGCCGTACATAGCGGGGGCAACGTGATTTGTTTGGTTTAAAGTACTTAAATAAGGCAGTTCATGTTTAGTTGTATTAATAATAGCTATATCAAAGAAATGATAAAAATTGTAGTGTAATGTATTGTTGTTGTGAGATGCACTCTATGCAACTTAGGCCTCTGTGTATTCCTCCAGAGTTACCATACTGCATCAATGTTAGCAGAGAGTTTGCTGAAGGCTACGTGCTAATAAAGCATTGTGACTCAGCGTTAACTCTGACTCTCTTCTCTTGCACACTCGGTATCTTACACATAGTATTTACAGAAAATGTGAGAATATATGGGAAACCTGGTTAAGGTATTTATTCAACATTTCTATGGACAAGATATTTAAAATACATTGTTCCGAGTTACATACAGAGATGCTTTTATTGATACACATTTAATTGTGCTTTGTCTCTAATTTTAGTGATGATATTTGTGTACAAAGTCCATTGTTTACTTTCTTTTCTTTAAAACTGCAGCATATTGGCCAGTAAAATGTTCAGTTTGAACGACACCAATTCTGGTCATTATTAGAAGCTTCCTCTACACAACAGTGACAAATTTGCCTTATTCAAAACATCAAATAGTCTGAATGTTTTGCTCTGTATTAGTTGTGCTATAATAGCTTATGTTATATTATCAGTTAATATCACTATATTGACAGAGTTAACCACTATGCCTATAGCCTATAATTATTGAACCAATATGTATTGTTATATTGGCAGTCAGTCACTTTACATGGTTTGTTGACAGATATACTTTGCTACATTTAACCTCTTACCAGGCACTCCATTTTTGTGCACAAGACTGAAAATAATGTACCCAAAATAAGGTAACTGTCTTTAACCCTGTTGAGTCATAACCCTGGTCTCATTTAAAAGGTAAATCTTTAAATTTTACAACCCGAAAGTCAAAATGAGTATAAGTGGTTCTGAAAATAAAGTGTCCCATGGGTAGGACATTGTCACTTAACAGATTAAATAATTCATAGGATATTATATTGTTACTGCATTGGCAGAATAATTTAACATATATCATTGACAAAATCATGTCAAACAGCAGCACGTATTTGCTGCGACAGCAGATATTTCTGTGGTCTTTTTTTCCTGGCAGCGACTGTATTGTCTTGTGCTTTTTGTTTAATTTTGGTGGCATTTCCTGTCCTGACAGTGGAGCTGCCCTTAGAGTGGAGCCTGCACCGGAAGCGTCCCTGCAAAGGAACCCCTGCCTGCAGCCAGACTGTGTTGATCTGATCTCCATGGTTATCTAGGCGGGCAGGTTTAACTCCCCATATAACCGGTCCCGGGTTGTGCACGGGCACGCGGAGAGATGGAGTTGTAAACGAAGCGCGCGCTGGTCAGCTACAAAAAAAAAACAGCGTGCACTTTTCAGCACCAATCCCTCCTGAACAGCAGCCAAACGGAGCGTTTTGGGTTTGTTTAGTTTATTGTAACAAACCGACGACTTTGCGGTTTGCAACGCCACACCGCCGCTGCGTTCACGGGAACCGTTATTGTTAGTATCGAGGCGGCAAGTGGAAGATACATAGCGGCTCTGCTTGAGCTTTGTTTCGGTTTAAAGAGATAAGTTTCTGCGGGTAAAAATACCAGTATATTCGGCTGGCTTGTGTGGAATTGGCGCGGTCTGGGCTCAACTAAGTTAACTCCGTCCCGGGAGGACTAAATGGCTGCAAATGAAGGGAAACAAAGGTGATAAAGAAGAGTATTCATCGTAGCCGGTTCGGCCCAGTCAGCGGTTGGGCCGTGGTCCTGTTTTTAGCCACATCACAGCCTGCTCGTACCGTTACCCGCCGAGGTCTCCATTGTGTGAGCATCTCTGTGCTATTTCCCACTGCTGCCCCGACACCTGCCGTAGCTACAACGGTGTGTTTTCTGCTGGATTTTTTTTTGTTTTTGTTTTAACTTTCTGAATCCTCGCAACCAAAATGTGCTCTCGGGTTTGGTTCGTGACCGACCGGCGTATCAGCCAGGAGTACCCACAAGTTCAGATCCTCCGGGCACTGAAGGAGCGCTGCGCCGACGAGGATGTTGAATTCCGCTCGCTCCTCATGGATCAAATCGTGCTTACGATCAGCGACGGACAATTAGGCAAGTATTACATACATAAAAGTACACAAAAGCAATCGCTGCCTGGTCGTAATGTGTGTAAATTAATGTTTTAGTGCAGCTTAGACTGTTTTAAGATCAGTGGTCTGCAATGCTAAGAGCTAACAGTCATTGTTTGGGGGCTGCATGTGCTGTGGAGCGAGGAGAGGGCCAGTGTAAGCACAGCCGTGACCGCCTAACCCAGTTTCCAGCTAGACCGCCTCCAGACTGAAGAGAGCAAGGATGCTTGATTAAAATTTTGCTGAATGCGTTGCAATACCAGCAATGCCGCAGATGATAAGATTAAGATTATATTACAGAAGTCCATTAATCAAGAACATAGGAGGTATTTCTTAGTCAAATCAAATTGAGATTATGCAGTTTTACCGCACATTTCGTCGGTCTATGGTTGAAGTTGTAGGTTTTTATGATATTCTTTCACATTATCCTGTAGGAAACAGATAAGGGGATTTCTATGTGAAAAAAATGTTAGTTTTCCTTTCAAAATAGCAAAGAAGGCGTAAGACACATGTTACCATGTTTCACATTAAGGTTGCGAGTAGACTAATTGATATTGAGTATATGTAGCCTATTAAATCTCCATATCTTCCATAGTCTAATCAGAAGCCAAAACAAGTATTCAGGTTTAATGGAAGTAAAAACAATAAAGCAAATTGAGCATCTGTGAAGCCATACCTAAGACCTGTTTTACTGAAAACAACCATGTTATCCGCCTAATCTATTTATATTTCAGGTGTTCTGTATATGTAACCTTGTCTGCGCTACCTACATCGTGTCAGGATAAACAGATCTTCAATCAATCTCTTTGTAATTTTTGGTACAATTTTGTCCTACCATGTTGTTATGAGGTGATAACATGTCACAGCATTGACTCAGGAGGACTTATTACCATCACTCTTAACAGCAGGAACTCTCAACAAACAGACATGCAAGGAATTTGTCAGGGCGGTGTGTGAAGTGGTGTCACCAGATGAGAGGTGTGTAAAGTCTTAATTAACACGTAAATGGTATAGGCTGGTATTAGCAGAGGCTGAATAGTTTGGAGACGTGGGCTGAATATGGGCGACATTGGGCAGCACGTCCCACGCATACTACATACTGTTGCATCAGGCCTACTGTACAGCTCTGTCAAGGCAAAGTTTTATACTCAACATGGAGTTTCAAATGCCAACAATGGATTTTTAAATTTGAAATCGCATGTATTTCACCAGCTACAATCAAAGGAATATATGTGAATATGAGCTAACATTCATTTAGACAGAATACCTACTGTACGACAATTACATTATAATGTAATTTTTGCTACCATGGCCACATAATCCAACTTTAAGAATAGTCTAATCTATGTATAATGAAAAGGAGAGAATATTAGTGACACAAATAGGAAGTTAGACTTGTCTAGACCTATAGTTTAGGAAGATACACGCAACTAGAGCAGGACAGTTTGCATGACCTAATCCATGCTGGCCTCAAATCTGCAGACAGTGAATGTCTTCTGATCCTTGGCTCGACATCACAGATTAACAGCCAGTGGACAGACAGGTCATGCTAGACACTGCTACGGAGGAAACCGTAGAGTACTTGGGGTCTTAATGTACATATTGGCCCTGTACACCTAGCATTACATACAGCTTGTATCTAGACCATGCGAAATCCAAACAGAAATTGGCAGCTTGACAACATAGTCTTTATCAAAATACAGTTGCTTATGTCTTGTAATATTCATATCCACTCAGGCTGTATGAATGTTCATGAGCATACAGTACCAGAGGCGATAAACAATCCTCCACATATTAGAGCGATTCTGAAATTTAAGATAGCCATCAGGAAATACAGTTACAAATGCAGTGAGTGAGACAGTGAATGTGTACACTAAGTAGAATTTCATCATTTGTTAATGTGATCAATAAGGCCCTTGTGGTCAGTGACCACCTCTTTAAGTGGTCAGAGTTATTCCCTACTGTCCATTTTGTTTTGCGTGGAATACCATTTGAACTAAATGTGTATGAATTTGATATTAATGTGTCAGTTAATATTAATTAAACATGCAATTTCATGCCAAAATGGATGTTTGGCATTTCTAAGCAAAAATCTTATGGGAATCAAATATATAAAAAGGGGACTTTGATACTAGTACTGATTTCCACTAGTAGTTGATGGTACCTTAACCTAAACCACAAAAAGTTCAAACACACATAGTATTTGTTTTAGGATGCAATCACAGTCATAAAACTGATAACACTAATACAGCTTGCTATTTCAAAGGTTTCCTATTCTCTGGTCACATTTGTTTGCTCTCAAGTTAGGCTGAGGTTCAAGTTTTACCACTGAAGTTAATGGGTTCAATGTGTCCCCAGGAGGACACATGAATACGCACATGCGCACACACTATTATGTTTGGATGACCAATGATGGTCCCTCACATAAAGGGGCCAAACCCAGCATTCAGCAAAGCTAGAGGCATTTCGCATCCCATGATTTGTGCAGGGGGACATTTAAAGAGAGGGCTGGATATGAATTGATGATAAATGCAACACCTCTATGTCATTAAACGGGAGGCTGGAACATTCGCAGTACATGAGGTTGAGTTATTGTAGCTTAACACCAGTCCTTGTCTGACTATTTATTAAGCACAGGCTCCACATTTTATGAGCAATGATAGTATGTGATGATCAGCAATATGGCATAGCTGTTAAGTTGATGTACATCTGCAAGCTGTTGCCTGTCGTCTTCCAGGCGGTTAAAAAAAGCAAAGCTAATACGTGCCATGAATAAGGGAGATATGATGGATCTGGATTGTAGTGAGAACTTAGGTACATATACCAGTACTGGATTTTTGAGGCTGATATTGATATCAGCATTTGGGAAAACAACATAAACACATAACATAAACAATCTTAATATGGATCCCTTAGATTTGTGTTGTTGTTTTTTTTTAAAGAACTGTGATTAAGATACATATTAAAGCAACAGTATGTAATTGCTTACATTTTTTAGTTGAAATATGCTCCAAAGCGTGTGCGAATGTGGAGAGGTGAAAGGTTTCTGTGATCCAGGCTCATTGAACTGCTTAGCAGCACAACAGAGATATTCCCTTCTCCAGTTTTTTAAGCGAGCCTCGCCCTTCTAACCAATCAGAGAAGGCCAAAGTGAGGTGTGGGATCTTACGGCTGTCCATCCATATGTGAACACACTTCTGGCCTTCTATTCCTCTCCTACAGAGGCTCCAAGCAGATGTCGCTATAGTTCTGTGATCCCACTTTCTTTTGTGTTTTAATTAACTGACAATATTAACCCCATAGTGCTAGCTTGATTTCCAGAACTTGCATATTGTAGCTTTTAAAAAGGAAATTTTACAGTTGAAAGATGAACTTAGCGCTCTCTGGTGGACAAACTATGTAATTGTGACATTTTCTAAATGAACTCAAACCTAGTTTGGTATTTCTGTACTGCAATGTCTTGTTACTTATCGACAGACATATAATGTTGGTCAGTCTAGCTTTTCCTATGGACTATATATCTCACTACTGTTGTTGTTTATTCAACACTTAAGGTTCTTTGTCACAAAATAACTATAAAGTTTCATTAATGATTAGCAAATATTTTAAAATTTAAATGCAATAAAAAGAGTACACAGTTTATATGGGGCTGTGACTTGATTGTACATGTAAGTACACACAGCTCATTTGTCATTGATCCAGCAGTATCTCATTTGCAGGTTTTCACATGCAGCATGAAACAGGTATATTTGCATTTTATTGGTGTTTGCAAAGAGACTCACAGTACTTACTTTCCCCTCCTAGATAGAAAAGAAGCCTACACAGAAAACGGCATTTATTACCACGTCTTTTTTCATCCTGTACTACACAGGAGAGTGTACATGTTGGCTCTAAAGTACATGTTCCACACAAGTATTAAATGATTTGTTAAGTTGTGTCATCATCAACTGACATAGCCAGAAAAAATATTAGTCACTTCTATTGTTAAACTGAACAGATTATTCCTAGAAAAGCAGATCCTTATTAGGGTGTGAGCAGCGTATCAAATCTGTTGTGAATGTTCAGCTTCTTCTTTTTACATATGGTCAAGTAAGTACTTGAGTTTGTAATTTGCATAGTTGCATTTGCCAAAGAGGACTGTGTGCTCTCTCATTTTTTGATTAATCTGTATTACCAGCCACTCTGGCAGGTAAATAAGTATCATTTGTAGATATCAAGCAAACATCAGTTTAAATAACAGTGGTGGAGTTTTTTCTTTGTGGCTCGAGGAAACAAAATATTTCCTCTCCAGAATTATGTCAAAAATATAGAAATAGCCATTGAGGAAGGATTAGCAAGAGAGAATATAGACTCACTCTCCCACTATACCAAAGTACTCCTTCATATCCTACAAAACAACAAAACTGATACTGGCTGGATTGTCCTAAAGGTACTGAGTGTGAAATCCTAATTAGGACAGTTCATGGTCAGGAGACTGCTTACTTGTAATACTGATGCCAAGAGATAGTCTGTCTTACAGACAACAAAGTGGTAGCAACTATACAGTACACAAGCTAACAGAGGATATGCAGGTTTTCATGGCCTCTCTGTCGATGAACAAAAGATTTTTAGGCCTGCAAGCCTTTTACTGTAGGCCTCACAGTAGGCCTACAGTATATGTTTTTGTCCAATGTGTTACTGATGACAGATATGCAAATAGACCATTGAAGGCATTGTTAGCCCAAACGGGACCAGAGGAAACCGTAGGGAAACCTGCTACCCCATCCTGCTAATTTCGACAGGATACCCAGAACCAGACTGAGATTGCATTCAGGGCTGGCAGGACTCACCAGCCAAACATTGGCACAGTGTTTGTCTGCATCGCCTGCTTTGTGACGTTGCAATGGTATGCATAGAATGCTTGTTATGCTTGTAAGCTTTGTCAAGCAGATTGAAAATGGGACCCACATATACAGTCCATTGAACCATGAAAACATTACAGTCTGTCACAGAGGTAAAAAAAAACCATCAGTAACTATAAACAGGCCACACCACACTAAATTTAGACATTGCCACACAAAAACCTATGTTGCCTTTGTTATACACCAAAATGGTCAGCAGGGTTTCTGAATGTTATTGCACTGGTCACATGACGGACAATGCGGAGCACACGAACACTTGCACGAATGAATAGGACTGATTCATCTGGCTGCCTCACTGGTCTCCGTTTGGTTCCCCTGGAGATGGTGACAAGCACAGTGAACAGTGAATACTGTCTGTCAAAAACCATGAGACCAACTCCCCCAACACTTCCCACTGTAACACCGCTCACAGTGCTCTTAGTGGCGGTACAATCAGAGCTGTGTGTGAAAAGTGTTGAATAGGGCCGGAGAGACAGTGAATCCTCCTGCTTTTGTGAGGAGGAGGAGGAGGAGGAGCAGGAGAAAAAGGAGTGGCAGTCTTTTCATGGCTTCACACTCCTCCCTTTTTCATGCACCTCCTCCTTCTCCTCGCTTCTTCCATGTTAAGGCTACAAGACATCCCTGACCTTTTCTGCCTGTTGCCTTTGTCTTGTTCCTCACTCTACCTGTCTATGCAGAGAAGGACCCTAAAAAGTGGTAATCCCACCCGTAGTGTGCGTCTCACGCACACAATACAGATTTGATGCACAGCGCATCTGTCGGCACAGTAATCGCTGTCATTTGGTGTTTTTTATGCAGCAAACATCAAATTTCCGGTGACCTCTGATGATCTCAGCCAGCGGCGCTGTCACTATTGTATGGCTGCAGATTCAAAGAGAGCTGAAATTCAGGTCACGTTAGAGGTGAAGTGCTGTGCCAGCGACAAATCTCCCCTCCCGCCCCTTCTGCACACATCATAAATGTGCATTACCCACACACACACACACACACACAGGTTTTGACATCATCCAATCTGTTCCTCCTGATGAGCTGTTGGGTCACATCGCCTGCTCGAAAATCTCACAGTCTGTCTCTGTTTCCTCTTCTCATCCAGGGTGACAAGTAGCACCAGTCACCAGTAAAATGCTGCCAAATCTTTTAGCCATGGCTGGTGAATCTGCCATCTGTGTTTGGCAAATTTCTAGCCAATATTCTGTTGTTTCAAAATCTGATTCTGTTGTGCAGATCTACAGTATATAGCTGTTGATAGAGACTGGAGAGGGCTAACAAAATGATGAAATTTGCCAGTTCTTAGCCTTTTGGAATAAAAAGTTGGCTAATACTCTGTCATGCCAGCTGTATTCCTCCATCTCTGTGAAGTGACCCCTGTTTTCCGTGGCTTATACATGCTGTGCTGAATTGAAATGGCTGATCACTGACCTATTCAGATATGTTCAGTTAGCTTATTGTCTTTACGTAGCCTACATTTGCATAATATAATCAGTGTCAGGCTGAGACATTGAAAACCAATGTCAATTTGACTTTCAATAAAAATGAAACCCTGTGATTTTCAGATAATAATCACTGGATTACATTTGATTCGATCATTTAATTTAGGGAAAGGTTGACTAGATTGTGTTTAAAAAAATCTTTTGTTATATACAGTATAGGATTGTTTCTCCCTGATGTGTTCATGTGTGATTAGTTTCAAGATGCACCCTTGGGGGTTTCAGACATCTCTCCTTACCCCACTGCCCTACATTGAGACAAAGTAGCACATGGTATCAGTATGTCTGCAAAGATATCTCTTTCTCATTCGAAGAGGAAGATAGTTTCGGCCCGACACGCACAGGAGCTGGCAGCACAACAGGGTAGTATATGGATATGGGCAGCATGTAAATAATTGTATCAGCAGCCAGGGGCAGGCTCCGAACTCACGGCTTAACATAACCAGCCTTGGAGCTGGCTGCCTCTCTCTGGTCCTGTAGAAATGCCAACTCGCAGTCAGCTGTGTGGTGATGACGGGAGCAGTGTCCACAAACAGTCTCCATCAGCAAAGTCAACTTTTCCACCAGCAGTTGATGGACTCCAACACTCACCAGCCACTTTCACAATGTTTCCAGCTACTGTAATCATGACATTAGGATGTAAGGAGAGCTAAAGTATAAACAATGACTTGTTACTTTAATGTGACACATAGAGGAGACAAGCCAGATGCCAGCTGATGGCTCTGCTTTGGAAACAGACTGGATGAGTAAATTCTCCGTCTAATGGCTCGGAATTGAACTGAGAAAATGTTATATGTATGAGTTTCAGGCAGTTTGTTTTTTTGACTTGTATAAATATAGACTGTTGACTGCCACAAAATAAAGGATGTCTGTCTAATCTTTCCTTTCCTGCCCTCTTTTCTCCAATCACCCCTCCTTTCATTCTCCCCACCACCATCTCACCCTCTAGGTCTGCGTGTGGAGCAAGAATTGGTGACATCTTATCCACAGGTGGTGGTGGTGCGCGTGCCCACGCCCTGGGTGCAGTCAGATAGCGACATCACTGTGCTGCGCCACCTGGAGAAGATGGGCTGTCGGCTGATCAACCGACCTCAGGCCATACTCAACTGTGTCAACAAGTTCTGGACCTTTCAAGAGCTGGCCGGCCATGGCGTGCCTCTTCCCAACACCTTCTCCTACGGTAAATCAATACTTGACATTTATCTTCTTCACAGTGTTGATGTGATGTGGTAGCACTCTGTTGTAGAAACTAAGAAGTCTGAAGCAGTGTGCTTTTCCATGACTATATCAGTAAGGCAGCTGAATGTCTGATACGACTGGCTCTATGAATACATCTACCTCCCAGTGCACTACAACAGCCTTGAGTTAGATGATGCTTGCTTGTTGACGTATACTGCATATACTACACGTAACGCATGGAGTTCACGCTGTGTTGTCCCTTACGTAGGGCTCTTGGGGCTCTGTGCGGACTACACAACGCAGACTTTAATTCCCTGAGCAGACTACATAAAAGAAGTGTTACACACAAATATACAAAGAAATCAACACAGACATCCTGGCTCTAATTGATGTGTCCGTCACACCACCCACTTAAAAACCTCTTTTAAGTCCCACAGACCCTGTCGGCTTCAAATAGTTTCCATCATGCTTACTGTTTACTAAAAACTAAATGGAAAACTTTTGCTACTTTGGTCAGCGTTTTAGTATTTTAGCAAAATTAAGTTAAACTGAGTCAACACAAATTGTAAATGATGGGGAAAAAAATAGATTTAAATGTTAAATTTGTGTTGGTGCATCATCTACAATCTAATGCATATTAGTTGAAATGTCAGCACTGCTTTTTAGGTGTTTTTGACATTTCAATCACATTAGTTACATCACAGGCTTTAGTCCATATGTGCCTGTATAACAGATTAGCAAGCCATCACTATCACTGCAGTTATTGCAATTAAAGCAACAGAGAGAAAATCCTATTAACATACACAGTAAAATCCTCACAGCTATCCACTAAACCACAGATGCTTTAACAGTTTCTTTAAAGCCACTTGTTTTAACCTACTGTGTTGATAAAGGCAGGATATGTGGAGATATAGAAGCCATACTGCTGTTATTTTATTTGCTGTAGCTGGTTGATTTTATAAGACAAAACAAAGGCTGACAACCAGCAGCACATATTTCTTTCTGTTTTCCAAAAGTCCACAGTGCTGTGATGTTTGTGTGAGCAGAAAGAGAAGGATACAGACAGAGAGAGAAAGAAAGAGGAGGGGGGGGTGTTTGGCCTACATTCCGTTCGTCTCTCTGCACAGTAGGCCAGGCGATGCATGCAGAGCGGCTGGAGAGCTTATGTAACTACACCCCCCACCCCTCCAACACCACCACCCCCCAACGCCCCACCCTGTGCCACCTCATGACTTTTCAAAATAAAAGATGCCATTGCCTCCTGCTCTCCACCTCAGCAGCTCATGACATGGTCGGACCCACATTTGTAGTCCACTCGCTATCTCCCTCTTCCTCTGTTCTTCCCTCCTCTCACTGAAAACACAGGTGAATCAGTGCGTCTGGAAAAAGCCATGTGACAGGATAGTTCACATCTGTTCCCTTGACTGAACGCCAGATAAGATCAGACAGGCAAAGAAAAAGAAAAGAGGAGCTGGAGAGATTATATTATTATCATTATTATTATTATTATTATTATTATTATTATTATTATTATTATTATTATTATTATTATTATCATTATTGTTATTATTATTAACACCTCAATTTTCAATATTTTCTAAGCATTTTCAATCACCTCTTGACCAAAGCAGAGAAAGCTGAAGCACATCTGTTGCTACAAGCCGCCATCATGAATCACTGTCAGATATGGTCAGCTGCTTCACATTAGTGCACCCTTCAGTGACTGCTCAGTTCCAATCTCATGAATCTAGCAGCCAAATAAGTATAAGCACAGGACAACACACCCGACTCCTATAGCCTTGCTGTTTAGAGTCACTTCTGTTTCCATGGAGACATCCGCACCCCCACCCCCCACTCTGCTCAATCAGCTGCAATGTGTGAACCATGCTATCAAAACAAGGACAATTATTTTTTAAACATTTTGCACCTCTGTGTGGGTACGTGTCTCTGTGTTTGTGTGCATGGGCATTTTCTCAGGAGGACATGACAACTTCCGTAAGATGATTGACGAGGCAGAGCCGCTGGGCTACCCGGTGGTAGTGAAGAATGCACGTGGCCACAGAGGTAAGCCGATCAATCAATTTCTTATTGTCACCTTCTCTACTCACTACACCACACCTCTTAAACATGCACACTGCAGGCCCCTAGTGGCAGCTCAGTCCACCCTTATAATGAAATACACAGACAGTGTTCAATTATTTGGACTGTGGTGCTGCAACAAACAAAACAGAAGCTCATAGTTCTTGCGTTACGGCTGCTAGGCTTTTGTTCTTATTTAACAAATTGATGCTAGTTTCCTCATTTTGCCTGAATCCACAGGGGGCTTGTTAGGGAAAGTTTGAGCCTTCCTTGCCATGAATGTTTTGCTTTGTAGAGATTAGCCCCAGTGTCTGCTGACCCATTAGCCCTTTCCTATTCATAGTTATCGACACTTGAATGGCTCCGTCATTGTGTGATGGAATAACAATGGGCCCTGGCTAGCGCAGGCTGCCATCATAACACATTATTAGGGAAAGCAGCCATTGGTCAACCACTAACTTAACCCTTTTTTTTGGAGTTCAGCATCTCGAGGGTTGCTTTCCTCCCCTCTGTGGTTGACCGTTGACACTGGCTGAAGTCCAGCTTGTCTTCTTTCTCATGAGCAAAATATAAAAGGCTGTTTCAAAAACTTAGAGTCTTTGGTATTAATAGGTCTATACTAGATTTGTCACTCAACCACACATGAATTCACGCATATAGTTGAATGAAACATTGTCTCTACAGGGTCCAGTGCAGGTCAAACATACATATGAGCAAAAAAAAAACAAAACACACACAATAAATCTAATCTAAAAACACACACACAGAACTCTGTGTCCCCTAGTAGAAGATGTTAAAAACGTATTAGATAAAAAAAACTTGGAAATATGCTCTGAATATGTTCGGATGTGTAATATTGCTATTATTTAACATTCTTTGTTGCAGGCTCTAAACAGTGTTTTAGTACCATCGATACAAACTGTTCATGTTCAGGTCTCACTGAGCCGTGTCACAATGATTCCTTGCTTGTCTTGTTTTCGACTTGTGAAGTGTTGCGTCATGCCTGCCACTGTCCATCTTCACATCTTAATGATGTTACCAAGGGATTGCCTCGTCATCTTGTTTGGACTGTCGCTTACAGACAATGTGCACGTACACATACAGCAATCACATGATTTTCCCTAGTGCTGGAACAGGGGTCAGAGGGCTTGATAACAAGGAGACTGAGCCAAGCAGTGCTAATTAAAACAGGCATTTTCCAACCTTGGTGAGAAGTAATTCTTTGGCCCCTAAGAGAAGTGACCTGTCCATTATATGAGGAACGGGAACTGACATGAGACTTGGTCAGCAGAAGCAACTACTTGTCAGCATAACTTTGAGGAAGTTATCTAACCTCAGTAAATGTCTCACAGATATCAGAGTCTGCATGCATCTTATTTTCATGTTAATATCAACACATCTAATTATCCTAACAGCCTCAGAATTAGCTAATTAATAAAAAAAACTAACCTTATCTCTCCTTTTCTCTCGCAGGCAAGGCTGTGTTCTTGGCACGTGACCAACACCACCTGACAGACCTGTGCCACTTGATCCGCCATGATACCCCATACCTGTTTCAGGAGTACATCAAGGAGTCGCATGGCCGTGACGTGCGGGTGGTCCTGGTGGGCGGCCGTGTCATTGGCTCCATGTTGCGCTGCTCCACCGATGGACGCATGCAGAGCAACTGCTCCCTGGGTAAGCAGACACTCAGGAGTCAAAGATGACACACTATAGACTCTATTAGACACTTTTGTAATGTGGCTGCTTTTAATGTTCTGATTATTCAGATCATATGAGACCTATCTTGAGTTGAGTAATTCTCTTATAATGTTTTATTTCAAGCCATGTGTTTAAATGGTTTCACTATTGTTGGAGAGCTAAAGCTGTTCTGATTATTAATTAGATATATAATAATTACATTTAGAGACAGTGACAAAGTGTTTTATACATATAAAAGTAATTGTTGTATTGTCATTCAGTTACTGCTTTAGTGGCACATTTAAGCAGTCACTGGACGAGGAGTCCTAATCATTCTTATGTATGAAGACATTTATTAACAGTCATAGCATCTTTCCACATTTTTGATCAAGTGTAACTCTCCATCTGCTGCATAAATCAGTATTTGGAAACAGTGCCAAATCAACAGGCTTGTCCTCATTCTACCCTAGAGATGTAAAGTGACACAGCCTTCCAGCTGATGAGACTGATTTTCAATGTCAGAGCATGAACAGTTTGGGTCTAGTAGAGGCTGTAATGCACTGTGACATATTTAGGACATCAGTCAGATTATTCTGCATTTATGTAACAGACCATGTTGACACTTGCACTGACTCTAGATGGATCTGATGTGGTATTAAATTAATATTAAATATTTAAAATGATGTCTTTAATAATCTACATATATTTTTTATAATAGCTCTTTACTCATAATAGATTTAAATACTGCTAATTTTGAGAAATCTGGATGAAAATCAAGTTGTCCTTTTGCTCAGTCTCAGTTAATGTGAATTGAATGAGACACAGACTGTGGTATATATTGACTTGATGTCTCTCTGTTTGCTGGACTCTTAGGTGGTGTAGGTATGATGTGCCCACTGAGCGAGCAGGGCAAGCAGCTGGCCACAGAGGTGTCAAACATCCTCGGCATGGATGTGTGCGGCATCGACCTCCTGCAGCTCAACAATGGCTCATTTGTAGTCTGTGAGGCAAACGCCAATGTGGGCTTCATTGCCTTCGACCAGGCCTGTGGCATGGATGTGGCAGGCATTGTTGCCGATTACGCCCTATCGATGCTCCCCAGCCGCCTCACCCGCAAGATGTCCCTGCTGTCCGTTGTGTCGAGCACCAGCGAGACCAGCAGTGAGCCTGAAGTGTGCCCCGTGCCCACTGGTGGAGGCTCCCTGCCCGAGGCCGTCTGCAACATGAGCGTGGGCTCTACTTCCAGCGAGAGCGACCCGGAGCTGGCCGAACCCTCCCAGTCCTCGCCTCGCCAAGCCTCGGCCCCCGCCCATCCCGATCTCTCCGATCTCCCTGATCCAGCCTACAACTTCAACACCCTTCTCGCCAATGAGATCAAGTTATTGACTGAGTGAGATTCAAGCTACTTCACGCACACACAAACACCACAAATACATATTAAAAACATGCATACACACACCTGTACGCATGGCAACATGCATTCCTTTTAAACACACATATCAATCCAAAAGCTATTAAAACATTAGGATGTTGAATGCAAAACAAGAGCAGAGAAAAACAGAACACACATATGGACACGACCACAGAAATACAAACACCAAAACATGAGCTTTCTCATACTAACTCCCTCCAAAAAACAAAGATCTGAGGCTGCTCCCCTGACTCTCCTCTCTTTGCACCTCTACTGACACACTGCAAACCCCACTATCCAAACTTAGCTTACACTGCAGCATGGTGGCGAAAGTGGGATATATATAGTACATAACATAATCGCCAAATTGACCTCTCCTAGAATCTATTTTGCAAAATAGTGAGGATGAAAGCTGACTGTGGTTTTTGGGGTGGATGTTAGATTCCCATTAAGGAATCCTGCCAAGTTTTTATCCTCACAATACGCTAACATTTAAAGGAGAATCTATGTTGTCATAAAAAAGGGATTCCTTCTGAGACTTTAGTCAGGTTTGATGGATTGGAGGCAAAATGAAGTGTTTTTTTTTTTTTTTTTCAAGTGGTTAGCTCCTTGGGAGAGGAATACAACCTCAGGCTAGGCACATGATACTGTCAGTTCCAATGTAGCAATGTAGTGCTCCTGTCAAGGACACAGAACAGGATGGGGACCATCCTGCAGCAACTGGAGATGGAGGAATTTTATGTTAAATTTATAGCTATTCATGATTCATATTAACTGAGAGATGAATTCATTCCTCACTACATAAAGTTTCCTTATGACTACATGTCATATTAAGTAAATCCAACCTAAACAGAATGTATACACAGTATATTTTACCAGGTTTACATGAACAACTCTCTTAATTAAAATTCATAAAATCCCAGTTTTGAATGACTGATGTCTGATTTTAAAACTGTAGCTGTGGCTGCTACATCAACAATGAATAAGAGGTTAACATGATATTAGAATGATTTAGCTTTCATGTGTAAACAAGAATATTAGTAACTTAGATTACACACCCGTAGCACCAGAAACTCATCTCAGGTGCTAACAGTGTCCATAAATCAGTTCTCGTTCACAGTGAACGAAGCAGGCTAATGTAAATGGAAGCAAAACTGCCCTAACCTGTGCAAGGTAGAAGAAATAACAAGTAGTTCTGTTTAAGAGTCAGAACGTGGAATATGAGAATGAATTGAGTGCCATTACTCGATTTTTAATTTTACATTCATAGATAGCTTCTTTGATTAGCCTTACCAGCAGCAGCAGTCTGCTGCTTTTTAAAATTCATTTGATGTCTTGCACTTTATGATGAACAGATGCATTTTTTTTTTTTCCTCGCTCAGATGACACATTTAGGACACATAAGATAGAGTGTGAAAGCTGTGTCTACACCTGCAAGCAAAATATACCTCAAAACAGTGATTTCTCACTGCCATAGAATGACACAGATATTCAAACATACAGTACATATCAGCCGGGATCCTTGTGGTTTTAAAATGGCCCTTGATATACCAGGTGTTCCTTCCCTTTATGTTTAGGAGCTGAAAAGGTTAGCTGTGTATTATTTTTTAATTTTCTTTTTAGCTTTTTTGTAAATATTTAGGTAGTGAAGTAGCTTCAGTGCATACTAGTATCCAGCTGATGAAACTGGAACGGCTGAAATAACTGCCAACATTGACATTTTTATAAGCTATTGTGGATAAACTTGTTGTAAAGAACTGCAATTTAGAAAAGTTGAAACTGAAATTGGGTGCTAACAACTCTCGATTTGGTTAGATGCAATTTCTCGGTCATATGATTTGTAGCTTTTACTTTTTCACCTTGTTTTTTTTGATAATAAAACGAAGTATCTTAACCCATAAAATATGTTGGCATGATGTACAAATACAAAACGGAAACTATATATTTGCAGTCTTTTTGAACAGAATGTTACTTTTTCTTTCCTTAGGGAAAAAAGGAAAAAAAATCCAGGGATTTCAGTGGCCAAGAGTTTACAGTTTTTGTTCCTCTTGATTAACCTCCTGTACACTTTCTGAAATAACTATCAACATAGAGATGGGGTACACTGGAGTAACTGCCATTCATTAAGAATCATTTACAGCTCTGATCAAAAGCACAAATGTAAATCCTAAATTGTTCCACTCCGTGTTTTGGGGCTTGTAACCCTTTTTGTTGACACAAAAATATTTTGTTGAATATTTAGTTTTGTCAAGTTGAACACACCTCAGGGAAGCAGCCTGGATCTCACTCCCGACCCCCAAAGGCACGACATATCCATCCAAGATACAGACATGTCAAAAACATGACACACACCTACAGGCAGACAAAAAGATACACAAACAACAATGAAAAAAAGGTTGTAAACTACAGTATAAGAGGATGTGGTATATACCATGGTTAACATGCACTTTTTTTCCTTGCTTGTTTTATATTGTTCCTTGTTTTCTTCCTAATTTATGGTATTTTTAAAGAAAAAAGTGGTTTGTGTGCACTAATATTGTCTCAATAAAGTAAAACCGCTGTGAAGCTTGATTTTATTTTCCTTTTTTGTGGGCCGAATTTACTAACTGTCTGGACTCTAACAGGGGCTTGCATGAGGGTGCCAAAACTAAACCCACCAGACAACAGGAAAGGCAGCTTTTATTTTCAAGAAGTCTGCTGTCAAGTGATCACAGTGGCTCCACTGAGAGAATAACACCATTTACACTACTGTGATGTTGTCCGGTATCTATATAATGAAAATATCTGACAAACAAACTGTGAAATCCCCTGATGTTCACTCTTCTGACATGCAAGGGCCGGTGGCCATGTTCATCAACAAGTCACATCCCAATATAAACGCTTATATGGGTGAACTATCTCCAGTTGTTGTTGTCCCCTATTTTTCGAAGTCTGTGTCTTTGTATTGAAGCCTGTGTCATTCCACATTGTGTACATAAATGTAAAGCAAAGATCACATATCCTTTCAGACATTAAAAATCCAGCCATAGGAAAGAGTGAAATGTTAATTTCTCTCTACCCTGTTGTTTAAATCTGTAGTAAATACAGGATCCATATGCAGACCGAGCACATTTAGCCATTGGAGGTTCATTTAACTGTGCCCTAACAATTTTCAGAATGCCTTTTCATTGTCAGGTTTCCTTTAGGAGCAGTGATTTGAAAAGATGAGGATCATAGTCGAGCAAAGGTCTCAGCTCAGATGGGATTTTAATCTGCTTGGTCTTTATAGATCAGTGGTCATGAAACAGTGGATACAAAGCATGAAAGCAGGTAAACCACCTGCTTGTGACACAATGAAGGAATAAAAAAACAAATGTGTATCATGAAAAGTGTGTTGGCCTGTGTGGTGCTTGGCCATCCAGGAACAAATGTGTAGGGACCTCTGGACTGGTCACTGTGTACAACACAAGAGAGCACAAGGTTACTATTTAATTCCAAACTGCTGCTAATGTATATTTGGCTCAAAAACAAACAAAAAAAAAAAGGGAATACGAGGAAATCAAAGTGTTTCCACGTTTTGCTGCATCTCGACACATAAAAATGAATCTACATGCCAAAAAACAAACACTTTGTTGTATAATTCAGTACTAATACTACTAGTGGTGAGATGATTTTAAAAGTGATTCTTTGTTTTGATATAAAGAATAAATGTTTCAGAATTGTATATAATTTGTAGGATTTCACAGCAATCATCGGATTCATTTTATGACAAAGTGAATCTGAGGTTTGCTTAAAGGTTTACAATATACTTTGATTTGGGGAAGAAAATGCAATGTGTATGTTGATATATAGACAATAGAAATCTTGAATTATATCTGCATATGATGAATTAAGGTGGTCAGAGGTTCTGGACTGCTACACTGGTACGCGTTGTGTAACATTTCATAAACAAAGGTTTTAGTAAATGCCCTCACCATTATTCTGTTAATCACTCTGACAGTGTTACAAAATGGATTCCAAAATCATGTAATTCACAAATGTGCAAAATGATGTAAATATATATCCCTCTTTTTTTAGATTAAAATAAAGATGAGTCATTCAAAAATGAACGTCTAGTCCCTTTACTGCTTAAATTTCATTTTATTCTGACTCTTTTCAGCCTTCTCTTCAAGTCTTTGTATGGTAAAACCACAGTCTAATATGGAGGTCCCAAAATACTTTTGTCATTTTCCACTTACAGTACCAACTCACAACATCTGGATAAGACATAAAACATCGTTAGCTCTGGATTCATCGACGTTCTGTTTGTTACCAATTCAGCAGTTCCTCATATTTACATAGGTGACTGTGCGGCTAAAGACATGTCCTGGTGGAACAGATCACCATGCAGAGGGATGGGCAGGGCAGGTACGGCGACTAGTCAGAACGGGGATGTGGGTCTGTCTGCACCAGCTGCAGCAGGCCCTCGATGGACTCTGTCAGGTCATGATTTGGTATCAGCTGGCTGGCCTGCAGGGCCGTGCTGCCAAATCCCAGTGCCTGGCACACAAACACATACGGAAACAAACACAGCAGCTGCAGCTGTTAGACTCTCCGGGGAGAGTAAAGCTGACTTATATAATATCACTGCAAACTGGAATGCGACCCGGCCATCTTAACTCATCCCATTTTACCCTTTTGACAACCTGATCTACTCAGCTTTTATACTTTTCTTTGTCGTTTATAAGTGAGAGAAAATATTAAAGAGGATATTAAAGCATTGTTTGACACTGCTAACAAAACTATGCACGTTTAGATGGAGGCATGCCAAGCTGGATGTGGAATTAACTGTGGTTTGATGTGCCATCTGTGGCATGACTGTAGTTTCTTAGGATTTGTAAACTGGAAACATGCATTGTCACCCATTGTTACTCATGTGTTTTGTGTTATATCCACTTACAGCCCTCTCAAGCATAGTAAATACAAGGCTGATGTAATGTTTTATCAGACTTGCAACAACAGGAAGTATCACAGATAGAAAAGTGAAAGAATTCTCTCACAATCACACAGCATCCTACTGTTAACAGCTGTGTGCTTACAGTTATGTACTTTTCAAAGTACAGTTCTACCACTGCAACCCACAAATGGAACCATAATGTGGACAAAAACAGGAGCAGATGTCATACTAAAACCAAAATTACCACCACACACTAAAACATAAAGGGAGGAAAAGTGGTCATTATGACTGGGGTAACTTTGTTAACTCGTGTTATTTTGGCTCTGCTTGGCACCGGGGCCTAAATGTTGACCTTAGAGAAAAGGTTCATGTTTTTCCCCAGTAGTTTTAAAGCTCTGGTGTAGCAGTTAGTGAAAACTGAAAAAACAACTGCATTTTATCCAGCCTAACAACCCAACAAACCACCAGATAAAAACATGACTGAAAAAATCAGATACGTAAACTGATTGTAATGTTATAGTTGCGTAACTGTCTGATTCACTGTTTGTTTAAGCTTAGCCTTAAGATCTCATTCAGACCCACTGGACTTAAAGACGCAAACAAGGTTTAAAGTCTGTGGCAGTCACCTGTCTAGTACAGACCTTCCTCTGTAATCAGTGGTATGTATACGTTCACTAAACCCTCGCTGCCCTCGTCTCTCAGTTAGCACGACACGCTGGAGATCTGCTCATTCAGTCCAGTGTCTTTACAGACTAGAAACCAAGTCAGCGTTAAGACAGTCGCATCAACTCCCACTAAATCCCTCCTCATCTTCACAGCTTTACCAATTAGAGATAATCCCATATGGAGACAGCACACCAAAAGAGGTGCACAAGGGGGTAAATGGGGAACTGGGTTAATGTGTCAAACTCTGTAATGCCTGGTAACCTTGTCAGGTGACTCACTTTTATGGCGTCTCCTCCCAGGAACCACAGCATGGCCAGGCAGTGAGCCACCAGCGCAATCTGTGCAGAGTCTTTTCTGGAGTCATTCTGCTCAAACTCCAAAACGGTTCTTAACATGCCGTCCACTTCAAATTGCTGCGCTTTGTCTGATTGAGAGACAAATGGATAAAGATGGAGATGTACTTCAGCATATTACCATTATACACTTGCACATTGATAAACCTACAGTATGGATTTTATTCAAACAGCTTTCAAACATGGATGGATGAGTGAGGTTTGTAGAGGTCAACATTAAAATTTATCTTCTGCATATTTTGTGTAAGCATCATTACCTCCCACCCCCACTTTTTCCCAATGAAACATTCCAGATAGCCTGGGAAATTGCTTTGCAGCTAACAGGCTTAGCATCATATGTAGGGCAGCAGCTGCCAGAGAGGGTAGCGGTACGGATGCTGCACAGCCAAAGATGTGTCAGCAGTGGTCTCTAGTCAGCCCTAAGCATGCTAGCGTAAATCTGGGGTTTAGTTTACGGATTGCCCAGCAAGACAGCTCAGCTAAATATAGCACTGTTGACCTTATTTTTTCAGTGATACGTCAATGGAGCTCTCTGCTGTATAGTGGGTGGAGCAAATGATGGGTTGGTGATGTCATTTTCTGATTCTGCACCAAATTTGATTTGTATGGTAGAATTGGGTAGATTGACTAAACCTACATGTACGGTTCTTATTTTTATTGTTAAATTTGTGACATAAAACCTATATTAAGATGTTGTCTTTTACACTTTGGCATAATATAACTTCATCCTACAGCTTCTGCGATGGATACAGCTTTCAAAGGTACAAAAAGACAGAGAAAATTTATATTGCACATATTTGATGTGACAAGACGCACCAAAGGAGGGCTCCAACAACAGGTTGGGATTTTTTTGGACATTCTCAATGTGGGTCTTCAGGAGTTTGGCCAGATGGGAGTGCCAAGTGTGTGCCACCTATAATATGATAAATAAACCATAAAACATATAAAAAATAAATTTGGTCACATTGGGCAATAGCATCAAAGCTGTTTGATGTTACCTCAGAGTACAAGGAACGAGCAATAGTCATCTTTCCCTGTTTGGCAAACACATCAGCCATGAGAAAGTAACCACCACAGGTGACTATGCTATCCAGACCATACTCCTCACTGGCAAAGTATATCTGGAAAAATAACAGAGAAATTAGTTTACTTACATGGTATATTTATATATGATGGAGGTTTTCTATGTTGGGATGGGTGCACATAACATGGCTTTCATTTTGCCTCTTAATAAAGTTATAAAAGATTTGAAAAAGACTTCATGTACTGAAATCATTTCTGGTGAATTTACTAATTATGACACAGACATCATTTGCAAAGTTAAGCAGAGCTGCTTCCAGGTTTCCAGTCACTGTGTGGAGGCGGCCCAGGCTCCTGTGCAGCCGGTGGTGGACTGCATGACCACATTCTGGGCTCTTCAACACCGCCCACTCCGCCTGGGACAGGAGCTCCGCCACCAGAGCTAGATTTCCCATACCTGGAAACACAAGTACATGCATACACACACAAATACGCAGTCATGCATTAAACATAGGAAGGAGAAAGGTTTGAGCTGAGAAATAATTTCATCCTCCCTCCTCACCCATATTGGCATCAGCCAGCAGCAGGTAGGCAGGGACCAGTTGGACAGTACTGGGGCCATGGACGTCGATAGAACAGCGCAGACAGAACTGGGCGGCAGGCAGAGCCTCCTGGTGCCTCCCCTCAGACAGCTTGCTCTCAGCCACCACCCTGGAAATCTCAATCAGCTCCACCTGAGTAAAGAGCCAAATCCAAGATACCATTACGTTTATTTGTCAGAAATTTACTTTTCTTCCAGGAATATTTCATAACAAGGCAAAGAAGTCAACCACTCCTATTTACTGACGGCAATGGCATGGCGAATATTCAATGTTAGCTTGTACATACACTCAGGGGGCCACTTAATTTGGTGCATCTGTGCTATCTAATGCAATCCAATACAGCAGCTCTGCCATAAATTCTACATTAACAAACCTTATACATTTTCAGTTTTTGTTGACATTGTCACAAAGCTGATAATTTTACTTCATGTTTATTATTGAGGTCGTAGTGGGTGGCGGTGGTGTACTGGACTGCATTATATTGAATGGTGTTCCTAATATTTAGCCTCTCTCATGTATGTTATATATCATTACAGCATTATTCAATATAAGTTTTCTCTCTACCATAAATGTGTTTCACAACATTTTCACTCGGCTTGAAAAGTGAAAGAAAGGAAAAGAACAAAGATTCAGGGTTCTTGTGGTGTTTTTGCTGTTTCCTGAAAGATCACACAATACAGGAAGTTATTGAGAATCTGTGCTATGTTCTGTTATTAAACAGTAATTCTACCACTTTATTGCATGCTCCAGGTCTGGATTTGGCAAATGTCATTTAACTAATATGAAATAAAGAAAGCTGACCCAGAAAAACCTGGAACAATAATAAATTATGAACTGTAGACAAATTTCTGAGAAGAAAATTCAAATGGCCTGGAGATAAAGTTTTTTTTTTTAAAGTTCAGGTTTTTCCTTACATCTTACTTGACAATGATAAATGCAAACTAGACTCAAACAAGATGTCCACACTATGTATGTGACCTATTCTACCATGATCCCGATACCTCACATACGGTACATCCTCACCTTTTTAAGCTGTGTTTCAATGCGACCAGCCTTCTGGAGACTAAAGAGTGTTGGGGTGCGAACGGGAACAAGCAACTGACAGATCCTCTCATGGATCCCGATCCAGTCAGCCTGCTGGTGCTCTGCATCACTGAGGAATCAAAAAAAAATCAAGTAAAAGAGAAGGACTGCAACTTAAGGTCATATTTATATCACCAAACTGACCAAACCTCAGTTTCCTTCTCTCCCTTCAACTACCTTAGATCCACAGAGCCCTCATGGATTTGTGTAACACCTGCTTTTTTCTGCATATTGAATCTCTCCCCTGTGCATAAAGTGGATGATGTTGACTCAATAATCCAGCTATTGAACATGAACCTGTTTTCCCTGCTATGAACAACTGAGCTGCAACTAATAAGTCTAGTAAGTATGTTTATAAGTGTGAATAAACTAGCTTCAAACTGCCAGTCAGATAGGATCACATGTACCATCAAGCTAACTATGAAATGTTTTTGTACATCAGTTGGTTTGAATTCTGCTAACGTTTTCAAAGCAGAGCTCCTAGCTCATCTAGAAAATATCAGCTGAGTGCACAGAGGGCATACTAAATTGTATGCCATTACATAACTGGTCTGTAATTTTGTTCATCTGGCTCTCCTCTTTGCACACTGGTGTGGAAACTGTCCTGCTTTTCCTTGTGTTTTTTTTTCTACTGAGGAGCATGTGTCTTCACTCCAGTATGTTTGTATTTCTGGATCTGAGACAGAAGAAGCGAGCAGGCAGTGATCTGGCCACGTCACATCAACAGTAGCACTGACATAACTTTATATGTGTGTGTGTGTGTGTGTGTGTGTGTGTGTGTGTGTGTGTGTAGACACAGAGAAGAGCACACAGACACACACACACAAAGGGTCTTCTTAGGACACTGCACTTTCTTGTCTCTTCTGAGAATTCTTTGCATACATGAACTCAATCTGCCAAACAAATGGTCACCATAAACATCAGCCTGTCTATGAGTCAGCCAGCAGCTTGGTAATATGTTATGGCTCATTAGGCCTCCAATAAACCATTTCACCCCTAACAATGTAATAGTTTTACACTCTTTTATTTTCAGCCATAAAAAATGATGATGCTCTGACAAAGACCAAAAACTAACTCAGCTCTTAGCTATGGACCCCTGGAGGAGTAGCTGTTACCAAGGCAACGAGTAATGGGGATCCCAATAAACAATAAACAAAAAACTGACAACATGTATATTGCATTTGCTACAGTTCAAATGAAAACCTCTTTATTGCTTAGGTATAGTTTAAGGGTATGTAGGCTGATATTTTTCAGGTAATTTAGGATATGCGTGATGATATAAAGCTAAGAGGGAAAGAAGCACAATAAGTGGCTGTAAGCTCTCTTTCAGAGGCTAGCTTTGGTGGCTCATCCCTTGAGACTAGATAAATCCCTGCAGGGAAGGATGTCACCACATGTTCCTCTTCACTCCCCACACTGTGCCGATGAGGATTTTGCCACAGCACCATCTTATGTTCTACAATATGAGACCGCTGTGATGTCCACCTTTGCTGAACACGCCAATAGCTACGTTGGCTCACATTAAAAGGTTGTTGTTGTCCAATTCATACTGTCGGAAAAGACGCGGGCAGCCTTTTCCATAACAGTCACATGAACACACACACTAAAAAAACACAAACCGCTGAGGTAATTTCATATCCAGCTGTTCCTCTCCCTCCTGACAACACATTCACATGAGTGCCCTTCATGCTGACGTGTTCTGTGATTTTTTTTTTTTTTTTGCTTTTAAAAAAACATGGCGAACGCTGCCACCTAGCGTCCAAACCGTAGACATTGTTTGATTATAGTTCATACAAGATTACTTTATAACATTTGGAGGTTATGTTCTCTCAAATAAACAGTCATATGGCGAGCAAAAGCTTTCAGAATGAACCAGTCTTAACGTAACGTTACCAGTAAAAGGCGACCCGACACTTGGTGCACTGCAGGTACGCTCTTCTTTGACAAAGTTCACACAACTTTTCCGTTCCCTTGGGTAACGCAAGAGGAATAATGTTGGATGTTGTCCTCGGATCCTGAGGTTCAGCTTCCATCATAACGTCCCTTGTGAGATGGATAAACACGCTTTTTCCAACAATAAAAGAGCAAACTGGCGGAGCTAACGCTACCTGTTGAGGAATTCTAAGTTTGCGGTCGCTATGGCAACAACCTCAGTAGTTTCCCTCTCTGTTGGCAAAGGCCTACATATGGTCGTGTCCATGGTCCTAGATGGGAAAGTCTTGCGAAAGCGTTGTACAAAATAATTATGTTTTGTGATGTGACAACGCAGTGGTTAAGGTCTGGTAAAGTTTACACACAAAAACCACTTGGTTAGAATTAGGAAAAGATCATGTTTTTGGTTAAAACGATCACTCTCGCGAGATCTTCTCGATCTCGCAAACCCCGAAAAATATCAATGATGTTGTACAAATACAGTAGAATAATAACTATAAGTGTGTAGGTTATTTATTATCTGTTGTAATTATAATCTAACAATATCTAAATGTAATTTAAATAAAGAAATTTAGGTTGTACTAAGAAGACATATTGTAATGACAGGACTTGCACACATTCTGTTTCATCTGTGATATTTATTAGGAGCAACTACTGAATAGATTCTACAGATGAGCTTCAGGTACAAAAAATATATATTTCCAGTTTGCTCTATAGAAAATTAAAAGTAATTCAAAGTGCCTCATATGGTTAAAAGCCTACAATACTAATAAAGAATACATAATATTGCTTTGGTATCTGTTGCCCTGGTCTACACAGGACAGCATTGGAAAATAAAAACCTTGTATTGTAAAAATGTTTTAAAACATAAAATGAGCATATATTGGAATGATGTTGAAGATTTAATGCCTGCCAAAAGATAGTCCTTTATTTCATCAATAATGTTTCCAATATATTTTCCAGTATTTACAATACAACAATTACATTAATCAAATGAGCAGAAATCATAACAAAGGCATTTGTGACAAATCTGATGTGACTCCTGCAAAATTACCATTTCTGATTAACAAGAAGTCAAGCCAGTTTTATTTATTTTTTTCTAATACTGCTGACAATGTTTTACTTTTTCAGGTCACTTTTTTTTCTTGCGCAGGTGGAGGTATATGATCCCGCTACTCAGCAACAGAGGGACACACACCCAGGCTAGGATGAAGCAGTAGCCAAAGTGTCCTGAAGTCAGGTCTCTGGAGTCCTGAAGGATTTCCTTGTTGTGTAATGTGTAGATGAGAGCTGCAGAAAAGGCTGTCAGGCCTAAAAAAAAAAAAAGAGGTATATATGATGTTTGTTTTAGGATTATTTTCACCTATCTAGAAAATACGATGATGTGCAGTTAAAATAAGGAGCAGGGTATGTTTAGCTCATATTCCTATTCATTAATATCACACACTGTAAAGTAATAGAAATGACAAGATGTACAGAGGGTGGGGGAAAAAAACATGAATACATGGCAATATATACATTTTTTGTTGAGACTTTGTTGCAGAAATGTTGATATCTGTACGTAATGCAAATTCTATGGCAGATATAGACACTCAAAAAGTATACTTATGTCACTAGGATTGCAGATTTGCATTAATGGGCACACCATAATGGGCCTCAGATGTACACCGGATTCACCATTTTTAACAGATTGCACGCTGGAAACACACTGTTTCACTCCACTGTTACCTGAAAAGACTTGACACAGCCCAGTGAAGTAGAAGAGTCCACCCTTCGACATGGTGAACAGTTGACCCAGGAAGACCAAGAAGGAGACCGAAGAGAAGACCACTGAGACGACCATCAGGACCTGAACTGCCTGAAGCCACTCTGAAAAAGGAAAACACCCAAATTTAAAAAAAAAAAAAACAGCTTAGCTTTCCAATTTTACCCTTTATGGAGGTATAGAAATAGAAGTCTTTCCTTACCAGTTTCTTTGGAGGATGCACACAACCAGGTTCCTGTGAAGTTGTCAAACCTACAGTTGTACCATAAGTCTGAGTTCTCCATCCCATCCCACACCCACCAGGACTGTAAGGAGAGATTGGACATGATACACACAGATGGATATGTTGCACTTATGAAATAATATGGTTAAAGTGTATGAACATTGAGTCCTAAAATTTGAATCCTACCTTCTCCATGGTTGCAATGAACAGCATGGCCAGTGTAATGAGATGCAGCAAGATCACAAACATAAGCAGGTACGCCATTTTCTGATTCCCTGCGAGAAACAAACAACATAGTTTAAATGTAGGCTTCCTCTGACACTGCAGTTAGCACAGAAATAGTACGTGTCCAAATTAACGTGTTTGTCGGCTCCACAGTAAATATCAGTGTTAGGAAACTTTCCTGTTTTGCCTTAGAACATAAAATGGAAAGTCTGAGTAGCTGAATATAGTATACTCTGTGTTACATAAGACCACGCTTCAAAACAGAGCGCAGTGAGTTATTTCAAAAACTTCTCTTTGACTGGGTTGTGTGTTTCCATTGTACATGGGCGGGCCCATAGAAATCTAAATGGTGCCAAAATATTTACCCAATTAACCTCTCCAACCCTGTGAATGGTTGTTTTTTTTCTCACTGCATCAGGTAAACAGTCTGTAATTCAACTTACATTTGGATTTCATTATAGCCGCTTTACTTGGCAACTTAGAGGAAATTGAAGTCTGAGGAAAAGCCTGTGATTTTAAAAGCTATTTGACACTGTACACACAGTGGCAGTGCAGAAGCAAACACTGAAGAGGCTATCGTAGCTGTAGTGCCCAGTAATTTCAGTTAACTATAAGGAGACATGAAGTGAAACCAAAAAAAAAAGAAATAAAAACATAATAGAAAGACGGAAATAAGAGACAGATGAAATTGTCTGTATAGATCTTTATCTGTAGGAGAGGTCCACTCGGGTGGGCGGTGGGTCAAATTATGTCATTACACTAGATTTCATCCATCATAAAACAGAGAATGGAAGGTAATAATTCAGTGATAAAATACTTCAAAACAAAGCAGATGGTTATAAAAGAATTCTTGGTGTAAGAAACCGGATAAAATACACATAATACAGAGATGTGATATGTAAAATCCATTATCTTTTCTCTGTTGCAAACTATGGCGCACAAAATGTGTGGCATGATTTTGCTACCCATTACTTTTAAAGCGTGTGACATTGGTGCATGAGTCACCACATTGGCATCTTTGTTTTAAAAGAATCCAGTGAAACAATGATTTAGCAAGGTTTTCATTAATATTTCATGAAAAAAGACATTACTTACCCCTGGTATTGCTTGTTCCTCTGAATCAGATCTCTGGGGCTGCTTCCCCACTCTGCAACAGTGTGCCCCTCTAGGTGGTCCTCTCCTTTCTAGTCTCGCCACACCCCCTATATTTTCTCAGTCACTCCATCCAAACTTTCCAAGGAGAACGCCCATTTCCTCTGTGGAGAAACAGCTCTGCCCTCGTAGTCCCACAGCACATCACCACCCAAAAAAAGACGCCAACAGGACCCACCCATGGGCAGTGGAAGCACGTAAAACCACATGAAAACGCCTCCTCTGCAAACAGTACACTTGGGATACTCTTTGGTATATATAATGAGCATTCCATCATATGCCATCCATGCATGATGTGGGTCTTGACTGGTCAGATATGGAAAATAAACACACGTCTGCAACATAGCTCACATTTCTGCAGCAACAACATAATGAGTATTCAGAGTGTGCTAGTCACACAGAGAACATCTGGGCGGGACACAACTTGAAGTTCATGCAGTAGGCTGAGTGGAGGTAAAAGTAAAATGACAAAAATATCAAGTTTCAAAACATAAATTACACATTTAACCCTCACAGTACCCAATACTGATTATATTCTGACCCTTCACAGTATGGAGCGAGTCATTTCTGACCTGGTTCAAGTATCCCTTTATAATTAATCTCTATACCAAATTTTGAATTTGGGTGAATTTTGAATAAATGGGTGATTAATCCTTCATTAATGTTTCAGAGAGCAGAGAAAATGTTTTCTTTAGGTTTGACACAATTCATTTATAGAGAAAATACTTTAACAATCACATCATATTATGATCTCATGTTATCTACAACAAGAGAACATAACAGCCATAATAATTTCTATGAATTTTATTAACAGTGAAGGATGTAACAATATTTTTGAATTGTAGGTTGCATTATAACTATTAAAACCATCAATCAGCACTGCCTGTAAACCACATGCCCTCCTTTTCTGTCAGTTGTGCACAGTCAACTCTGCACTGAGTGTATTAGTCAGAAAACCAACAAACTGGTTTGCAAATTTCAATCAAACAAAACTGCAAATATTACTTTTACAGTCCTTTTTGTTGTGCAGAAGTTGTATCTCCACCTCTTTTTCCCCTTGTGGCAATAAACTGAGGACTGCAGACTGATCAGGGGAAGATATGGACTACAGTGCTGCTGTCGCTGGCGTGTGGGAAAGGTGGGGTCGCCTTTGCATGAGAGAAGTCACAAGGGCCTTTCCTCCATTTCCTCCATGTTGTCCTCCTTTTCCAACACTTTCTCTTTAACTCACTGTCTCCTTTTTCAGCTTGGTTCAACAGATCCACCAAATCGCTCCTTTCACGCCACCAAATCAGTGAAATAAGCACTCAGGTACTTTTTATAGCCCTGTGAAAGCTGCCCTCCACTACAGGGGGGACTATGTTGGACAACCACTATGTTGGTTGCCTGGGAATTGATGGGTTTGATATGTTATTTTGTGTAGGCTTGTTCACAGATGCAGATGCAGTGTCAAGGCTCGTGACTCTATGTCCCCACTGTATGTACACCATATGTGATGCCTATGCACAGTTTTAGTCTTTCACTGTTTCAAGATTCCCCCATAACACCTCAAAGCCTGCCTGGGTGGAACCCTGGCAAATGTAGACATATGGTGGGAACCCAGGCAGTTCTCATGACAGTGTCAAGGTCCCCCTTGAACTCTGTCCCCACTGTCCGAATGACAGAAATACACACACATGCCAATCTGTAGTTTCACCGTTTCAAGATTCCCCATAACCTCTCTCTACCAAATGTGTTCAAAAATGTATACCAGCTGCACAAGAATAAATAATTTTGACAGATTTCCATTTTTATATATTCAGGGTTAAATTATGTACTTAGGGTGTTTTTATTGCTTTTAAATGTCAAAATTGGTCAAATCTTACCTGAACAGTGTGTAAAGGTTAAATCTAGGTTTAAAAGAAGAAAATTATGAAATTATTTAAGAATTGAATTGAACATTTTATTATTAGTATCTCTCCATTTATTCTAAAAGGAAACAATGATCAAATATTATGATAGTGATTGAGCTAAATGCTGAAATCATACCGAAGTTCTAGCATATTCGGAAATTTCACCTCCTCCTGATAGGAAATGTAAATGTTAGTTTGTCGCCACCTGGTGTTTGCATCCATAAATTGTTGAGAAAGGCTTCACCAAAAACCAAATGCGATGTCCAGCAAATACCAGCGAGTACAGTAAATACAGCATGTTACACACACAGTTGCACACAGCTTTACTGACACAAATCTTACTTTAGACAAAGCCCCGGATCAACCCTATCTGGATTAGTTAAACTCTGCGGTTATTACTCGTGACAATTAGTTTTGATGCTGTCATTTGCAACAATAATATTCCTCCGCACATTTTTTCTAATCTAAAACGAACACCACCCATAAATCCAGCACAAACACCATTTGGTTGCAGCTGTTGTGATCGACCGTCCCCTGCATCCTTTGAATGGTACGGTCCGTTGCCTAGGTGCTCGTAGAAGCCAATTCACTCCACCACGCCTGTCCTCAGCGTTTGGCTCTCCTGTCGCTTTTACCTTTTGCAAGGTGAGTAAAACTTTGACTGCACACTGCAAGCTCGACTCCACCACTGCAAATAAGTTATTGTTTGAACATAAGTGTTCAGCTGTACGTGAAATGTTCACCAGTTGCTGCCAAGCGGCCACTGGAGAAAGCTATGGCTACCGTTAGCGAGCTAGCGTAGCTGATCGTGAAGTATACTAACTTTGGAGCTAACTTTGCTAACTAGCTAGTGCTGCGGGTCGTCACGGTTGTCCGTTTTTGTTATTTACTAACTTATTATAACAGTACGTGGTTTGCAAATCTGTAATTATTAGCTTACCACATCTTTCTGACTAGTGAGCTTGCGTGGCCAAAAGGAATGCAAGTGCCTGCTGTCCTACAAAAACCTTCGTTTGCTCCTCCTCGTCAGACATTTTGGAGAGAATGCTTAGCTGGAAAATAAATATTTTCAACCCCACATGAGGTGAAAGTCGTCACTAGCGACACCGTTCACAATCCAAGAAATGAGTACAGATTTTGATGCTAAATGCAAGGAGGTTCCCAAGTGCAGGACAGGGAAACGCCTGCATAGAAGATAAAGATGATACTCCTTTGGCTGTCCGTGTTAAATACCTCATGATAAAACAGCAGTGTATTTAACATAGCTAATCAGCTAGACGTTTTGCATGGCTTCGGGTGATGCAATGTAACTAAGTTGTTAAACTGTACAGCGCCAGTACACGGCTAAGCTGAAGCAGCTAGTCTAATCTCTAAGCGTGTGGTCGCAGGTCCTATCATGACTGGACAGCATTGTTCTAAAGTGTCTCATCTTTTACAGGGGATGTCAAGGGCAGGAGACGTTGTCATGGATGAATTTCAGCAACAATGGGAGTGACGAAGTTTGAAGATCGACTGAGTTGTATTCTGTGAGATGCTAGGCTAAATTGTTGTTTGGAATCAGTCACTTTCACCACTGAGGAAAAAGGTCATCACTCACAGATGCAGCTTCATCCAGCTTAATGCATGACCATGGATCATGAAGAGGTAACATTCATAGCTGTCAATTTCCTTACAGATGACATTAAGCCAGTCACTGATGCTTGGTGCCAGTTATCAATAGCAGAAATATTTAAGGAACAAGTTTGAATCCACTTTGTTTTGGTATTCTCAAAAGCTTTTTGTCCACTGGCCACAGTGTCTGCTGGCAATTTTTACTTTGTCGTTGGCTGATATATGTTTATAAGTTCATTTAAAAAATGATTGTGATGCATGCAAAAGTGATTGTTGGAGTGAATCAGGATGGTTGTTGTTGTTGTTAATGTCTGATCTTGTAGCCACAGCATCAAGAGTATGGACCTGTTACTGTGATGTTTAAGTACAAGAGGTACATGAGACCTGATACCTAGCTTGTGACAATACGTTGCATGTTGTTGGAGTAGTGACCGCTCGTGCAGTAGTCTAATGCTTCATAGGGGGCCTGCTCAGGTTACAGAGCCTACAAAGTACAGTATTGAATTCAGCAACAGGTGTTTAGTGCTGGCATGCCCCTCTGATGTTGTGTCCCTCTCCAATGTGTCCCACAAACGGATCACTTTTCAGCGAGACTGACAACCTTGATGTCTTTTGTTCATGCTTTAGTTTACAGGATAGTTTTAAATTATTTTTTTAGCAAAAGTAAGTCATACACAAGTAAAGATATTTAGCTTATCATGTTGCCGGTGTGACAAATATTCAAAAAAAGCAGCATGTAGCAGTATATAACAGCATAATACACACAAAGTTCAGGAAACTCTGTGCATATCTAGCTTGGATATCAGCTTTTAGCTAGATGACACTTGATGAATGCACATATGCTACAATAATCAAAGCTTTAAAATGAAACTATCTATAAACTGTATACCCAAGGCTACTCATTCAAAGACAAGCTTAATTTGCAGATCCTTTCACCACAGCACTGAAAGGTATTTCACTTTATAAAATCTTACAAGCTGCAACTTAATATAACATTTCAGCACACAATAGATAGAAAGATAGATAGATACTTTATTAATCCTAAAGGGAAATTTAAAAAAATACCCAATTAACTGGACACAAAACAATATGCTCCTCTTCTGGGTCCTCAGGTGCTGACGGAGCTCGACCAGATTTCTATGCGACTTCAGGAGGATGGTTTGCCTCCAGCAGCCAGTCCCGAGGAGCGGCAGCGCCACCTGTGGCAGCAGCTGCTCAACAGTGAGGCAAAGCTTCAGTCAGCCACCCAGGAGCTGCAGACCGTACGTACCCAGCAGGCCAATGAGATGAAGGAGGTGAGATGTTTTGGAGTATTTGGTGTTTTAGTACACTAACTGTTGATGTCATAGACCTTTTGACCAAACTGTGAATGATGGACATAATTTGTTCCTCCTTTTCATTGAAACTACTGTGCAGACAGTGCTGTAGCTCATGACAAGAGTGCATTAAATAATACTGAAAAACTCTGAGATGTGTGCAAGGCAATGCCAACAGAATTTCTTTGCTTATATTTCTTTTTGTCTGTCAGGTGGAGAGCTATGTTGCACATATTCGTGGGCTGCTGCAACAGCGTGAGTGTCTGACTGCGGGCTATGAGAGAGACAATGAACAACTGCGACAAGAGCTTCACCACATCAGACAACAGCAAGGTGAGTTCAGTGTGACTGTAGTGCAACATTGGCTTTCTTTCCTTTGGGTTGTAGCCTAGTCTGGCTCCACAGAACTCCGTAGCAGGATATTTTATACACACCTTAGCTTACATTTTCTTTTTCCATGTATGTTCTAAAATCTTTCTGTGAATATGTCAAAGCATAGGATCTGTGAGATAGATATTAAATTGTGTTTATACTAAGTCTGCTGCCATACAACAATACTTCTGATATTTCTATCCTGTCTTAAATGTTATTTCATAGTCCTGCCTGACAAACTACTGACCATTGAAAACTCCCCTTTCTTCCAGAGAGCCAGAGCAAGGAGCTGGCGGAGATGTTGGCCCAAGAGGACCTTGGGGAGATGGGCTTGAGCAGCCCCAGTGAACAGGTGGCTTACTTGCTGGTGGAGAGGGCCACACTGCTGGAGAGGCTGGAAGCTGCTGAGAGGAGACTTGACAGTCAGAGCCTCCCTGACAACTTAAGGGAGGTCCACCTCCAGGTAAAGGACTTACCTATGTCAGAGGACTGTGAAATTTCACAGGAAACAGGAAAGGAACCACACAAGGCAATGTGAATATAGTATATGCTGTGGTGTAAATAATTTTCATCATTTGAACTGCCTCCACCATATTGAATAATGAATTTACAGTCTCTGGTAAAACTTAATTTTCAAATGAACCTGTTCCAAAGGCTTCATGTGTAGTGAACTGTAATGGTTAACTATCCTAAGCAAATGCAGAAACCACATAAACTTGTTGAGGTGAGTCTCTGTCTCTTCTTTGTGCTGCTGGTGGAAGACATCGGGGTGTTGCCTCCCTCCTCCTTTTCTTTTAACTTTTAATGATAACTCATTTATTGTCTAGTGTGATTCTGCACACACTGGTCTTTCCTCTCAGCAGGGTTCATCCCAGAGTCCATGGAAGAAGCTGTTTGGGCTGCGCAGGTCTGGTCAGAGCAAACACAATATTACCCCTGTAGGTTCCCACCTCACAGCTTATACTGACATAACTAACACAGGTGTTGTGATAAAAAGCCAAACAGGGGCATCACTGGCTTGTTTCAGAGTGGCACTACTTTTTAAAATAACAAGCTGACGATGTGCGCATGACCGCTATGATGCAGACGACATTGCCTGTCTCACTAACACATCTGTGAATCTAATTTTCTAACAACTGATGGGAGCTCACACAGGGTGGACGGGCATGTCACAGGTAACAGCATGTGTACTTTTCCTCCCACTTTTTTCTCTTTGCAGGTGAATCATAATGCTGAAATACAAGTTATTAATTTATTTGCCCTCACTTCTCTCCAGGCCTGCAGTGATGATGAATCTCACCCTCAAACTGCATGTCTCTGACAACAGCATGCTGGGTCACTTGCATCTCCAAGTCTAACTAGCAATATTTTCACCAGCTGTACTACTCCCACTTTAACCATCATGCATGATTCTTTGACATTAGGCCCACAGCGAGGAGATTTCTCTCGAGCGAAATGAGCGCCAAAGGCTGGAGCGGGACTTGGAAGAGGCGTCAAGCAGGCTGGCGATGGCTCATCAGGATATCCGAAGACTCAACAATGAGCTGGATGTTGCCAAAAACAACAACTTTGACTCAAGTGGTATGTTAAAGACTTTCAGTATGTGTCCCTCAAAGAATTATGAGTCTATGTTAGAATTTGATGTAATGTTTTTAAGGACTTTATACACTGATGTTCAAATTTTGTATATTGTTTTTGCACATTGTTGCTGCTTGAATGGTTGTAAAGTAACACACATATGATGGCATAGAGAACCATGAATGCCCAGATTTACACATGCAGCCCCAATGCCTGGTCTACCCAGCTTGTTGTCCATGAACATGTGGTGTTGTATTTGTCCAGCTCTTATTTCTTCCTCTGCTGAAATGTCAATATTACTCTATCAGGGCACACATTTGGTAAATATAGTAACTTCACTTTCTATCAGTGTGTGCCAATTCTTTCAGTGTGTTATTCTATCCAACTGCAATAAGTCATTAACAGCATATGCAAAGAAATATTTTAAAAACCACAAATAAGCAGAAAGCATATTTTCTATTAAAAATATGCTTATAATCTCAGGATCAGAGCTTCAGGGAACGGTCCATGAAGTAGAGAACCTGAGGAAGGAAGTGGACAAACTGAAACACTGTGGTGAGACAGATTTGAGTGTGAACTTAAAAACTGACATTCAGTGTGGGACGTTAACACCGGCCACGTTGTTTTGGAGTTTTACTTCTCTAAAATTCTGGTTGCCTAGAAATTGAATTGGTTCAGTAGCGTTTAACATGGTTTGGATATTACTGATTCTGATTCTACTTATTGGATTGAGTTTGTATGTAGTTGTAATTTCATTGTATTTAGATATAAGTTACTACTAGTGACACGACCTCACTACATAGTTGATTAACTTACTTTTACATGTCCCTGTCCTTTGGCTCTCACACTTTGAATATAGGACATTACTTTATTCCTTTATGTTGAGATCAGCCTGGTGCAAAAGGGTTTCATGACGTTGGTTTAAGAGATGTAGAGATATTCTCCCTTGACATACAAGTAGTATTTTGGCTGAATCTTTATGTTTTCTCAGGAGGCTCAGTCAAATCTTGAAGCAGCTGCCACATGCATTCATGGTTTAGCTTCAACTAGTGATGTAATAGTCCTGTAAATTAGTTAAAATGCTTAATGTGGTTTGCTGTAAGGACTGAACAAGAAAATTTGAAACTCTTTTTCTCTTACCCACCGTTCTGGACAAATGTCACCTGCCGTTGACAGCCATTGTGCGTTTTTGGTATTACCTTAACAATTACTACTCATAGTTTATGTGTAAAATCTTGTTTAAGGTCTAGGCAGGCAAACCAAGACAAAAGAAACCTTGTCTAGTATACAGTATTTATTTTATATCTTCATGGTAATGGTTTTGTCTCCTCCTAGATATGATGAAGCTGCAGAGAGCCAAAGAGCAAAATGACAGACTGGATGCTGAGAATAGAGCTCTGAGGGAGAGAGTGCGCCTTTTAGAGTCTGAGAAGAACAATCTCCGTGACCAGGTTGGTCATTTATGTATGATTATATGTATTAATGTATAAATTCCATACGTTCCAGCTTGGCATTGTCTGGTGTTGTGTTTGTCCAGTTGGCAAGAAATGATACAGACCAAGATGTTGCAGCCAAAGAGGATCCAAAGGACAAAAGCATTAACAGTGATCCACAAAGCCATCTGTCAGCTACAGAAAAGGATCTCATTCACAAACGGTAAATATTAATTCCTCAACAACTGCATCCTGGTTAATAGAGCAACAAATTAATGTTGACTTTGTCAGTCTGACTTGAATCATCATCATTCTTTGTCAGGTGTCGTGCGGCCATGGAAGACAGGCTTGTACAGGTGAAGGAGCTGGAAAGGCAACTTCTGAGGCTACGCAAGGAACAGGAGGAGCTGGAAGAGAGGAACGAGGAGCTGGAGTCCCTGCTGGGGGAGACCCAGAATGCTAGCAAGGAGGAGAGGCATCGCCATGAGGGAGAACTGGAGGGACTGCACAGGAAGGTAATGAGCAGCACTAAATTCTTCCTCGAAATCTATATGAATCTTACCTGGATTGATGGATTATTTACTGATCATTATTTTGGTTTTGAAACCTGAGAAGTTGAGGAAAGCTAGTTTTGCAGACATGAATTAATGCCAGTCCTTGATTAGAAGAACAAAGACAGTATAATTTGGTCTAGGACGTGGCTTGGAAACGGTGTTCTCTCTAAAGGCTCAGTAATGATCTGAACTGGTCATGCAGATCAAAAGCCTGGAGGGAGAGCTGAAGAAGCAGGATACCCAGGAAAAACTGTTAAAGAACGGAGAAGAGGTCAAAGCCAATGAGTCCTACTTACAGCTGGTAAGACAAAACTCATTTTTGAATATCATTGTTTCCTCTGTGTTAATTACACAGTCAGTGTGTGTCAGTGTAGTGAGAACACTGGGGCTCGTGATGCACAAATAAAAATAAAAAATAAAATAACTTTTAAATGTTTTTTGTATTATAAGTAGCGCAAGAACAAGAATGTGATCAAGACGGGTATAAAATTTGAGGAAACTGTTCTCTCAACTCAAATAGAATAAAATAGAAACCAGTTTTACTACACAATGAAATTCTTACCCGGTTTTCCTCTCAGATCGCCACACATAGAAAGTTAAATGTTAAAAGGAGTAATAATGTTAAACCTTAACCATCAGTGTGTGAAGATAAATCATATAAATCATGGTACATCAAAAGATTTTATGTACTTCAAATTGACCTCACATTTATAGACTTCATGACCTCAATTGAACTTATAATTGCATTGTGTTCCCCTCTCACCGTGTATGAAGCACTTAAGGGACAGCAGCCAGGAGAGGTTGGCTCTGCTAGAAGCTCGTCTGACTGAGGAAAAGGACTGGAGGAAACAGCTGGAGGTGGACCTCAGTGCTGCCCAGGCCGCACTTAAAAAAGACAAGGAGGTAAACACCACATATATCTAATGCTTCATCTGACTGTGCACAAAGAATAATAACACCACAGATACACAAGGGTGTGCAATTAAATTTATAGTTAAAGAAGTTTAGTTCTGATGCTTTTTTGTCATATTATAAAGAAAAATATTCACTGGAAACACACGTGCAACTAAAACAGGAATGGAAAAAAGGAAGTAGTGCCATGCGTGTTAATTGTCAATTTTAACCCATCACAAAACACATATTTTCTTTAACAGCACAAACTTTCTTCACTCTCAACACATACAAGGCTTTGCAGATAGGCGAGCGAGAGCTGAAGAAGCTGAGACTCGAGGTCAACAGCCTTCAGACTGAATGCCAACAAGGGAAAACACTCATCAAGAGCCTCAACCAAGTCAAGGGGGAAAAAGCCATTCTGGAGGAAAAGGTTTGTTAATTTTGTCCACTGACACATTGCATAAGTCTTTTTAAACATGATGTAACTTGAATGTTTATAAAAATACAGGAAATATTTAAAGAGATAAAAATAAGGTTTTAGTGGAAATAGTGCAAAGTAGACTGGTAGAGCACAACCATAAACCATCAGTGCGGAACTTTTACATATAAATTCAAGCCCTTGCCAAACAAGATCACACAATGCTGATTAAGTCTATCACTGCTAGTTAAATCTCTGTATTTCACAGTATATGTTTTTAAATCTCATGTCGGGCATAACATTCCCGTGCTGGCCGTTTGACCATTAATTGTGCTGCTCTTCAAGGCTTTCCAAATGTTGTTGGACTGAATGGATCAAATTCTGATAGTGAAATGAGTCGTTTTGCGGGGGTTGTGTGACGCTCAAAACAATTTATCCACCGATTTACAGCCGCAACAGTAGGTTACGGCCAGTCGTGTACTGGCATACAGGGACAAATCCCGGTGGGCTGGAAGACCATTAGAAAAATATGTTTTTGGGCTGGTGGACCATCAAAACATATCTGTTCTTTGTGTTCCTGCCATTTGGGGTGCGCATGAAAGAGTGCTGCATGTCTGTGTCAGGCAATCACAGCTGAGCGCCCCCTTTATTCTCACTGCCAGGAGGGGGAGACAAAAGTCCTGAACTCCAGCTTTAATAAGCAAAAATATGCCCACTTCCATTGTTCAAGTGTTTATAAAAAATAGTCTTAAAATGTGAACATAATATAATATATATGTATATTCAGTGTTAATCAAGGAAAATTGACTTGACAACATAAAAATATGTCAACATTAATTTACAGCATACGTACAGGATTTGCCAAAACTTGCATCATATTGAAATTTACACCATTAAAATGAATTTCTGTCTGTCATCTGTCTTTGACTCTTTGTCTGCCAGGTAGCCCAGATGGAGCGCGCCCACCGCCGACTCCAGAGTGAGGCAGAGCACTACAAGGACAGTAACCAGACCCAGGAGGACCTGCGGGAAAACCGGTTGCAGGTTGACCAGCTGCAGGAGCAGGCTGACCGGCTAACCATGGAACTCAGCAGCCTCCAGACAGCACACAACAGACTGAGGTTGTTGTCAGTTTAGACTTCACAGTGCTCAGAGTATCATGCAGTTGTATTTTTGAAACATGTGGGTTGAAATAGAGATGGAGCAGAGCTGGGAGAGACATGATAGCACTGCTGCAGCTGGTACTTCTATCTTGTTTCTTGGCTGGTCACAAGATAGGACTGGCACGCCGGAGCTTACCTGTTTTGCATACGTGTGCATACTTTGCAGGGATGAAATGGTTTCTGAGCGGCTGCAGACTGCTGAGCTCCAGGCCAAACTGAGCAACAGTCTCCAGGAGAAACTGGCGGCTGAGGAGGAAAGAGAGAGACTGGAGCTCGAGGTACAGCGCCTCAAGGGGCAGATCCAGTGGCATCAAGAGCAGCTCTCCTTGACAAAGGAAGCACTTAGTAACAACCAGAAATCTGAATTGCTCACAACTCACATAGAGTGTAGGCTTAGTCCAGTGGAGAGGACTAAGGATGAGTGCCTGGATCAGGTAAGTTCATGTCCATCAGTAGGGTAATTTCCCCACCAACTCAAAGTCACTGATCCTAACCTTTGACCTGCTTGTAGCAGAAGGGAATTTCCTCTGCCAGAATCATATATGATTTATATATTGCATGTGTGTGTTGTGTGTGTAGCTTTCATGTCTGAAGCAGGAGCTGAATCATCTGCAGACCAAGCTGGGGGAGGAGCGGCAGCTGGCCTCTCAGCACCAACTGGCTCTGCAGGCTCAGATCAATGAAGCCCAGGCACGAATCAAGGTGCATCTTATCCTAAAACATCATTAACATTCCCAAACAGTCATGCTGTTTCTGCAGCTCAATTTAAAATACCTCCTTATGTATTCACTAGATTTAAGTTTCAGTTTATTATATGATTGGCTTTTCATTGCTTTACTCTTCATATCGTGGAAGCTTCATTGTGCATTCATACTTAAGTTAATAGCCGATTTGAATATATCACAGCCCTGTCTCTTTTTTTGCTCATTAGTCCCAGGACTTAGTGATGAGCCAGAAGTCAGAGGAGGCTAAACAGACGAAACAGGACCTGCAGAGGGCACAGAGTCTGTTCACCTCAGCAGAGAGAGAGTTGCGCTATGAGAAGGAGAAGAACATGGACCTGAAGAGACACAACACCCTGCTGGACCAGGAAAAAATGAAAGTTGGTATTTAATTACAGCACATTTGGAATTTCCTGAATGCCACTGATAGTTATCACTTAATCATCATTCTGTTTTTCACTCAGTCACCTCACTGTGAATACTAATTATGATGAGCAAATGTGAAACTGTAACATAAACGTTAACAGGAAAGAAAGGTGCTATACAAATAATTCTAACTGTTAGATAGTTTATAATATAGTTGTTATATTGGTGTTAAACATCCTTTTCTGTGTTCATGCTCTGTTGTCTCATTCTGCTTCCTTCAGCTTTGTGCAGAGCTGAAGCAGGTTCAGACCAAGCTGGTCCAGTTGGAGCAGAGCGTCCACACTCAGGCGGCTGATTCTGAACGTCAGCAGCAAAGAATCAGGGAACTGGAGCTGGAACTGGCACGCAACTCCACAAACCGCAGCACCACCACCAGTCTGCAGGAGGACCTGCAGGCCGAGAGGGCACGGCTCATTGCTGCTGACAAGAAGGTCAGTGCCGGGGCAAGAAATCACTGCCTGGTGTTTCCATGGTTAGACCAGTTCAGCCTACTTTATGATAAAGGCCTCAGGTTTTATTCATTAGTTCCTCCTCTATGGTTTAGGTTCTGCTTGAGCCCTGTCGTAGTCTTTGGTTGGAATGAAAACCTGCATACTGAGTCCTTGTGGTTGTGGTGGTGTGGTTTCCTGTGTCCTGAAATGCTACACAGCAGATAGGATATTGCACATAGCCATTTTTAAAAATTTGCGATATGATTTCTGTCTCACTGAGTGAAGCCTGTGGCTCTATTGTGATGGCAGGTGTTGGAGCTGCAGCAGCAGCTTAAGAGTGCCCAGCACCAGCTGCGCATGGAGGAAGCTCGGGCTGGTGAGAGCAGTCGCCTCGAGAGGGACAGCAGGGATCTGTCTGACACCTTGTCAGCCCTGAGAGCCCAGCAGCAGGAGGAGCACATCACCAGGTCACACACACTGCAGAGCTGCTGACACTGCCCAGTTTGATTTAGTTTCATCAGTAGAAAAATTGTCATAATCAACACTGCAAGTTTTCGGACATGATGCTGATTCATATTACATAGAAGTGCTTTCTCCCCCGCCCTCCATCCATCTTCTCCTTCATTCTTCCCTCAGGAAGCTGATAGAGCAGCGTGAGGAAGAGCTGCAGCAGCAGGTGCGCTCCCTCAGGCTGAAGGAGGCGTCCCTGACCAGGACAAATGCAGAGCTCAGCCACCGTGTCCAGCAGCTGGACACCCGTCTATCCATCCTGGAGGCTGAACTTAACAAGGCCAGAGAGGAGGTAACGAACAGTGTACAACAGTCGATCAGATGTCATTAGTACTGCAGGGTGTTTCCACTCTTGAAGCGTCTTTTACACTCCTACTATGTCGGTTTCACAAAGATTAGAATCAAATGTGATTCACAACTTACATCCATTGACACATTCTCAGTCTTTACTTAGCTTCTAAATGGGATCACATCTGTGCAGGTGGTTGATCTTTTTCTTTTTTTCTGCCCTGTTGTAAGTTTGTATTTCCCAAGCACAAGTTCTCATCATGTATTAAACAGGAGTGTTATATGCCTTGTTTTTCCAGAGGTGTCGTGCTGACAGCTCATATCCAGAACAATGTTTATACAGTCTGGTTGAGCTCTGTCACTTTATCTATACCTCTAGTTTAAAGCTGTTCAATCAGTTGCTGCAACCCCATAAATTCCCAAAAGACCCTGCTTGTGTCATATCTTTTTACTGTAGTCTTATGTTTTTTCAAATATGTTGTAATCATTTAGTGCTACTTGACTTTTTGTTGGAATTTGCACATAAACATAGTCCCTGCATTAAACTGCTGAAACTATGCATTGTGTATTGTGGCTTGAATTGTATTTTATAGGAGTTTTCAACAACAAAAAATAAAGAAAGTAATTTTTCCCCTGAAGCTTAAAAATGTGTTTTATCCAGTTTGAATTTAGTTTAAAACTATGTTTTGTATTTGTCCTCTAGGCGAGAGACGGTCAGACGTCGAGCCACAGACTGAAAGAGGAGCTGGCGGCCAGTCAGCAGGAATATGACAGACTGCAGGCCGAGCTGCAGCAGGTTCTCTTCCAACTGGACACACACGTCAGGTTAGACACACCCACACATGTACAGTCCATTGTATAATCTAATTAAGACACATGGAGATATGGTTGCTTTTCCCATGCTCCTCTTCTCCTCCAACCAGGAAGTACAATGAAAAGCAGAGTCAGCACAAGACAAAGCTGCGTCAGGCCAAGCAGGTCTTTCTCAAGGCCACTACACAAAGGGACAGCACCATCCAGAGACTGGAGAACGACCTGGCGCTGGCCTCCAGCCTCTCACACAAGGTCAGGCACATGATGATGTCACTATCCAGTCATTATGTCACTGATGTTATGGAAACAGGTGTTACACTTCCTGTTGTATCAGAATGCTTCCTGAGTCCCTTTAGCTTCTAAATATTCAGGAAAAGATGTTTGTGTTGTCGTAGTTTGAGTTATCATCCTTACTTTCTCGAAATAAAAATATGAATTAGTTACTAAATCACAGAGTAGTTTTCACAGCTTGGGGCAAGGTTGCTCAGTTCAGATGTTCTGCATTTAGAAGTGGATTGTAATGTGTATAGAACATAAAGATATACTGTGCAGGATTTTCCTAAAAAACAATGTATAGACTCATACAAAAGTAATCCCTCTCAATCATCACTTATGACCCACTAGAAGTGTGTGGCAGTATATTTATCTGCAGAGACTCTGCCTTCTGCCTGTATTTTCTTATTATTTTGCTGTGTTTGGGATTTTCAGGGCATCAACCTTTGGGCAGTGGGTGTGTAGCCCCCAGCCAATAACAGTGTGCAGGGTGTGAGGTCGGGACTCGTAGCATAGCGACTAGGTTACAATGCTGTCTCCGTCTCTCTCCTCTGCTCCGCTCTGCTCTCTGTCTCTGTCTCATGGATATATAAAGAGCTGCAGGTCTGTGTGTCTGCTTGACCGAGGGCGGGGCTGAGCTCCACACGCAGAGCAGAGAGGCCAAAGCGCACAGGATAAAGCTCTGTATTCACACAAAATCCAGCAATGCGGTACCTCCTTGCAGGGTTGTGCCGAGGTGAAACAATTCACGGCTTTGTTCTCACCAGCGCTGCTCACTCTCATCATTCTCTCTCTCTCTCTCTCTCTCTCTCTCTCTCTCTCTCTCTCTCTCTCTCTCTCTCTCTCTCTCTCTCTCTGCCGGGGAGGAGGGGCCAACTTTGAAATGCTGTGTGTTTACAAACACCAACCGACAAATCCTGAAAGTTGTCTAAAATGTACTGTGCTCTACAGGAGAAGGAGAGGATCCACAAAGTGGTGGAGGAAAACGAGAAGATTTTGGAGGAGAAGAGGGTGCTGTTGCTGAAGATAAGTGAGGCAGAGGAAATGGGCAGCAACGGCATGAGGGCCGCGTCCACAGCCCAACACAGGTATTGTATTGAATCACACTAATGAATGACTAAAATTGTTGTTCAGATGTTTGACAGATGTTTCAGATGTATTTAATGTATTTAATGAAGGAATACTAATGTATTTAATGAATGAATACTAAAAATTGTATAAATTGGGTGACTAATTGTCACCCTAAATTGGTCATTGATCTACATGCCCTAGTGAAGACATATTCATATTGTGAGTGAGTGTGAACATTAATGTGTTCTAGGGTCAATGTTTTAGAAGTGGAAAACAGACAACTACAGGATCGAACCCTGAAGCTGTCCAATCAAGTCAGTTCCTTAGAGCGCGCCCTGAGGAACGTCCAGTCATTTTACAGCCTGGAGGTAACACCACACACAAATCTTTATGCCTGAAGTCTTTATGGGACATGCCACCCAAGGCCAATTTTCTAAAACAGCTCATACAACATTAATTCACTTCAAATTTATTTGTATAGCACCATCTCCTACAAAAGCAGTTCAAAGTGCTTTACATAAAAAAGAAAGCAAAAATGTGCAAATAAAGAGAAACATGCATACATATGTATAAAATCACAAATATATACACGCATATAAACAAACATACTGTACAAATACAGCGTGTTCATTTAAGAAAATGCTCAACTAAAAAGGAAAGTCTTTAGTTTTCTTTAAAAAAAACAAAACAGCGTAAGCGCAAGTCTAAATTCAGCAGGCAAACTGAGGTGCATAAATACTGAATGCCATCTCACTAGAGTTTGAAAGTGCTCTAGGCACATGGAGGAGATATCCACCTTGTGATCAGAGAGATCTGCTGAGGTTATAAACTGACAGCATGTCTAAGATGTACTGTGGAGCCAGACCAGCAAGTGCTTTGTAAACCAAAAGGAGGATTTTGGTTTTGAAGTATTCTGAAAACAACAGGTAGCCAGTGGAGGTTCTGGAGGACTGGAGTTAAACGGTCTGATCTTTCTGTCCTGATTAGAACTCATGCAGCTGAGTTCTGGATAAGTTGTAATCTATGGATTGTTTTATTTGGAAGACCCATGAACAGAGAGTCGCATTAATCCAGCTGCTCATAACAAATGCATGCATAAGTTTCTCTGAGTCAGATTGAAAAAAAAAAGCCTCTGATTCTGGAAATGTTTCTGAGTTGGAAAAAGGCAACCTTGGTAATGCTGTTAATATGATGCTTCCATCCATGGTTACACCTAGGTTTTTAATTGGGTCACTTGGTTTTAGTGATCTGGACTCCAGGTACTCACAGACAAGGTGTCTCTGGGCTTTAGCATGTATGACCAAAATCTGAGTTTTCTTCCTGATCAGCTGAAGGAAGTTTTCTGCCATCCAGTGGTTGATTTCATCCAAGCAGCTGACGAGGGAGTTTATGGGTTGGAAATCATCGGTGGATAGTGAGATGAGAAGCTGCGTGTCATTGACATAATTATGGTAGCTGATGTTATGTTTGCTGATACTGTAACTACGGGGAAGCATATATAGGTTGAACAGAAGAGGACCCAGGATGGAGCCCTGCGGGACCCCGCA